>NW_012116488.1:8921756-8975770 GCF_000951035.1 Colobus angolensis palliatus
AACGATGATTCAGACAGGAAGCAGAAGGCAGCCTGCCTTTACTGAGTGTGGGACACCTTAGAACCATCAGGTCATTCAATTGTCACCACCAGAGAGTGTGGCTGGGATTACTTTCCCCACCTTATGAAGGAGGAGACCAAAGTTCAGGAAAATTAGCAACTTGCCCAAACTTCTGGCAGAGTATTATTCACTTTACACCATAGTATTTAAGTTACAGGATAGCAAGAAGAGTGACATCACCTAAGGACTTTGCATCATCTTCCGACAAAGGGGTTCGTGGATTTTTCCTTGGTACATAATATATTTGTATTATGTTAGGAGTAAGTCTGACATCATTAATGTTTTTATTCAGAGATTAAGAATGGCTGAAGAACATGTATGGGCACCAAGTTCACAAAAGGTTAACTTGTGATGGTTAATTTTATATGCCAACGTGGCTGGGCCGTGGTACTCAGATATATTGTCAAATACTAGTCTAGATATTGCCGTGAAAGTATTTTTTAGATGCAATTGACATTTAAATCAGTAGACTTTGAATAAAGCAGATTCCCCTCCATAGTAGGGTGGGCCTCATCAAATTAGCTGAAGGCCTTAGAGAAAAAAATTTTCTGAGGAAGTGGGAATTCAGCCAACAGATGTTCTTTGAACTTGAATGGCAACATCAATTTTTCCATGAGACTCCAGCCTACTGGCCAGACCTGCAGATTGTGGACTCACCAGCTTCCATTATCACATGAGCCAGTTCCTTACATCTCAGTCTCTCAGCTGTCTCCACATGGGTATAGAGATGCAGATGGAGAGATAAAGAGAGAGGGAAGGAGAGATAGAGAGAGGTAGAGAGAGAGAGAGACAGAAAGAGATGCATTCTATTGGTTGTGTTTCCCTGGAGTTCCATAACTGACATAGATGTTGGTAAGCAGCAGCTGGGAATTGGAGATGGGTCTATTAGCGGAACCACAGCCAGAACCACAGTTTCCTGACTCCAGTCCAGTGCTCTTCAGACTGAAGACTGGTTTTTAACCAGGTCTGGCAACTGCTGAGTCCTGCCATCTGTAAAGCATAGGGTCATAAAAGCAGCAACATCATGGTGATGTCATGAGGATTTAATGAGATGATGCATATACAGCACTTAGAGCACAGCCTGGTGCACAGAGAGTCCTCAGTAGGTATCAGCCAGCGTGCTCATTAATATCACTAACTCAGCCTTGATCTCTCCCAGCGGACAAGGGCCAAGTCCTTGCTCACCCAGCAGCCGCTGAGTATGCTCTTCTGGACAATATCTTATTTCCATCAAGTCCTGGATCTGAGCGGGTGATCAGTTCTCTGCGTCTGTCTGAACCTTGATCACACATCACCTACTGACTGCTTGAAAACCTACTATTTATGTTTAAAGGTGCAAGAAACAGTTAAATGTTTCCTATTGTTGTATCAGTGAACCAGTTCAGAGATTGCCGACTCAATTCAATCAAAATTAGTGACAAGTGAGCAATTTTCCCATTCCGTTCAGCATGGCGAGCTTTTTGTTTCGCTTTGTTTTATTGGAGGTGATTCGCTGTATCTTTCCTAGAGGTAGAGCTGACTAACTCCGGCAGCTTCGTGCCTCCTTTTGTCTAGATAAGTGTTATCCAGTAAAATGAACACAATAAGACTATGTTTACCTTAATGCTGTTTAAAAATCACATCGCCATAAGAGATCAATAGCTCTCCACAACAATTTACCGAAGACCCGTCTGGGGAAGAGAAATTCAAATTGCATTGATTTTTTTTTTCCATGAGTGTATGTGTGTGCGTGTGTGACAGTAATAGTCCATGAGCAGGCGTGTTGACAATATGGCACGTGAGCATTGCATCTAAAACACAAGGCGGAAGGAGCCAAGAGGAGGATTGCTAAAGTGTTGTGGCTGTTACCCATTGCCCTGGGAATTGGTAGAGATTCAGTAAAGACATGAGAGAGGGGGGATTTTTCCACACACTTCCCATTTTTCCAGAGCTCATAGCCTTGGAGAATGTATTTCTAGAAAAAAAAACAGTAGGGGTGACCCAAGGCCTCCTTCCTCTTCTGTACAGATAGAAGGTGAAGATCAATGGCCATGGGGCTCCTGGGGCTGTGTTTCCATGGGGGTCCATGAAAAAGGAGTTGAGTCTCTAAAGACAGAGGCCACTTTTCAGTCGCCTTGGACCCTGGAACACAGCAGGTACTCAGAAAAGGTCTTTTGAATAACTAGACAGAGCCAAAACAGGAAGGGAGGCAGGGAGGGAAGGGAAGCAACGGACACATCTGGTTGACCTGAGTTAGGTTCTGACCAACCCACACTAGCTCTTGACCTTGAACATGCTGTCTTTTCTCTCCAACCCCATCAACACCAGGGTTGTGAGAAGTAGACTGAATTGTCACATATGTACTTCCTGGTGTGCAGTAGGTGCCTAAGTAATGGCAAAACAGAGTTGAGACTAGATCTCGCTCTGTATGCCACAAACATCACATTGAGTCTAAATTCCTCTGAAGGAAAGGTTTCCTTGATCCATGAACAGCGCCCACGATATGCAGGGGGACCACCCTGCTCCACGGCTACAGCTGGTGGACAAGAGGCAGGGCTTGCATTTGCCTTCCTGGTAGCCCTGCAAGCCTGCTCAGACCACTTGGAAATATGCTTTGGAAGAAGCAAAATTGAAAAAAAAAAAAAAAAAAAAAAAAAGGAGGGGGAAAGGGGGAAGGAATGTAAGTGGAGAAATTATTGGAACTGGAGAGGGGTTTTAATGGTAACGTTGGCATCCTGCAATTTCACACATTAAAACATATTTTTAAAGAAACGACTACAGTGCTGATTGTATAAGGGCAAAGCTTTCCACTCTTCAGACTATTAATAAGAGCTTCCCATAGAGAAGACAAATACATGCTTGATGCATTTTTAATCCTTTGCCAATACATTTGACTAAAGCTGTTTGCTGTTTCAATGACAGGATTTAACTTGCCCTTCTGTATTCAACGTTGCTGATTATTAATGACATTTAGGAAACACAAGCTGTAGAGTTACATTCTGGTCGAACTGCAGCTTCTCCTCCACACTCTGTGGAAGGGAACACACATCTGAAGTGGGGGGAAGCCCTCTTCCACAGGCACCCGGCACCATGGACCAGGGCAAAGAGAGCATCCCCAATCCTGTGCTGCCCCCTGCCACCTGCAAGGGAGCTGGTTCAAGGCCAGGACTGAGCACCGGCACCCGTGGTTCCAGCTCCTTAACCTTGACAGTCATTTCCAGGAGAATCTCTGACATACCCGGCGATAGTACCTTGGCAATATTAAACCAAATTCACGGAAGATACTTAGATTTCTCAGGATCTCCCTCATTCAAATGCCAATAATGAAATCTTCCAGGAAGAAGAGGCGGCGAGAAACCTGAATAACTTTGAAACAAGGGATCAAGGGATCATGAGAAAGCCCTTGGATCTTAATAGAATACAAGCAGAGAGAAAAATCCTTACCCGGACACAGCTGATTATTGTGTGCTTTTTTATTATTTTAAGAAATAAATTAATGCTCGGGTTAAAATGAAATTACATGTGCGGATACCCTGCAGGCCACTTCCTTTATTCAGCTGGGTTATGGTATGTTAATAAGAGCATTAACCAAGTGAACACAATGGAATGCCATCAAGAACGGCTGCAGAGGAAAAAGCCAGGGGCTGGGGTGGGGGTGGGGGGGCAGTTAGCTTTAGTTTTAAACTGTTCCTGCTCTGGCGGGGAAACGGGGATCAACAGGCAAGTGACAAGGCAAGAGGAATCGAAAGAGAGAGTTGGATTTACAGACAGTGTCTGAAGAGGACCCCCCTCTTTCCATCCACGAAGAGTCATTCGCACAAAAGCCTTTCAGCCTCCCAGTATTATATGCTCAGCCCTGACCCCCTATTGTAATGAAAAGCAGATCCCCCTATGAATCACAGAAAATCAATACTGCATTTTACTAAGTTTGCGTCAATTTTGCACCTTTCAGCCTCCGGATGGGAATTATTGCCGCAAAGATGAGAAATTCTCTTCTCCCCCACCCTGCAGTTGTCTGAGTTTCAGGTTTGGAAAACCCTATCACTATTTAAAAAGAAAAAAAAAAAGGACGATGAAGAAGGAAAAGAAAGAAGGGGTGTTGAGGGGCTTGCAGTTTGAGAGATTTTAATAGCTAATATTAGGAGAGACCATAAAAGCACAGATCCAATTTAAGCGAAAGAGTCCCTGTGTAAGCATTGCTTGTCAGTCTTGGGGTGTACTGTATAGGGGCCAGCTCCTGAGCATGGCAGCCCAGAAATATAAAGTCCAGATTTAATTCTGATACAGAGAAATACAATTTCAAAACCGGACGTCTTATCATCAGCATGTCCCACTGGAGAACTCATTTCCCTAGCAAAAGGCTGTCAATGCCATTATGTTGTACAAGGAAGCAATTTACCACTACAGCTAAACAGGGCTACCAGGGCTGTGGGAACTTAAGCATTTGAAGTTATCGCTAGGAAAAAAAAAAATAGCATTTCAAATGTCAGTGAAATGGGAAGGAATAATTGAAAAGTATCAATCAGAGAAGCAAAGGGGTTTCGAAGGCTGACGGCAGCCTGACTCTTGGGCTCTGTTCCTTTCTCTTTCTTTCCTGCTCTTTCTCCTCCCCTGCTCACCTTACAGCCACCCCCTCCCCATTTTCTCTCCTTAACCCTACACCCTCCCATTGCAAGTTCAAATTCAACTCAAGAGAAAAAAAGATAGCTGCTTGGTCCTTGTTCCATGTCACACGTGAAGGGCAACCTCGTGATCTCCTAGTCTCCAGTGGCCAGTATTACATGGTGCAGATTTGCTCCCGGCCAGGGTCCCAAACCACAGCTAAGCTCAAGATCGATGGGAGGTCCAACTCTCTAAGTCCTGAGGATCGACACGTTCTCACCAAGCACTGAAATGGTGGCCCTGGGCCCAGTTCCTCTTTACAGCTATTGAGAACATTTTGATAAAACTTGGGGTATAGAGAGCACTGAATGGCATTTTTACCCTGGTCCCACCACTGATTAGTTCTGATTCACCCTGACAAGGTAATTTCCCTCCCTGCACTTTAGTATCCTTGTCAACAAAATGAGGATAATGGCATCTACTTTGCAGGGTTGGTGTCGGGATAAGACACAGCCTTTATAAAGTAACTGGAATTCTGCCTGGCATGGGTGCAGCTGTCAACATGACTATCATCATTCCCCTGCAAGTCGAAGAACATTCTAATCTCTTGCCAGCTAAAAGGTCGTGTATGATCGAATCACCTCTGAGAGCTCAGTGTTTACCACTGTCTCCTGGCTCTCTTCTGTCCTTCTGGCACTGCAAGCTCATGCCAACCTGCAAGCCTTTGCATTTGCTGTTCTCTTTTTCTGGAATGCTCTCCCTATAGGTCTCTGCATAGCTGGCTGCTTCTCATTCAGTTCTCAGTTCAGCTTGCATCTCAGAGAGGCCTTCCCTGACCAACCTACTGGAGGTTATACCAGCAACCAGCAATTGCTCTGTTATCCCTGGGCTTTATTTCCTTCGTGATACTTATTTTTGAAATCACTGTCTGTCTTCTCCACTGGAATATAAGCTCCATGAGAACAAGGCCCTTGTCTGTCTCATTTTCTATTGACTACTTTCCTCTTGGATCAGGCACCTGATACAAAGCAAGTATTACATAAATACCACCATTTGTTGATGAATGAATGAACAAGTGAAGGGAAGACCGTCCCACTTGAGTAGACACTGAACTCATTCAACACAGCCTGGGAAATGACAGATATTCCATACATGTTAGCTGGCCCTCCCTTGCTGTGTGGCTGGTCCTGGACGCACCCATCTTTGTGGGCAAAGCCATGGGGATATGTAGCAGCTGGTCCTGCCTCTTCACAGCCCTCAGAGCTGAATTACAGACTCGTGGTGGAAACTCCAGGTGGGCTTGGGTGAGGGTGGTGTGCCCTATGCTGGAGAGGCCCTTACCTCCAGGCCTCACACTAGGCCCACAGCAGGTTTGTTTGGCCTGCAGCGAGCTCTGGGCCCTGAACCGGGCACTGGTTTCTGTTCCTCGTGCTCAGTCCCAGTTCAGGGCCCTAGGAAGCACTCTTACCCTCTAGTCTAGCACCCAGGCCATCTGCCATGGGGCCCTGCTTACCCCTCTGTCCCCCACTCTCCACCCACCCAGCTCCTCTCGCTTGCCCAAGTCCCACCTTTGCTTGTGCCAGAAAAGCTCTTCCCCCACCTTGTTACCTGCCCAGTTCCTTCTTGTCCTTTCTGACCAGGTCCTGGGTTCTCCCCAGAAAAGCCTCTCCTGGGCCTCCGGGATGACTGTCACCTGCCTCACCTGTGTGCTCACTAGATTCTAACTTTTGCTCAGCACTTAGAATTAATTGGGTTTCCCAAGTTTGTCCCCACTGACCTGTCCCTGGGCTCAGGGATTTTGCCTGTCTGCGATGCATCTACCTGGCTTGGTGGCAGACTCGTGCTAAGAACCATTATAAAGAAGCCTATGTCGAATGGTTTCTGCAGGCCAGGCCCCGCACTAAACACTGAGCATTTACCCCCTCATTCCACTGTTGTCCCCAGTTCACAGGGGAGGGGCCTAAGGCTTAGAACAATTACACTTAGCCCTGCTCCACATGGAGCCTGACACTCAATAAAATGCATTAAGATTGAACTATTGCTAACTACTATAATTTTCCAGTTCAAAAATACACACTGCTTCCTATTTTAAGATTTTTGAAATTCAGATGCATCTTACAATTGATGTAAATATTTAATGTAGGAATGTTTCTCTGTTCTAGAAAAGCTGTTGTTCTGTCTGATGGTGGCTGGCACTTTAGAAATGAGAAGACATAATGGAGTCACCCTAAGGATGTCTGAGCTCAAGGACCCCAAATCCTACCCCCAGTACAGAGCTGCTTTGTTCTAGGGAAACCCCGCTACCAGGCAATCTTTTGGGGATCTCCTTCAGGGAAATGAGTTTCGTGGACTCTCACAGGGTGACAAGTTTTCTCTCCCTTTCCCACAGTGTGTGTGTGTGTGTGTGTCTATGTGTGCTTGTGTGTATATCTGTCTGTGTGTATTTATGTTTGGGTATCTATGTGTGTGTATGTGCATGTCTGTTGTCTCTGTGTGTATGTGTGCGTGCTTGTGTGTCTTTGTGTGTATGTCTGTGTGTGTATGTGTATGTACATGTCTGTATGTGTATGTCTGTGTGTGTATGTCTGTGTGTGTATGTCTGTGTGTGTATGTATGTGTGTGTATGTGTATGTACATGTCTGTATGTGTATGTCTGTGTGTGTATGGATGTTGTCTGTGTAGGTGTGTGTGCTTGTTTGTCTTTGTGTGTATGTCTGCGTGTATGTATATGTGTGTATGTGTATGTATGTTTGTGTATGTGTATGTATGTTTGTGTGTGTGTCTATGTGTGCTTGTGTGTATATGCGTCTGTGTGTATTTATGTTTGGGTATCTATGTGTGTGTGTGTGTATGTCTGTGTGTGTATGCATGTTGTCTCTGTGTGTATGTGTGTGCTTGTGTGTCTTTGTGTGTATGTCTGTGTGTGTATGTATGTGTGTGTATGTGTATGTACATGTCTGTATGTGTATGTCTCTGTGTGTATGGATGTTGTCTGTGTGTATATATGTGTGTGCTTGTGTGTCTGTATGTGTATGTCTGTGTGTGTATGGATGTGTGTATGTCTGTGTGTGTATGTATGTGTGTGTATGTGTATGTACATGTCTGTATGTGTATGTCTCTGTGTGTATGGATGTTGTCTGTGTGTATATATGTGTGTGCTTGTGTGTCTGTATGTGTATGTCTGTGTGTGTATGGATGTTGTCTGTGTATGTGTGTGTGCTTGTGTGTCTGTGTGTGTATATAGCCATGGACTGAATTGTGTGACCCCCAAAATTTATATATTGAAGCTCTAGGGTGGGGCCTTTGCAAGGTTGTTAGGGTTAGCTGAGGTCATAAGGGTGGGGCCCCCACGATAGCATTAGTGCCTTTTTAAGAAGAGACAACAAAGATCTTGGTCTCTGTCTCTCCACCATGAAAGGACACAGCAAGAAGGTGGCTGTCTGTAAACCAGGAAGAGGGGCCTCATCAGAACCCAACTGTGCCGGCAACCTGATCTCAGATTTTCAGCCTCCAGAAATATGAGAAGATAAATTTCTGTTGTTTAAGCCACACAATCTATGGTGTTTTGTTATGACAGTCCAAGCAGACTAAGACAGATATAGATATAGATATAAATACAGATATAGATAGAGAGATAGCAATAGATGCAGACACAGATATAGATATAAAGACATATCAATAGAGAGAGAGGGAGATTTATTTTAAGGAATTAGCGCACACGATCATGGAGGCTGGCAGGGCTAAAATCTACAGGCTGGGTATTCAGGTAAGAGTTGGTGTTGCTGCCTTAAGCCTGAAATTTGCAGAGCAGGACAATAGGTAGGAAACTCAGGTGAGATTTCTAGGGTACAGTCTTGAGACAGAATTGCTTATTTTTTGGGAGACCTCAGGTTTTGCTCTTAAGGCTTTTGTCTGAATAGACAAGATCCACCCACATAATGGAGGGTAATCTGCTTTACTGAGTCTACTGATTGAAGTGTTAATCTCATCTTTAAAAAAACGCCATCACAGTAACATCTAAAGTGGTGTTTGACCAAACAACTCGGTACCATGGCCCAGCCACGGTGATACAAAAAATTAACCAGCACACATGGTTAAGTTGAAGGATCTGACAGTAAATACTCAGGGAATCTCCATCAAATACTAAATTCTGGACACTGTAGGTCTGAAACCACACTCGCCTGTGGCATTTCTTAATGCTGTGAGAGATACTGAAGCACCTGATTTGTTTTCTGCCCCCTGGGATTTTCAGAATTCCACTGCACCCTCTAAGTCTTAGAAGGCATTGCCTCTCAGCTCAGGAATGAGTCAGTCATCATTGACTTCCTCTTCATCCAAGTCAGTTCTGTTCCCTCAGCTCTCCACTTCCCAGCATGCTGAGACTCCTTGGTCAGCTCCAGGTGCCCCTCTTCTAACCTGCTTTCCACCATGGCCTCCAAGACCCAGGAAGAAGGGAGCTGCAGGAGCCCTCTCACCTCTCTGAGGTGTAAGGTTATCCCATTCCTGTTTCATTTGTGGATCCCATCTTGTTTTACAGTTCGTTTTTTGCTTTACTTTTCTTTGACTGGACACTCCTCAGCTATTCTTACTGACTTCCAGTGGGCCTCTTGAATCTTCTCATGTCCCTGTAGCAGAACCCTGTGTTGTAGCCCTGTTACATCTAAAATAATTTTCACAGGAGAAATGCTGCTGAGTGTGCTACATAGAGGTACGAAGTGATGAGCATGGCAACAACCATTCTGCTATTTCTGTTGGTTTCTGTTGCTTTGCTCAAAGATCCCCAGTTAAATAGAATAATTATTCTAGAAATGGTTCTGCCGAGCAGACACCCCAGCTCCCAGTTTGTTGACTGACAAAGTGGAAAATCTCATATTTTGTAGCAAACTGCTTCATAAACCTGAAGGGAGTGTGTTCGTCCACAGCTCCATTCTGGAATGAAAAGTGCTGAATCCAGTTCCCTTGATTCACAGCCGATACCTGCCCAGGCTGAACTGGCTTGTCATATGGTCGTATGGCCTCTGTTCCAAAAGGTGTAGACTGGGTGGGAAGGGGGTTGTAGTGGGGATCAAGGTCTTGGGTTCTGTGCAGCCTTGGGAAAGCCTTTTACCCAATCTTCATTTCGCCACTTCAACTTTAAAATGAGGATAACAACACTTACCTACTTGCCATAGATCACACAGTTGTTATGAGGATCAAAGGATGCTTGTGAAGGTCATGTAGTGTGCCATACAAATATAAAATAAAAGGGGTAGCACAGTATCTTCAATTGCTTCAGCAAAATAACAGCAACAGACACTTAAATTACACTCTCATGTGCTCTCTCTCTGAGCTTCACACACGTTGACTCATTTAATTCTTAGTCCTCTGTCGGGGGTCCCATTATCCCCATTTTAAAGGTGAATAAACTGAGTCCCAGGGAGTTTATGGAACATTCCCAAGGTCCCAGAAAGACTTAGTGAAGGTGCAGCTAAGACCCATGAAGTCGGCTCTGGGGTCTGTGTTCTTAGCCATTATCCTACGTTGCTTCTCCTACTATACCCTACTTTCCATAGCACCTCACACAGGGTTACTATGCCACATAAAAATCAGCCAACATAAAAGATACCTAAGTCCTGAAAAGATATAAAGAAGTGTAGTTTTCACCCTTGCCTAGCTTTCACCCTAGATAACAGGCTCTCAGCAAATATTCGTTATGTGAAAGAGTGATCTACTCAGAAAACATTTCTTCAATCTCTTTATTAGTGAAAATTGTGACATCTGAAAAGTATCAGACTGGAGTTGGAGTTTCTAATGAAGAACTCAGCAAGCCAGAGGCTTCCTGATAACATGCAAATCACAGAGAATATGTCTGCCTGGCCAACTCCTAGCTCTGTTTCATCCCATAGCAAAACCAAGGAGTCTCCTTTTTTCTTTACATTATCCCCATGTAAGACATTACGGAGTGAAGAAAAAAAAAGAAAAAACTCTACTTTGAAGAGCTAAGGGCTTGTGTTTTGGAAAACTGTTCTTGGACATCTCTTTAAGTATTCTCTATCTTAATTGGCATTAGTGGTATATCTTGCTAAACCATCCAAAACCTCTCCATACTAAATTAATAAATTTATTTAACTGAATTTTTTAAAAAAGAAAATTTTCATATGTTACTTTCTTCAAACAGAAACTCTGATGTCAGAATTAAACCTTTGCCCTAGGACCTAGGCTGGCGACTCTCGTTCTAACTTGACCTAACTGGATGGGGAATGAATTCAACTTTGGATGAAATGTGCCAGTCTTTTCTTAGATCTGACAAGAGATGCTTGCACCTCTTCTGAAACAACCTGTATTAGTTGTACTTGGTAGGAAAAAGGTTTGAGTTTTCTTTATCACTTGCTCACACTAGCCTACCCATACCTTGCCAATATCACTTTTAATAAGTGTAGTGTCCACCATGAATCCCAGATGTGGACCAAGCTACAGAGTGGAGAATTAAACAGATCCTTTCTCTTGTTCTGGCTGATCTACAACTATTAATACCATTTTAGATATCTTTAATAGAACTAGATATTGAGACCACAAAGGTCAAATCAAAGACCTCCTTCCTGTGCATCAATTTGTACCTAAACTCCCCAATAAAACATTTAGCCTGCATTTGGCTCTAAAGAAATCCTGAATATAAATGGCAAAAACCAGACCTAGCAACGAATGGGTAGATTCGACGGAATAAGAAGAAAGTGATAGCCGTGTTAGCCCATCTGGAGAATGAAGAATTGGAGTGTGGTAGAGCAGGGGTCAGCACATTTTTCTGTAAAGTATTTTCAATCTCACAGGTCATACGTTCATGCTCACAACTGATCAACTCTGCCATTGTGGCACAAAATAATAATAACAATAACAATTATTACAATGACAGATGATAACAATAAACAAATGGCCGTGGCTGTGCACCCGTACAACATTTTTTATGGACACTGACATTTGAATCCCATATAATTTTCATAAGCCTTTTGATTTTTTTTTTTTTCAACCATCTAAAAAATGTAAAAGAGCCATTCTTAGCTTGAGGCCATGCGAAAACAGGTAGCAGGTCAGATTTGGCCCACAGACCCCCAGTGGGGCCTGCAAAAGCAATCTTAGAGAATAATTTGGATGACTTGAGTTCTAGTCCCAGTTCAGCCTCCAGCAAGCCCGCTTCCATTCAGAGTCCTCCCTCCTCCACCAGGGAAGTGAAAGGTTCTAACACATGCTCCCAAGGTCCTTTTAGCTCTCGGAGGCCATGACCCTGTGACAGCTGCAGGCTGTCCTACTGAGGAGTGCCCGGGTTACTTCCAAATCCCCTGCCACAGCTCCCGGATGCTTCCAAACACTTTGTTCTCACGTCACATTTTCCCCTCATAGGAAGGCTCTGTAATTTTTCAGAAGAAAAAAATAATTGATTATAGGACCATATCTTGAAGGACATTTCTCTTGAAGGACATTTACCCAATGCGCCGAAGCGTGCTCAAAAGGAGGTCAGGGGAGCAGGGCACCCCTTGGAAATGTTTAGACAAAATGAGAGATGCGATGCTTTTCTACATAGAAGACGCAAGGTCCACCAAAAGATGATAATAATAACAATAATAATACAAGACATTGATAAAGCACTAAAAAAACACAGTGTCCCTCTTGTGGTTTCAAATAAAGAAAAGAAAACCCACGCTTTTCTTCAAAGTGAACTAAAAACAGCAGGATTAATATTGATGCTGCAATGGGAAAAGCAAACAGACAGGCAGGGACAGGACTGCATCCAGCCTCCAAAACACATGTAAAGTTGGAGCTAAAATGTCATATGCATATGTAATTTATATGCAAAAACTCTCCTATAACAGGGCCACTGGCTGCCAAGTCTCCTTTTGCTACTTCCCGATCCTCGCTGAAACTCTATAATTTCATATTATCAGTCACCTACCAAGGGCAAGTCTGTCTGAGGAGAACACAGAAACTTTCTTAAGGCCAGGATATTAAATTCTTCTCGCACATCGCTTTCCTGGTAGCTCAGCAGGTTTCAGCAGGAAGACCTATTTTTGCTCCTGTGCGGGCTCTGTCCCTGGCAATGAGTGACTGGAACAGACTGCAGACAACTCTGCCAAGAATCTGAAGCTCTGATGATGTGAGCCAACCTCAGACTAATAATTTTATATCTCAATATAAGCAAAAGAGTTCCATAAAAATAGACCGTTTTTAACAGGATGGTATTCTGTGCTGAGAGAGGGCTGAAGAACACGGTGCCATGTGAACATGTTTCCCCTATCTGCGGTACCTAACTTTAGCAACTTCCATATGTCTATTTGTCTGATCACTGAACTTGGAGAAAGAATGTTGAATGAGATGTGACTCTTCAAACTCCACGCCTGGGATTCTTCGGAGGTGAAATACCTATCAGTGTGTATATAACACTTCCTTCTTTCAAGTTTCCAGGAGATGGAAAACAAACAAACCCAAGGCTCAGGCTGTCATATTCCTCATCAAATGTATCCACGCACAAGGCCATGTGCGTGTTCCCGCTTGTAAATTAACGAGAAATATATTGACATCACCGAGGGCAGGTGTGAGAATGGGCTGGTTACTCTATGACATCTTTTTCTCAACATTCAAAGTGGTGACCGGATTCTCAGATGGCCAAATCTCATGGCACACACTGATTCAGGTGGTTTCTCCCTAGAGAATTTCCCCAGGATGAAAGTGGAAGAGGTCAGTCTCAGCATGGAGCTTTCCAAGACTGGATGCCACAGAGGGAGGGGCAGAAACCAAAAAAAAAAAAAAAAAAGTGTGTTTTTTTTATTTGCTTGGTGGGACAGGAAGCCCAAGCATAACATCTGGAAAGCAAACCAGCTGGGTTGAAGGGAGAAGAGAAGGATTAAAGGAATGGTGTAAAGGCTGTTGTGCCCTTGTATATCAATCTGAGTTCTGCAGAGAGACAGAACTAACAGAATATGTATGTTAAGAGACTATTTTAAGGAGTTGACTTATGGGATTATGGGAGCTAGCATGTCCAGAATCCACAAGGCAGGCCAGCAGGCTGGAGATTCGGAAGTAGATGCTGCAGTTGAAGCAGAATTTCTGCCTCTTCTGGAAACTTCAGTTCTGCCTCCAAAGGCCGTCCAACTGATTGGATGAGGCCCACTCACATTATCCAGAATAATCCCTTTTCCTTAAAGTCACTGAATCTACATGCTAACCACATCTATGAAATACCTCCCCAGCAACACCTAGATTCATGTTTGGTTAAGTAGCTGGCTTAGCCATGTTGACACTTAAAACCCACCATCACACCTTGCATGCAGAAATTAAATTAGGCATGGCTGGGGAAAAGGATCTGCTCAGTGAGAAGGAAACGGGTGGTCCTGACCACACGACAGAGACGCAGGAGGCCGGCTATTCCGAGGATGGGTCCGGCAGACGTAGGCTGAGCTCCTACCACGTGCCAAGCATTGTGCTCGATGTGGGGGAGTTAAACATGGAGCTTTCCAGTGCAGGCGAAACAGACAAGGGAACAACACTGAGGATCATTGGATAAGACAGTGATAATTCCTCACCTAAATATCTTCCTCAGTTTTTACGTATGTGTGTGTGCAGAGGGGAAAGAGGTGTTCTTTTTGGTCTAGGTAAGGAATGGGAAGAAAAGAGCTGACATAGTAGAGGTGGGGAGTGATGGTCATTTTGGGGTTCTGTAAAAGTCTTGGGCACCCTCATCTTTCCAGGATCCTAAGTCCACACATCAAGAGCACCACTAGTAATACAGGCAAATCAAAATCCACAAACATTTACATGAAACACAAATGCACTGTGTGACAAATTTGCATGAGAAGTTAAATATGATCTTTTAAATATCTCGTACAAATCTAGGAGACTCACGGGGACAAACAGAGAGAAAAACATCAATAGTCCTTTATATTTATCTTTTAATTTTTCCTTCCTGGACTGAAGATTGTAACCCTCCCTAAGATTTCATTATTGCCTCGGAACTTGTGAAATACGATATTGGCATTATTTCTGACATTTCTTCAAAATAGGACCCTTCTCCCCAAAAGATACATTACATAATAAGACCAAGTTGATTGTGGGAAGTCCATGAAGTAGGAAGAAGATAGGATTTGGAAGCAGAAGATCTGGATGGGAGTTCCAGCACTTCCAGTGATGAACGATGTCCCCCCTAGGTGAGACATTCAGCCCAGGAGGTGGTCAGGGACAGTGGATCACAGAGGAAGCTCTGGGGCCAGCCTGCCTGGGCACCTCACAGCTCTGCTGTTTGCTAGCTGTGTGAACTCAGGCAACTTGCTCAGACTCTCTGATCCTCAGTGTATTAATCAAATAAGGAAGAAAATAATCCCTCTGTGTTGAGCCATTGTGAGGACTGAAATGGCACAGATAAAGCGTGAATACAGCACCTGGCTTTGAGTCTGCGGTTGTCATTTTCTATATCTTTAAGGGGAAACAATTACAACATCATCTGCTGTGCCTATTTCCCAGACTTATAGAAGAATCAAAGTCAGACGATGTGAGTGAGGGCTCAATAGAAGCAAGCCAGGCACTGTACTAATAGGCGCTGGCTCTCATTCCACGAACAGTGCTCTCTGAGTTGAGCTCTGGGACCAATGCAGACCACTTCATCTCATGTCCTGGTGACTGGGCTCTCCTGGTGGCCCCTCCACAAGCTATCTTCTCCCTTTTCCTGCTCCTTTTTCCTAGCTGCCCAGCAGTGACCCAGGCAGCTGTCCTGTCACCTCTAGTAACCCTGGTCACCATCACTGAGTCAGGGTGGTGTCAGTGACATCCGCAAGACTCCACCTCTTCCTTGTCATCTTCTGTCTCATCTGCTGCTGCCTGCCCAGAAGCTGCCATAAAACATTTTCCCCCCTGGAAGTCCAAGGGAAGAGTGGGCTAGAATGCTGGAGACCTGGTCCCAAGACTGTCTCCAACACCAATGTCATGTGTGACCTTGAAGAAAACACATCCCCAACCAGGGCCACTGTTTCCTCATTTCTGCCGAAGGAAGCGTAGTCTTGGACAGTGGGGGACAGGAAGGTCCAGAGAGCAGTGCAAGGGCTTCAGAGAGCATGATGGTGGGGGTGCATATCGAACCCATTCTCACACACAGGTGGAGCACACCTCCGAGCTCCAGGCCCCTGGGCATGATTGAGAAATGTTATGAATGAGAAAACAACAGAGTACCTTGTTCACCATGTGCTCCTCTCTAGAGGCAGACAGACCTGAAGTCCCAGCTCCAGCACTAACTAGAAAACTCTGTTTCCTCATCTGTAGAATGGGGATAATAAAAGGGACCTATCTCATAGGATTCTATGTGTGAAGGTTAATGAATTATTACACGCTGAGTTTTTAGGATAGGGTCTGGTCTGTAAGAAACACTTACAAATGTTAGCTAACCTAACTCATAATATTAAAATTATGGCATATTGTCTCATTTCATCTTATATCATTGAGTTTATTTTATTTTTCCAGCAACCTTATGGGTAAGTTACTACTGTTTCACAGACAAATAAATTGAGGCACAGAGAGGTTAAAGGATTTCCCCAAGGCCATGCAGGCAATAAGGGATGAAATTAGGGACCTAACCCAGATAATCTAGCACCAGAATTGATGCTCATAACCTCCACACTGTATCTCCTTTTGGTTCTTTGCCAGAATTCTATGAATGTGTGGGAGACAAACAAAAGGATAAGAATTATCTATCTAGAGCAATGAATTCTGAGACTATACCAATCCTAGCACTCTATAATTAATCTACAGGGTTGTTTTTCCCACTTTAGCCTGACTTCCTTCACTTCCCAGCATACTTCAAACCCTCTTTGCTTCCTAGATTGCATGCGTGCACTCAGAAAATATCACAGTTACATTAATAACTCCAGGAACATAAGATTAGGAACGTATATGTTCCTGGGAAAAGTTCTATAAGGCATCCACGCCATCAGTGGATAGCAGCAGTGGTACCTGCCATCTTGGAGTCTCTGCACCCTATGAATGAACAATCCCAATGACTCTGAGTGTCTTCAGGGAGAAGCCATTGCAAAATGGACCAGATTTACCTTCAGGGTTTTCCGAGTGAGCCAGGGGATTTCATAAGTGCCACTCTTTTCCCATTTGGATTCTCTTACGTGGAAATCACTTCCCCATTGCATACACAAATAAGGTAGGGCAGACCTAAGATGAATGCTCAAGTTTTGTTTTCTAGAGGCCCCTTAAAATGAAAAAGGAAATGGAAAGGAGAAAAAAAAAAGTAACAATAATCATAGTAATAATAGTAACTTCTGATTCTACCATTTATTGAGCTCCTGCTCTCTTCTTGGATATTATTGTACAAATTAAGCCATGGAAGAGTAAATCAAGTAGCTGGATCTCCAAGGGCAGAGCAGGAGAAAGGGCTCCAGCTGAACATGCTCATTTCTACTCTCAAATTTAGCAATCAAGTAACTCAATCTACCCACTTGAGAAGAGTTAGGGTGAGGCAAGTAACCAAGAGTATTCCTCTAACAAGTGTCTCTCCACTTTGAAGGAAATATCAAGAGTAGAGAATGGATACTAACACTAATAACCCATATAAACACTCATAACTCACTCCTGCTAACAATTTCCCTCATGGAATCTTTCAAAGTACCTATCATAGACCTCCCTAAGAGTTTATCTTGTCCCATTTCATTCCTCCATCCTCTGCCTAAGCAGTGACCAAAAAAAGGGTATTAACCAATTTATTTACTGCTTGTAAATAATCACCAGTTACTTAGGAAAAAAGAAAACTGGGTTTTAAGGTGGTTTACAACATTCAGGCACAGGTAACAGAGGGTATGACAAAACTTCCACTTCTAGTCATGACGGAATAACTAGTACTAGATTATTTCTACTGTTGAAAACTACTGTAGGCCGGGCGCGGTGGCTCAAGCCTGTAATCCCAGCACTTTGGGAGGCTGAGACGGGCGGATCACAAGGTCAGGAGATCGAGACCATCCTGGCTAACACGGTGAAACCCCGTCTCTACTAAAAAAATACAAAAAAAACTAGCCGGGCAAGGTGGCGGGCGCCTATAGTCCCAGCTACTCGGGAGGCTGAGGCAGGAGAATGGCGTGAACCCGGGAGGCAGAGCTTGCAGTGAGCTGAGATCCGGCCACTGCACTCCAGCCTGGGCGACAGAGCAAGACTCCGTCTCAAAAAAAAAAAAAGAAAACTACTGTAAAACTGGGCAATATCTGAAGAAAATGTTTTCAGATATTGGACAAGAGTCACCATAGGATTATGATCCCTGAGAGAAAGTAAATGCGTGAAGTAAGTGCTACAATTGTTCTGGCTTTCTGCTTGAAGGTGTTCTATGCTCTGCAGGATAAAGAGGTGGAGCCCAAGAAAACATGGTGGAGTTACTGGACTGAGAAGGCAGAGATTAGAATTTGGGACTGTTGAGGGGCACTGGAATTTACACAGTGGGGTGCCAGAGAGGAAGGAGATGCACAGAAAGGGAAATTCAAAATCTCCATAGGGATTCTTTTAAGCCTCTGGCCATATACTGAGCTGTGCATGTGCATGAAAAGACTTCATTTTGGTCTAGCAGGTAACAGCTACTGGGAAGCTATAAGGTGAATAGAGATTTTGAAAATCATACCGTGCTAGTAGTTGGTGCCATTCCGAACAGACAAGGGACAAAGACCTCAATAGACTCTCCAGGTGTTCAGCTGAATCTCCAGAAAGGCCAAATCTTAGAATTAGAGTCATGCTAGCCCTGAAGTAAAGTCTACACTAGACCCACAATAACAAAGCTTGAAAACAAGCCTTAAAAGGATCAAACTGATCCGCCAATAAATTAACTAACAGCCAAAACAAAACCCAACAATTTCTAAAGGAAGACAAAAAACCCAAGACTCTCATCAATATAACAACCACAATATCCAACATATGATCAAAAGTTATTGAATATGAGAAGGAGCAGAAAAATATAACCAATAATCAAGTGGAAAAATGTCAATAAACATGGACACATAGATAATGAAGATATTAGAACCAGCAGAAAATAATCAGAAACATAAAAATCTTTAAGTATCTAAATGAGACACTAGATATAATGAGGAAAGAAATAGAAAATCTCTGTAGAAAAATATAGACTATTTTAAAAATTACTAAATGGAAAATTCTTGAACTGAAATATAAAATAAACCTGAATAGAAAAATTCACTGGATGTGTTGGAATATCAGCAAATTAAACACTGCAAAGAATCAGTATAATTAAATATAGGGCAATAGACACTATTCAAACTAATGCACAGAGAAAGGGGGTAGGAAAAAATATAAAGAGCCTAAGCGACCTGTGAAACAATATCAACTGATCTAATATATGTATAATCCCAAATATATGCAGGGAAGAGAGATTAAGATAGAAAAAATATTTTATAATATAATGGTCCAAATTTTCTAAATTTGATGAGATTAACTTATACTCCAAGAAATTTGGCAAAGCCCAAGCAAGAAAAACCAAAAAAACAACAACAACAACAAAAATAGACACACTTCCAGAGACATCACGGTCAAATTGCTGAAAACAGAAGATAAAAATAAAATATTAAAAGCAGCTAGAGGCAATTTAAAAAAACTATTACTCACAGAAGAACAATGGTAAGAATGACTACTCTTCTCATTAAAAATAATGCAGATCAGAATACAATAAAACAACATCTTCAAAATGCTGGGGAAGGGGGGGAGCTGTCTATTTATAATTCTATATCCAGCAAAAATATTCTTCAAAATAAAGACATTTTTAGAGAAACACAAGCTGAGCTAATCCATCACTAGCAGACTTACCCTCTCAGAAATGTTAAAGGAAATTCTTTATGTTAAAGAAAAATTATACCAAATGGAGGCTTGAATATATATAAAGTAATGAAGAGCCTCAAAAATGGCAAATATATGGATACATTTAAAAGACAAGATTTTTGTTTCTTAATTTCCTTAAAAGATAATTGATTATTTAAAACAACATTAATAACAATATGTTGTAAATTATATAATTTATAACATATGGAAGTACAATGTATAGTAACAGTAATACAAACTACAGAAAGGATAAATTGAGATTTAGTGTTATAAAGTTCTTACTGTATATGTAAAGTGGTGTCATATTAATTTGTGGTAGATTGTGATAAGTTAAACATGCATATTGTAATCCCCAGAGCACCTCTTTAAGAGAAATAACACAGAGGATCCTTTCATGGCCTTTTGGCTAAGATAAGTGTGAAAAATAACACAGAAATATAGCTGAAGTGCCAATGTACCAGATAAAATCAAATACTAAAAAATACTTACTTTTTAGAAAAAATAAAAAAGAAAAGGAAAGAAGAAAAATTAAATAAGACAAGAGAAAAATGAATAACAAAATGGTAAAGCAGACTTAAACTCAACCACAACAATAATTGCATTAAATATAAATGGACTAAATATTTTAATTAAAAGGCAGAGATTTTTCAGACTGGACTAAAACATTAAGACCCATCTACATGTTTTTTAAAGGGATGTACTTTAAATAGAAAGAAGAACATGCCCTGAGCTGAGGAGATTTTGAGAGACTGTGGGAATGCAGGAAAACACCTCAACACAGCCACCCCAAGATAATCCAGACATTCATGGGTCCCAGAAGATCTAATTCAGGAAATGAAACCAGAACATGAAGCCCTAATGAACAGACATGGGAAACAAAAGCACAGCTTTCAAGGCTAGCCAATTTTTGAAAGATCCCAGCAAGTGTTGAGTTTGGGAAAGACTTCACAGTGAGCTGAGCCCAGGCTCTGGGTAAAATCTTTTGGCAAGATTTGACATGGTAATGTGACCTGGCTGGATTCATGATAGTTCCCAAATCCAGAAAGATACCTTCCAGAAAGATGAGGCAAAGTAACTGGGCAGATAGAGTGGGGATCTGAAGAAAGTCCCTGGCTCAGGATCATGAGCCATGGTGGAATAAGCGGAGCTTTGGCTTGGATCCTTCCTGGCACTCAACATACACCCTAGTCTATCCAATTCTGGGTATGGCTGGAAACTCAAGTTTTTATTTATTCCGTTTCTACACTAATTCACAATGAATTTGGGGCAATGTATAAAAATATAGTCAACACTAAAGAAGAAAATATGTTCTTGAGGAAATCAGGCAGAGGGAGGAAAGGGAAGCAAAATCAAAAAGCCTGGAGTCTGCATACTGAACAGACTCACAGAATGTTTAGAAGTGAGCCAAAAAATTGCTTCTGAGACTCCACAGAAGCAAGACAAACAAAGAAACACAGCAAGCCCTTCTGGGTGGCAGGTTGGGGACACAGCTGGATGAGCTCATAGGTAAAACAAGATGAAGACTGTAGATGGGATTCATCTATTAATGCATCTGTAAGGAACTTCCCCCAGACAGGATCAGAGGAAAACACTGGAGGCTAATATTTTGTAAACTGCAGTCATTCCTTCAAAAAGTCATTATGGAGTACATTCTGGGTGCCAGGCACTGAGCTAAACACAAGAGGAATTATGTGAGTAAAACAAGTGGTCCCTGCCCTTATGGACATTAGAGTCTGGCAGGGAGGCATGTGTTTATTTGTTCTTGTTGGGCATCTAGATACTGTTGTAGATGCTTGGCTGCAGCAGTAAACAAATGATCAGAAATGTAAATGTAACAAGTGTCACGACAGAACAACGCGGAAAATGCTGGGGACCATGACATCAAATCAGGGATCTAGCCAGGACTTGAGAGAGTCAGAGGCTGGAGAACAGGCAAGGCAAGGAGTAGCATTTGAACTGAGCTTTGACGAATATAGAGACAGGATTAACAGACAGAAGATAAGGGACTATACCAGATGGGAACAAGCACACATCCATGAAGGACATGAGACAGGAAGCCGCATGGTGTGTCTGAGGAGCAGGTGGGGCTGTGGCACAGGCTGTAGAAAAAGAGTTAGGGGGCTAGAAACAAGGACAGGAACAGACCTGACAGGATGGCGTTGCTCCTATGATGGATTCAGGACTCAATTGTAAGAGCCATAGGAAGCCGTTGAAGGATTTTAAGTTGGGGCATGATGGTATAATCAGATTTGTATTTCTGCAAGATCATTCTGGCCTATGTGGGGAATGACTTCGAGCAAAGTGGAGTGGACACAAGGAGAACAAACAACAGCTCTTTCAGGGATCCAGGAGAGAGACAGGGCAGCTTGAACCAGGGCGGATGGTCTGAAGATACAGACAAATGAATAGACGCAAGAGATTTTCATGAAGCAAAATAACAGTCTTCAACTCTTCATTTGCAACCCTTTCCTAAGGAAGGCTCTGATCTCTTCACATTGAGCCAGGTGGTTTTCACATCACCAAAAAGATCCCTGGGATGGTGGAAACAGATGAGCACAGTGGTTAATGGCACAGACTCTTGGTCAAGTTATGCAACTTTGCCCTGAGCCTCAGCCCTCTCTTCTCTGACATGATCTCCCAGCGGGCTTCTGAAGACTGCACAAGCACATGTGATTGCCCTCCTGTTCTCTGGACACAATAAGCAAGTGTCTACCTCTGGCTCTTTGTACTTTCTGTTCCCTCTGCTCTTCCTCAGCCATCCACATCTCGCTCCCTCATCTCCTCAATTTCTCATCTCCTACCTGCCAGATGATGCTGTGTAAAAATGCAAACTCTGTTTGACCACTCCCCCAACACACCCTCTCTCCCTTCCCTGATTTATTTTTTCTGCAGTACTCATCATTCTTATTTTGCATATCTTCCACTAAAATAAAAGCTCCATGAAAGCAGAAATTTTTATCTTTGTTCACTACTGTATCCACAGCACGTGGTGCATACTAGACACTCAGAACGTAGCTCTTGAATGAATGAATAGATCATGTTTGAAAATCATGCAGGCCATATTAATTGCCCAAGGAATAAAAGCGATCAGTCTGTTGACAACACCAATAATACTAATTTTAAAAATTATAATATAAATTCCTTCTTCTGATGCCTTCCACAATGCCAGTTTTCTGTTTGGAATGATTTCTTTCATCACAATGACTACTTGTTTTAGCAATTATGAAAACAAATCTTTCTCATTGGCCTCAGTGTTGTTCATTGAAATCGTGCCCTGACTTTTTCAATTAAATAAAAGCACAAACCCGCAGCATTCTAGGTTGACAAGGACCACAGGGTAGGGCTTAGACTTTATCCCTTAGGATGAAGCCCACAGAGGTTCCCTCTTTCTGCCCAACTTCCTCAGAGCTCATGTTACTGCCACTGGGTTGATCTGAGGGTCAGAGATGCTGAGGCTTGTGTCTGCTGCTCACCAATGCATTATCTATTTATATATGTTGCCATTACGTGTAAGGAGCTGAAATTGGAAAGAAGGTAAATAGGACATCTTGATTCTGAGTTACATTTTCCTGTAGTGCAATTGAAACACGATTCATTCTATTCTTACTGCATTGATCGGTAATTTTCATTTTCTAATTTCAAATAAAACCTCTTGCTGCAGTCAAAAGTGGTCGGCTCCTGGATGTAACTTCACAGCTCATTTTAGCTTCATCGCTTAAAGACGTTCTGTTACCATCAGTCTTAAGTGGTAATTCCACTTTTCCAATTAGACTGTGGGAACGAACCAGATAAATGGACTCTCATCCCCTAAGCCATAATCTCAGCCCAGCCATCAAGACTGGGACAATGAACACCCCAGGAGCTCTTTCCTGTCATTCCACTCCAGAGCCACAGCCCTCCCCGTGCACCCTTTCTAAATAAGCCACGCTTTGAGGGGCAGTTGTATTTTGAGATGTTGACTCCCAAGTGATTTGAACTTCTTTTGAATAGTTCTAACATCCAACACAGTAAAGGCCCAGATACCAAGTGGACAGGGCTCGTTTTTAGCATCATCCAAATGGTAACCCCTTCTAACATTCTTCCTTCCCTCATCGATGTGCACACGCATGTGCATGCGCACACATACACATGCATGCACGTCATCTAAACCAGCTGCAGATGCAGAGGCGCCTGTTTCGTAGCAGAAAGACCTAAGACTTCATATCAGTAGACATGAGTTCAAGCCCTGGTTCCACTGTGGGGCCTTGAGCAAGTCATTGCCTCCTTTGGGATGTTAGTTTTCCGTATTCATGAAACAGACAGGCAATTTTGAAAAACTATGTAGCACACAGGGATACTGGGAAAGTGAAATGGCATTCGATACAGGAGAGCATTCTAGGGACTGCCAGTATGAGGTCAGAAGACGGCCTGATGGGGGTTGGAGTGGGTCCTGGAGAATCTGATAGGCTTGCTGGCATGGGGCATTGCTTCATTCCATGTAGCAGGCAGCATTTCATTTCCCCAGCCCCACTGAGGCTTAGTTGCTTTGGCAACAAGAGGAAGAAAATAAGCCTCATCCTCAGGATCTTAGTAGTCTGCTGTGGAGACTCAGTGACGTCTTGCACATGAAAGAATGTTAAAAAGTAAATGCCATGTGAATATATATGATTATGGTTGTGATCAATGTTGTTATTTAACTACATAATTCAAATATGCACTTCGTGCATCCTGTGATGACCACATGACTAGCATTTGTGGATGGAGAAACAACGTGGAGACCAAGATAGACATTCCTCTGAGAAGGGCAAGACAAAAATACAGTCGAAGCTGGGGGCCAGACTGCAAGAGAAAGAAAGTGGTTATCCCTTGCTCCTGGGCTTCAGGCTGATTTCTGTCCTCTGAAGTCCTTCGGTCATTTTATTCATGGGCTAGACACCTCATGTGTCTCCACTGTACAGAATCACCAGTGACTTTCTTTGAGGTCCTAAGTTACATTTCCTTCCCTCTGTGCTTCACGGATCTAGCATGCTAATCCTGTTTCTTGAATTTATGACTGCCCAAAGCCTCCTTCTCTTTGCCTCTTAATGGCAAGTATGAATTTTTCATACAACAGGGAGAGAAAAAAAAGAGAAGTCAGCTCAAGAATTGCTTTGGGTAAGTTGTTTCTCCAGGTTTCTGCCCCCAGGGAGTCCCTGGCACATCCTTACATCTTCCAACATGATTCTATGGAAAAGAAGGGCCTTTGGGGTCAGATCCCTCTCTCCGGATGTGAATCCTGTCTCTGCCATTTAAAAGCTGTATGAACTTGGGCTGGTTATTTCACCTCTTGAGTACTGCCTTTCTCAACTCTAAAATGGCAACAACATCAGCTTCAGAATGTTCTAGCGGGGAGCCAACAAAATAGTGGATGTAAGGTGCCTTGCAGAGCAAAATCAGTGTTAATCTCCTTCTTACTCCTCTTCTTTGAAGTGCGGGAGGATAATTTTAGCAAGGGAGAGATTGGAAGTGAAAACTATTACAAAAGGGACGAATGGCCTATAACGGAGAGATGTAAGTTGCTGAAAATAAACTTCAAGCCCTGCAGAAGACAGCATTTGGTAGCCCAGATTCAGCGGTAGAAGCCTGCACGCATCTGGGTGGGTGAACGTTTATCAGACACCGCTGCAGTTCAATCTGCATCACTTACTTCTGGCAAATCTCATGCCCTCTCTTAGCCTCAGTTTACCTCACTCTGAAAATTGGGTAATTCCTTCCATTTCACGTCTGTGCTGTGATGACCAATGAAGAAAAACAATGCTGTTAACAGTTGGATTTGTGGAGCCCTCAGGGTGGACAAAGTCCTGAAGAGTTAAAAAGTCTACAAGATACTTTTTTGATTTTTGTCTTTTCCTTTGAATTATCATACAAAACATTACCATTTAAAGAGCCAAAGTCTCTTTTACTGTATTAATGCATGATGGTAAAACACTTTCAGAGGGTAAGACCATCATTTCTTACAGTTTCTCATTTATTTGAGAGGGTCTTTAAAGTTTGTTTTCTAAGAAAGCACAAAAGGTCTCTGTCACATTCAAGTTTAAGAGACATACAGGAGGCCGGGCGCGGTGGCTCACGCCTGTAATCCCCCTACTTTGGGAGGCCGAGGTGGGCGGATCACAAGGTCAGGAGATCGAGACCATCCTGGCTAACACGGTGAAACCCTGTCTCTACTAAAAATACAAAAAAACTACCCGGGAGTGGTGGCTGGCACCTGTAATCCCAGCTACTCGGGACCTGAGGCGGGAGAATCGCTTGAACCCGGGAGGCGGAGCTTGCAGTGAGTTGAGATCGCACCACTGCGCTCTGGCCTGGGCAACAGAGTGAGCCTCTGTCTCAAAGAGAAAAAAAAAGACACAGAGGAAAGACGCAGAGACTGGAGTCACCCAGACGATCAATGCCAAAGTGTTCCCTTCCCCAGGGCCCTGTGACCCCAAGTCACGGCTCCCATGAGTGTGTCCTGGAGATCACCAGGGCCCCCGCCGCAGGGCCAGTCTGCACGGCACAGTCGGTCTCACTATTAAGCATCTCAGCTGGCCTCCCGTAACCAGGCTCTGTAGAAAGAAAGTCCTTTACAAGGAACTGTCTGCAGAGAGGACTCTTTAAAAAGGTAGGGGTCTCCGGCCACTGTGGGAAGAGAGAACCGGGTGAGGAGCCCGGCACAAGAAAGAACAACCCACCGCTCCTTGGGCGATGAAACACGTTCCATCACAGCTGAGATAGAAATGGCTTCTGTCTCCTTTTGTTTGGGGGAACAGCCCAGCTGGGGCGGGCCTAGGGGCAACCACAGCAAGCAGTCACACAAAGCCAGTAACATGCCCGCTGAGCCCTTTCCCATTAGGCCTGAGGCAGGCACCCGTGTTGCAGATAATAACTGGCCACTTGAGACGTCTCGGACAGAGACAGGGGTCTGGGTCGAAAGACTCCGTGCAGAGACCATCAGCGGCCCTTCTCCTCGCCGGGGTGGGTGCCCTCGGCCCGTTCCGGGTCTGCAGGAGAGTTTCTGAGTCCTCTGCGGTGCGGGAGAAGCCCGGGCAGCGACGAACTTCGCATCCCTTCCAGCTTCTGGAATTTGGCAAGAGCCGCGGACCCTAAACCCAGGCTCGGGAGGAGCTGGGGGAGCCGCTCTCGGCGCAGCTCTGGGCCTGCACTGTGGGATTCCGCTGTCGCAGCGATCAGGTCACGCGTGGGGACAGAGGAGGCCGAACAGATGCCTACCACGGCACCAGCTGCTGCGCTGCGCCCGGGGAACGTGGAGCGCCGAGAGCACGGCGAGAATGGAAGCAGGACGAGCTTGGCCGGCCAGGAGCTGGGGCGGGAGCCCGGGCGAGGGGCGGTACCTGCCCGGGGCCCGCACCTGCTGGGGGGCCCGCTCCGCCTTGCGGAAGTGAAGGAGCGACTCGCGGCTGCCGCGAGGACCCCGGCGCAGACGCCAAGGAGCTGAAGCTGCGGCCCCAGGGCTGCGGATCCCGCAGCTCCGGCTCTCTGGCCCCGGGGTGGCTGCTGCTCGGTGCTCAGAGGGGAGGAGAACTTGGATTGGTACATGCGGGGCTGCTGGGGTCACCCCCAACTCCAACAAGGCGCCCAGAGGCGGGGAGCGCCACGCAGCTGGGTGGGTTGGGGCTTGTTGAAGCGTCCTGGAAGCAGCGTCTTTAAGGTGGGCTCCAGGTCTGTGCACTTAGGACGCCGGTCCTCAGAGCCCCACCTTCCAAGACACAGCGCGCGCGCTCTGGGAGCAGTCCCCACATCACCCTCTCCGGGAGCCTTCGCACTCCCAGACCCATCGGCCTGCTGGCCACAGCTCCCCCAGCTCGCTGCGCTTCTGCGTGTGTGTGTGTGTGTGTGTGTGTGTGTGTGTGTGTGTGTGGAGAGACAAAGTCTACAGAATGTGAAATTCCCCACTTTAACCGTTTTGAAATGTACAATTCAGTGGCTTTTAGCACACTGACAGTGTTGTGTAATTATCACCACTATCCAGTTCCAGAACGTTTCATCACCCCAAAAAGAAGCCGGATACCCGTTAGCAGCCACTCCTCACTCCCCCTATCCCAGCCCCTGGCAACCACCAATCTGCTTTCTGTCTCCACAGATTTGCCTCTTCTGAGCATCTCCTATAAATGGGTTCACAAAATATGTGGCCTTTGTAACTGACTTCTCTCATCATGTTCTCACAAGCTTTAGCCATGTTGTAGCATACGTCAGTGCCTCATTCCTTTTTATGGTTAAATACTATTTTATTGTTTGCTTATACCACATTTTATTTCATCAGTGGATGGATATTTGGGTTTTGCTCAACCTCTTGGCTGTCATGAATGGGGCTGCAATAAACATTTGTTTCAGGTACACGTTTTTGAGTACCGGATTCTAATTCTTTGGGTTATATAACTAGAAATGAAATTGCTGTGTCATATGGTAGCTCCATATATAACTTATTGAATAATCAACAAACAGTTTTCCACAATGGTTGTCAACTTCTTTTTGTTATTGGTATATAATGGTTGTATATATTTTGGGATACATGTGATATTTTGACATATGCATACAATGTGTAATAATCAAATCAGGCCAACTGCAACATCATCACCACAAATATTCACCTTTTACTTATGTTGGAAACATTCCGTTTTGTCTCCCACAGCTATTTTGAACTATAGAACAAATTATTGTTATAGAATGTTGCCTTACTGTACTGTCCAACACTAGAACTAATTCCTTCTATCTAACTTCGTGTTTGTACCCATTAACCAATCTCTCTTTATTCCCCTTCTCCCACTTTCCTTCCCAGCTTCTGATTATCACCAATCAACTCTCTACCTGCATGAGATCCACTTTTTTAGTTCTACATATGAGTGAGAACATGTATCATTTGTCTTTCTGTGCCTGGCTTATTTCACTTAACATAATGACTTCTTACCATGTTGATGCTGATGACAAGATTTCATTCTTTTTTATAGCTGAATAGTATTCCATTGTGCATACATGCTTGTGAGTGTGTGTGTGTAATGTATACATGCAATGAAAGTGACCCTAAGTTATTCATGGTCCCATATATATATACACACACACACACATATATACATACATATATATAAAAATATATATATATGTCATATCACTTTTTTAAATCTATATATCTACTGATGGACAGTTAGGTTGATTCTATGGCTTGCCTATTGTGAATAGTGCTGGATTGAACTTATTTTTTAAATAGCATTTACCATAGGATACAATCAAGCACATAGAGATTATTTGATCAATATTTATCTTGCCTCATCAGAATGTAAGCTCCATGAGGCAGCGACCACTGAAGTTCCATTTACTTCCATCTCTCTAGTTCCTAACACAGGGATGAGCCCCAAATGGTGCCCAATAAATACTCATGGAAGGAAGAGAGGAAATATCCATGGATGGCAGAAAGGAGAAGATGGAGAAAAGGAGAAAGAGAGGGAGGAAAAGAGGAGAGATGGAGGAAGAAAGAGAAAAAAAAATCATTTGCAAAAATACCCTCAACTATTCCCCTCCCTCTACCCACTGCACTCTGCAAGTGACTTCACAGCTTCTCTTACCAAGAGGTTGAGGCCATCAAATCCACCACTTGAACCTGAGCAGGCCTTGACCAATAGAATGAGCTGGAGAGGCAGGGTGCCCTTTCTAGGCTTCAGGAAGCCCGTGTGCTTCTGTACTCTCTCAGAATGCTGGCCAGCTGCTGAACGAATAAGCCAGGGCTAGCCTAGTGGATGATAGAGACATTGCCCCAAACACCAGACACGAGTGAGGATATCCTAGACAGCCAGCCCCCCAGAGAACCAGAGAGGAGCCCCACCCATGAGATCAATTAAGACTGATCCAGGACAGCCTAACTGCCCAGCTGATCCACGGGCTCATGAGCCCTAATAAACGCGTGTCGTTTTAAGTCACTGCATTTTGGGTTGGTCTGTTACACAATAGATAAGGTATACAAAACTGTCTTTTAAAAATCTGTCCCTTTAACGAAATAATGGCATTTGCAACAACCTGGGTGGAGTCAAAGACCATTATTCTAAGTGAAGTAACTCAGGAATGGAAAGCCAAATATCTTATGTTCTCACTTGTAAGTGGGAGCTAAGCTATGAGGATGCAAAGGCATAAGAATGATATAATGGGTTTTGGGGGTTTGGTGAGGGGAGGACAAAAGACTACACGTTGGGTACAGTGTACACTGCTCAGGTGATGGGTGCACCAAAATCTTACAAATCACCAGTAAAGAACTTACATAGAACTAAAAAACCACCTGCTCCCCCAAAAAACTATTGAAATAAAAAATAAATTAAATGAATAAGTAAATAAATCTGTCCTTTTGTTTGTATATTCCCTCACTGTTAAGGCCTCCCCCCAATTCTGTCTACACTGAATCCTTTTCGTTTTTCAACCTCCAATTCAGTCATCCTCCTTCAGGCAGCCTTCCTTGATTTCACCAGCCCATACTACACTTTTCTAAACTTCTATAGCCTCAGTGGCATGGTGTCCTGCTCAAAGTACATTCCAAAACTGTCTTGGTTTGTATGTTAAGCTGACGGGTGACCAACTAGTTTTAAACTCCAGGAGGATCAGGAATTAACTTCTTCCTCCTTTGAATAGCTTTGGAGTCTTATGAATTGGGGCTAAATCTGACCTCCTTCCCCTTTGCCTTAAAGAAGTTGCACATCTGTAGTCAGGTGCTTGAAAGCGGAAGTTCTTGGTCTGAACCCTGGTTGTGATCCTTCGTATCTGAGTGACATCAGAGCAGTCATGCAATAACTTGCACCTCAGCTTCCCATCTGCAAAATGGGCACAGTAATTCTTCCAAGGAGATCCCACAGTTAAAGTGGGTTTGTGTATTAATACTCAGTAAGAGTGAAGCTCTAAGCAGATGTAAGAATGTCTTCTCAGCCCTCATTATCTTCTTTGCCATCTCAACCTGACTTCTTAGTAAAATTGCCTTGTAAAAGAAGTGATGGGATCCAGCATCTCACCCTGAACTCTCCAGTTATCCTCAATGCTAAAGCAACTACCACGGCTTTGGGAAAGCGGAAAGTGAACCAAGGACTACAGGGCTGGAACCCACCCCCCAGTCTCTGCCTTATAGGCTGGCCAACTGACCATTCAACATGCCCTTTGCCATCTGCCACTTCTGTTATAGCAGAGGTGCTTCCCTTACCCTGAGATGCGGGTTCACTTAGTCTGGGGTGCGCCCCAGGCATGGATGCTGTTAAAGCTCCCTCGGTGATTCTGATATGCAGCCAGCATTGAGAAGCACTGCTTCAAAGTAAGCATTGCTTTATTGGTGCATTCATTGGTTTGCTTGTCAAATATTTATTGAGCATATACTATAGGCCAAGCCAGATATAGGTACAGGAATCACCAGCACCCAAAAAAGTGATGAGTCCATGATGGAAACTATTCATGGAAGGAAGGAGGGAAAGAGGGAAGGAGGGAGAGAGGGAAGAGGGAGGGACAAAGGAAGGAAAAAAGAAAAAGAAAAGAAGGAAATAGAAGAAAGAAGGAAGAAGAGAGGGGGGACTCATCCCGCACTTCCTCCACCACCCTGCCCCTGTCACACCTGTCCTCCCGTCCTCTCACCTCCCACTTCCCCTCAGGAGTCTCAGGAAGCAGGAGTTTGTGCCACTTCCACAGCACAAACACAACAGACAGAACAGGGCTATTTCAAGCACAATGCGTAAGCACCCTGGGCAAAGGAAACCAGAATCTTGGTGCTGAAAGTGGGTCACCCCAAAAAGACACAACTACCTTTCTTACCCCAAATTGAAGCCAAATACATTGCAAATGGAAGCCACTGGGATCAGAGAAGTTAAGTGCCTTGATGGTAAATGGTCATGTGACAATCTCCTGATGCCAAGTTGGTGTCCTTTCCAGGGTGCCCTGTGCCCTCCACCTCTTCTGTTACGATGACCATGATTGCCATCAGTTCTGAGCACTTCCTGCCTGCCGGGCACTGTGCTAAGAGTGCCCTATGCTAGAGGCCGGCCCTATTACTCCCCTCTAGGGCTGAGGAACTGCGGCTTAGAGAAAACTCATCTAGGAAGTGCAGAACCCGCATGAGAAGCTGGGTCATCCTGGGTGGAGCCAGGGGGAATGTGCTTTCCTTTACACCAAGTCGGTCAGAATGTTTATTGCATAATCATTTCTCATTTTAGAAAGGGTCTGTGTCTTCTTTATCATTGGATTTCTAGCTCTTTGCAGCCTCTTTGGCCACACACAGGCACTCATTAAGTTCTTAAACCGGCAGAACATAACTAGCACTTACCACTATTGATAAGTATATATTCATAAGATGTTTGCTTAATGTCTATCTCTATCATCAGCCTTAAGCCCACAAGGGCAGCAACTGGCTCTGTTTTCTGCATCTTGTATCACCAGCATCCACCCTCTAGGCCCTCAGCAAGCAGCTTTTGAGTAGATGGATGCATGGCTCCGTGGAGATTTGGGTCACAAAGCCAGAACACCGTCAGTACTTGGTGGGGATAGCTGCTTTCAGATCACCAGAGAAAAGGAAGCTACCCCAGGGGACAAGCCAAGACCCTGAGAGGAACGAGGCCCCCTTAGGTAAGAAATAAGGACCAGAGGCAGAAGGGGCTTCCCTGGCTCCATTTTCAGATGGAGCTTTTTGGAAGCTCTGCCACAGCTTGTTAGCAACACTCACCCGGACCAGGCAGTTAACCAGGAACCAGGTTAGCTGGGAATTAGCCATGAGGTCCAATGTGCTCAACCACAACTCAAGATGTCGGCAGCTCATGTATGGAGCTCGTGGCCTGGGCTGCTCATCCTGTTCCCCAGTAAGCAAAGGTCAAACACAGCACTCCCCGGCCCCATGATCAGACGCCCAGTGTTTCACGTTCTTTGCACTATGTTCACCCAGTTTCAAGGTTGGACTCAAATCCATCCAAGTGTTGTTGGAGGCAGAAACACTGAAAGACGGGCGTGCTGTCATTGTGCTTTCCACCAAGGTCACAGTGCATGACCCTTCCCCGCTACACAAAAAGCTGTTGCCATGGGAACCACACAGGGTGTTGCCAACTTGACAAGAGACATTCAAACCAGGAGGGACATTGACCTGACCCTCCCACCCCACATACTCCCCTAAAGTGCCAGGGGAGAAGGAGCAAAGAGAGTGTCCTTTCCTTTACCTGAAGCACTTGCTTATTCATATGCATTTAAATGAGGATGACAAAGACATAACTTCCATTACAATTTGCTACCAGAGGTGGAGAAAAAAGCTGGAAAGGATGGAGGTGCCATTCATCGCTTTCAGCCTCCCCGGCCCCAGGCCTAGGAGAGAACACAATTCTCTATGTCATTAGCATTTGGTGGGCAAAGGGACAGCTCCCTCAACATGGGGCCATCCCTAATGGATAAAGGAAAAATCAAATATTATTTCTCAGCAGATGTGCCTAGAACTTGTTTCTCACGTTACCAAGTCCAACATCGGGGAGGCTTTGCCCAGGAAACCTACATGGCATAGTTCCAAGGTCCTTGAGCAGAGAATGATTTGTACATGGGTGGAAAAGAACTCAGAAGAAGCCTTTGTGACCCTTGAAAATTATAGGAAATTCCTATTGCTGTGTCCATCAATAAGGTCTGATGGGAACACAGTCCACGTGTTCATTCCTATATCATCCAGGACAGCTGTTGCCATATAGTGGCAGAGATGGGTGGGAAAATGGGAGAGCAGGTTGCCAGCCAAGCAGGGCCCAGCACTCCATTGGGCCCACCAGGAACAGTGCCTCAGTCCTCAGTTACTTTCGGGGGCTCACAAAAATGTTTTAATTCTAATTTATTCTAAAATCAGAAGAAAACATGAATATAGTAATAAGAAATCCAACCTAGGCTATCTTTGTCTTTGTCGTAAATAGACAAAATATTGTATAATATTGTAAAAATGGTATAATACGTTGTAATATATTTTATATTTTCTTACAAAGAAAAGGACCCAAGAAGGTAAAAGTGCCAAGGACCCACAAAAGTCAAGATGTGGCCCTGCCACAAAGCCTGGTGTTTACTCTCTGGCCCTTGCAGAAGGAAGGACTAGTAGATCAAGTCCTGGCTGGGAACCAGGAAATCAAAGTGCTTGCCTATTACTGACGTGCTGGCTGACCTTGAGTAATCCTCTGGTCTTCCCCACACTGCTGGGATTCCCTCTCTGCTCCACCAACTTCCTGGCAGTCTGACCCTGGACCAGAGACTTGATCTCTCTTAAGTATTCCGGAAAATGTGGATGATGACAGTCCCACTTTGTAGGGTTAGTGTAAGCAGGGGTAACCTTACATACCCACAGCACTCAGCCCAGGGGACTTGGCACTTAAAAAGCAGTTCATTCTACAAGGCCAAGAAGCAGGATGAGCCCCTGCTATTTGGAGGACAAGGTGACAGACCTCACTTCCCTTTGGTAAGCCTGTCTTGCAAAGCGATGAGGCTTGGGAAGTCTTCCCACGTAAGGAGAGGCCCTGGAAGTCCCAAAATAGCTCTACAGGTTCAAGGGGACTCCAGCAGGTGAGGGGAGCCCTCCCAGGGGCCTTGCCTTGCACCGTCGTCCACCCTGTGGCACCTCTGCCTCGGACACCGGTGGGTCTTTCTGCATCTGGAAACTGCCGCCTGGTAATCTCTACATAACCTTTGCAACGTGCCTGCATATTTCACCCTTCCAGGCGAGCACTCCCATTTTTTTTTTGTCATTCCAATTTCATTTCCTGGGCTGTGTGGACTGCGGGCTCAGCAGTCGCTCGGGTCTGAAGTGACTCCTGGGACCTCCTCACTGTTCTATATGCAAATGACCTTGCACCTGGGCAGCCGAGCGGGCTCGCAGACAGTTTAGTTATGCAAATCTGATTGATCGAGAGCATATTGCAGGAGCGCGCGCGCAGACCTGGGACACTGGCAGCTATATTTCACTGGCTAAATTCCCGAAGAAGGGGAAAAAAATTAAATGCCAGGCATTTTGATGCATATTCCCTTTCAACCCCTGTAGTGCAATAGTGTTTATTTCTGAATGTGTTCAACACTCGGGTTAGACGTTGCTAATGCAATTTTTGCGTGCAGGGTGTGTTATTGCTGAATTAACAGAAGGCTTGTTTTCGGTGTAAAAAGCCAGTTGCTGTGATGTCACAAGCACAATAGGTCTGTCAGTTGATTTGAAATAATTCCCCAGGCAAATGCAGTAACGGCAGTGTTAAAAAATAATTAGGTCCTTCGGCCTCTAAATGCTCACCCAAGTGGAGGGAGTTACGTTAAGTTCCTCCGACTTTATTCTCTTCTACAACAAAAGGTAAAATAAACCGCAGGGACGCTGATTACATATTGTCATCCTATGTTGAAGGCGTTTGTCTGTTTCCCAAACACGGGATTTGAAGAGGGAAGATGGAGTAGCAGTAGCAGCTACCGCCTTGGAGGAAATAAATTTTAAAAAAAGAACCTCAAGTCTACTTGAATCTGCTTAAAATAATAAATTCCACATCAGACACGTTGCATTCATGCATGTTCAAGTCTGTAATTCCAGAGGCTTGGGAAGCCTGGCTCGTCCCGCTATTCTGCATTGTCCTTATTGATTTATAATCACCGATAAATAAGGTCCACCTACATGGCAGACTATAGCTGCAGAAGGGAAACAGAAAGATATTTTTGCCAGCATCTTTCTCTACAACCCCACCACCCATGGATCAAAATAAAAAATAAATCAATGTTTTATGTGGGAGAAGGGACGGTGATGAGACTGGTAGAAAGACAGAAAGAGTAAACATTGTCTGGTGTCTCAACCATTAAAAATGGGGCTACAAAAAGCAGGTCTTGAAAAGTACACAGCCTTAAGAGAGGAGACGGCAGGGCGTGCAACTTAGTTCAGGAGTTACGCTGATTGTGCAGAATGACATTAAAGTCAAAGTTAGCAAATACATGCAGTCATTCACTCATTCATTGACGTCAATTACATTACCCTTTGCATATGGCCTTGGACAGCATTAGTGTAGCTGTCTGCATGGAGCTACCTCAGGTGGACACATCCTATGCACATGAATATTTGCCCACAAAACACCTGTCTTTAGCTACAAAGGAAAGGGAAGGAGTGAGATTTAAAGGAGTACTTATGGACAGAATTTGCCACAAGTGACAGACACAGCATGAATCCTTTGTTTGCCCCTAATTCCTTCTTTCTCACTGCCTTGCACACACACAGACACATATGCATATGTGTGCACACATGCACAATACACACTTGCATTGTACACACACACGGGCACATGCATGGCCTCATACTTTCACATATACATCTGCATACACCATGCAAGCATGCATACATGCACATGTGCACACACATGCAAGCGCACACACACACTGTTGCAACTACATGTATGCACATGCATGAGTGCACACACACATGCACCGATATACACATTTGTGCACACACACATACTTTTTTTTAAAAAAAGCAACCATCTGACAGGCAAAGCCCACTCGCAGGGTCAAAAATGAAGACCCTAGGAAAGGTCAAGTTTAATCTCTCCCCACGATGGCCCAGCACACCCCTCCCACCACTGACTAACAAAAGGGCCTCAGCACTTTGACTGACAGAATTCTTAATTGTATCCACTCATTCATGACAATTTGATTAAAATATTACGCCAAAGTCTCACCCCCTGTTTGCTTCGATCCTCCAAATCTAATTTTGAATTTTCAGAAAGGAGATTACCTCCACAAGCATGACTGGGATGCTATTAACTTCTACTTAATCTTTATTACTGATGTGAATTTAACATATGTACCGCTTCGCTCTGCTCCTGTTGTTTTCCTCTCGAAAGTAACGTCTAGGCAATATACAAGCAGCGGGCATTAATTTTCACTGTGATATTCTGTCAGAGTCCAGCTCCCACTTATCTGTGAAGAAGAGGCGTCTCTCAGTCTAGGGCCCTGATGAGGACATGAAACCTCCACGTTCCACTCCTCCCTAAGGCATACCTGCAGAGAGCAGCTTTGGGACTCCAGGTTGTGCAAACGCGGAGGTGTGAGGCTGGCGGTCCTTCCCTCTCTGCCTCAGTAGCAATCAGCAGATGCTAATCAGCCTCACCCTCGGAGGGGCTTGCACAGAAGAGACCAGCAGGTCTAGAGCCCTCCAGGCCACCCACTGTCCTGCCCTGTGCCTCAGAATCACGTCTGAGACAGAGCCCATCACAAAATAAAGGCAAATCAACAAATCGGTAACCTAAGAATAAAAACCTGGACAGGCTTTGTGTTTTCAGGGATTTCTCTATTTTCCATGTTTGTAGGTTTATCCTTTTTTCTTGATTTTTCTCTCATCACACATGGCATGTGAGGGTATGTAATCAAGGGATGTGTAAGCATAGGAAAGTTGGAATCGTGGCCTCCAAGGTATTGACAGCAGTTGCTTCACCCTGGGTGGGAAACAAAGGTCACAGCAGGTGCAGGGAGCCCCTTCTGTTGCGTTTCTCCCTATCTGTTATGGCTTGAATTGTGTCCCCCCTCCCACAAAATTCATGCGTTGAACCCCCGGTACCTCAGAATGTGACCCTTTTTACAGATAGGGTCTTTCCAGGAGGAATTAAGTTAAGATGGGTCACTAGGGTGGGCCCTAATCCAATATGAGTGGTGTCCTTATAACAAGGGAACACTGGAGGCAGACACACACACTCAGGGAGCACTGCATGTGAAGATCCGAGTCTGCGGCCACAAGCCAAGGAGGGAGGTACAGGGGAGGGGAGGCCTGGAACAGAGCCTTCCCTAGAGCCTTCAGAGGGAGCACGGCCCTGCAGACCCCTTAATCTTGGACTTCTAGCCTCCAGCACTGTGAGAATAAGTTTCTGTGCTTAAACCACTTTGCTTAAGCTTTGTAATGGCAGCCCTAGTACACAAATACACTCTCCATTCCTATACTTCTTGAATCAGGTATCATAGTATTGCTTTGGAAAATTTTTAAAAATAAGTGTACATTTTTTGATTCCCATAAATTACAGCCCTGTCTTACTGTGTAGAAATAAACCCTCACCTCCCTTTCCTCCTTCCCTTTTATCTCCTCTAGAGATCCCACTGACCAAACCCAACCAAAACCAGACAGCAAGGGAAGCCCCTTGATGAAGTTCATGAGAAATTTCACACAGGTTAGTTCTTGGGGCACTGAGCAGGGGGAGAAGGGTAGACAGGGGGTCTGCAGGAGCAACAGGAAGACGTAGGAGAATTTAAACTTGAGAGTGACCTGGACCATCTGTCCATTTAGAAAAATCACTTTGACACTTAGTCAAGAGCAGATCATTCTGTTACAGGACGCTGAGGAGACGGGCTGCAGCTCTAGGTCTATGATCTAATCAGAAAGAAGGTGAGGAGAGACAGTCTACCCCAACTTCAAAAGGAGCAATTTGCATTTGGCTAATGTGGGTTCTGTGTTCCTGTTAAATACAGGACTTTGCTTGTGATAAGCAAGAACAAGAGCACAGTCTGCCGCAGCTTCCTCTACCACTTGCGTGCTTTCCGTGTCACTGCATCTACCACAGGCCAACAGTTGTGCAAGGCACTATTTACCTTTGTTGGAACTTCCCAGCCCCCAAAAACCACTGGTGTTTGAATATTTGGGGAAAATGGAGTACACCTACATTAATTAATTCAAGATGTTGTTCTCCAAATCGTGCATAGCCCAGACACCTTCCAAGAGCTCCTTCCCTACGAGGTGAAGGTATTAGACATCTGAATTCCCAGAAACTGCACAGAGCCTAGAACAAAGAAGTCACTCTGGAAACGCTTGTTAGATAAATGGATGAATGAATTGTTGGGAGAGTTCATTCATTCATTCTTTCATCAAACACACGTGGGCCGGATGTGGTGGCTCACACCTATAATCCCAGTACTTTGGGAGGCCGAGGCAGGTGGATCACATGAGGCCAGGAGTTCAAGACCAGCCTGGCCAACATGGAAAAATCCCATCTCTCCTATAAAAGTAATAAATAAATAAAACACACTTGAGCCCCGACGATGTGTCAGGCTCTGGGTGCTTAGCCCACATAATCAGGGCCCAGGAGGGACTGGGAAACTTCTGGAAAGAGAAACCAAAGAAAAGATGTCGTTCCCAAGATCAATCATAGCCCAGCTCCACATGTGAGGAGTGAATTCACCAAAACACTTTCAACACTGCTAGAAACAACAACAACCAGAAACAACAGAAAAGTCAAATTGTGTTTGTTTTTAAAAGTACTTCTTGTTTTGTATGCCAGCGCTTTGCAAGAGACACTGCTGGCAAGGGCTTTTTAATAGACTTTGAAAAAAATCTGTTTACAACATTCACCTCAAAGTTAAAATAATATAAAACTTTTCCTTATTTCCTGCTTCATGGTCTTTTTCCATTTAGCAAGCGTTTGATTTATTTTGGTCCTGTTTTCAATGGGGCTGAAACTAGGAGCATTTGATTAGCTCACGGGGCCATCTCATGGATAAAGAAAATGTGGTATATTTACACAAGGGAATACTATTCATCCATTAAAAAGAAGGAAATCTTGGCATTTGCTACAACATGGATGAAGTTGGAGAGTATTACGTTAAGTGAAATAAGCCAGGCACAGAAAGATAAATTCTGCATGATCCCACTCATATGTGTGAGCTAAACAAGTTGATCTCATGGAAGTAGAGAGTACAACAGTGGTTACCGGAGACTTGGGAGGGGAGAAGATAGGGAGGTGGGGAAAAGCTGGTCAACAGGTACAAAGCTGCAAATTAGGGAGATAAATTCTGATGTTCTGATGGGCATTAAGATGACTACAGTACCCCTGTAGAATAATATATTGCGTATTTCAAAATAGCTAGAAGAGAGGGTTTTGCATGTTCACAACACAAAGAAATGATAAATGTTTGAGGTGTTGGATATGTTACTTACCCTGATTTGATCATTGCATGTGGTATGCATGTATTGAAACATCACATTGTGCTCCATAAATATGTACAATTATTAGATATGAATTTTTGTTAAAAACTTCTGTTAAAAAATGAGCCAGCTGCTAGGAGTCAGCAGGACAGGGTTTGTCCTTTGGCTCTGGGCATGGAATAGAGCAGCTCAGGACTTCTGGGCAGCCCAGCCTGAGAGATCTGGTGGGACCATCTGCAGAACATGCCTTAACCCCAGGGAGACATCCAAATATCCAGAATATTTAGTAACTGGCAGACAGGACAAAGACCAAGCAGAATGAGCCCTGGCATTGTGCCAGAGCTGACCTCTAGTGCCACTTCTCCTGGTCAGGCATTCACCCTTTCATTGCTAAGACAAAGGGACTCCCCAGGGGGGTTCTGGGACAGCCAAGGGAGCTATCACAGCATAGCTACCTTCCAAACAGTAGAGAAGTACTTCAACAAGTAACAATGCATAAGCTGTGCCAGGGCCTTCCAGGGGATGGAGCCTGCCTTCTCCCCAAGGCATCACCAACGCTGAGCTAGATAGGTGAGAACTCAGAATTGTCTATTACACACCCAGAGGTCCTTGTGGTCTTGGGCATGTGTATCAGTTTTCTAGGGCCACTGTTACAAATTCCCATAAACCTGGTGGCTTCAAGCAACACAAGTTTATCCTCTTGTATACAGTTCTGGAGGTGAGAATTTCAAAATTGATTTCCCTGGGCTAAAGTCCAGGTGTCATCAGGGCTGGTTCCTTCTGGAGGTTCCAGGGGGAATGTGTTTCCTTGCTTTTTCTAACTTCCAGAGGCCTCCGCATTCCAGGGCATGCATTGCTTCAACTTCTGCCATCACATCACCTCTCCCCTGTGTGCCCAATGTCCCTCAGTTTCCCTCTGTAAAAACTCTTATGATCACCTTGGATCCCTCTGGATATTTCAGGATCATCTCCCCATCTCAAGATCCTTAACCAAATCAGCCGTATGCCATATTAGGTAACAATCACAAGTTCCAAAAATTAGGACCTGGATATCTAGAGAGGGTAGTGGGGGGCTGTTATTCAGCCTCCCACAGCAATACAGTAAGAGTCTCTGGGTTCATGTTCCCGCCTCAGGGCCTTTGCAGTCCCTCTGTCAATAAAGCTCTTCCACCAAATATCAGCCTGCTTTACTCTCTCAGTTCATTAAGATCTCACGCAAATGCATCTCTTTGGAAAGGCATTCCTTGAGCACCTTGTCTAGAACTGCCCCCCTTTCCCAGTGAGGCATCTCTTCATCTCCTTACTCTTATTGTTGTCCTCACAGCACTGACTGGTACCTCATGAATCAGGCAACACTGTTTCCTACCCATTTTCTTTACTAGAACATAAGCCCACAGGGCAGAAATTTGGCTGCCTTCTTGATGACTGTAGCCACGGTGATTAGAACAGTAATAGGCTTACAGTAGAAATTCAATAGATATTTGTTGAGTTAATCTAACATGAGGATAATTATAAAAAACAACCTTGTAGGCTTTCCATAAGGATGAAAAGAGATGGTAAATATAAAAAAGTTTTGTAAACAATAGAGTTCTGAATGATGTAGCTCAGCAAACATTTTTTTGAGTGTCTGTTATGTGCTCGATGCTGGGACATAGAATTAAAAAGACAAAAGTCCCTAGCCCTAGTGGAGCCTAAAGAAAGAGAACAGAGACAGAGACTCAATAGCCACATATCTCAGTATGTAATTATAAAGTATAATGTAAGCAATGTGTGGATTACCTATTGATACACATAGAAACACCCCAAAACTAAGCAGTTTACAGTAACAACAACCTTTTTGTTATATCTTATGGTTTTTTGGGTTAGCAATTTGAGCAGGGCTCAGCTGGGCAACTCTTCTGCTCTGTGTGGCATCAACTGAGATTACTGGGTAGTATTCAGCAGGCAGCTGGGTGGAGTGGAACACCCAACCAACTTTACTCACAGGCCTGGTGCCTTGGCAGGGATGGCTGGAAGGTTGAACCCAACTGGGTCCCTCTTCTTTTCATCTCAGGGTCTCTCTACATGATCTACTCAGGGCTCCAGAAGACCACAGGGGAAGCTTCTAGCCCTCTGGAAGTCCAGGCTCAGAACTGGCACAGTGCCATTTCTACCATACTCTACTGGTGAAAGCAGTCACAGACTGGCCCAGATTCAGCAGAAGAAAAGTCTACTCCTTTTCACAGCAGGAGCGGTGTCAGAGAACAGCAGCCACACTCAGCCCACCACAAACATCATAAAGGAAAAGTACCAGGTATACATGTAACCAAGGAGCTGAGTTTCCATCAGGGAGATGAGGTAGGTGTTTCTGGGGTCTATGTGTAGAAGCTGAGCAGGAGAATGAGGTGGGAGGGAGGGTGTTCCTGACAGAAGGAATGGTGTATGCAAAGAAGAAACTGTAGCAGAAAACAGCTCGGCCAGTGTGAGGAACTAGAAAATGCCTGGGGGTAGGGCTGGGAAGGGGCAGGAGATATGGGCAGGAGCCAGGCCACAAGGGCCTGCTTGTAAGTTTCCAAACCCACTCTGTGTCTCAGTTGCTCCATCATTAAAAGGGCGGTAATAATTTTAACCAACCTCATAATGTTAGCCCACGTCAAGAACTTAGAATAGAGCCTGTCTTGTCGTGGGCATACTCAATAAGTGATTAGCTGTAAATTATTACCTGAATTCTTTTCAAAGATGCCACTGGCTGCAGCAATGTGAGAAAGGGACCAGAGAAGGTCCTGGCCTGCTGTTGCCATCCCTGACCTGTTGTTGTCTCCTACTTGCTTCCTGCTCTTCGAGCCTCTGCCCAGCTCCTTCAAACTGATGTTTTGGGGTTCCCTGTCTGCTCGCCTTATCACATGGAGTCCAGGCATAGAAGACCCTTACTTCTTTCCTCCACATGCATTATCTCCCCAGGAGCAATTTACATTGAGACTTAGGAAAGGTCAGTACTTGTTCAAGTTCACCAAGCTATCAAGCTGAAATGGGCCTGCCTGACCTCAGAGTCCTACTTCTCCACCCAGACACAGTACCAGAGCCTGTCTGGGCGCATTGCCAGTGGCTGGGGCTGAGCAAGTCCTACGGCACATGAACTCAGCCCCAGCTTCCAGAACTTTTGCCCAAATTCAAGGCCTGTCCAGGCAGGGGGGGGAAATCAGGGATTCAGGACACCCACAGTACAGAAATTATGATCGTCAGCTCTGGGGAAAGAAGAGGAGAATGAGGAGGAACTTATGTGGCAGAAACTCAGGCCATGGCCCCAGGCCTGGAAGAATCTGCAGGCTCATTAAAGGGGCATAAAACAGTACCCAGCTTTTTAGCTGGGCACAGGCCTACAAGCACCAACACCTGCCAGCCTTAGGCAGCCCTTGCCTGTAAACCCAGCATCAAGCTCACTGTGGCCTTTTGCAAAGCAGAGTGAGTTATCGGATGTTCTCTTCCAACATGAGACATAAATGCTGTGTAGTATGTGCTTTGAGAACTCCCCTCTTTCTCCCTGTTTCTCAGTTAGGGTATAAATAGGCAATGGAGACACAGTAGAGGTTTTTGAGTTAATGGCAGCTGATAAGGCAAGACACTCAGGGTTTGGGGAGTATACCAGCTCGATAACCATCAGGAAGCGATTTACCCTTTCAGAGCCTCAGTGCCTTCATCAGGAATATGGAGATAGAAAACCTCTTTCCCCATATGGTTGCCATGAGGATTAGCAATAACCGATAATGCTGCCCCTGACTAAGAAATCGATTTTTTGTTTTTTTGAGACAAAGTCTCACTCTGTTGCCCAGGCTGGAGTACAATAGTGCTGTCATGCTCACTGAAACCTCCACCTCCTGGGTTCAAGTGATTCTCCTGCCTCAACCTCCCAAGTAGCTGGGATTACAGGCACCCGCCACCACACTCGGCTAATTTTGCATTTTAGTAGAGATGGGATTTCACCATGTTGACCAGGCTAGTCTTGAACTCCTGACCTCAAGACCTCCTGCCTCAGCCTCCCAAAGTGCTGGGATTACAAGGGTGAGCCACCACACCCAGCCAAGAAATCAATAATTTGTAACTGTTGCAAGTGTATTGTTATCACTGCCTTGTAGGCACCTAAAGAAATGAGTGGCACTTCATGTGTTTTCCTTCTATTACATTAAGTATTTTTGGACCCACTCACCTGTATGACTTTTCTGAATGTGTCATTTGTTCTGACTCATTTGCATCAGGAGTTTCTTTTGCATGTTCTTCCTAGGACTCATCCATTACCACCTGGCATGGTGCCTTGGTTCCAAAGACCTGGCAAGCACTCATGCACCACATCGCAGACCACCTGCATCTGCAGTTGACTTAATTAACTCTCCCTCAAAACCACCAGAAGTAGGCAGGAAAAGAGTTCTTAGCCCCATGTTGCAGATGAGAAAACTGAGAAACAAAAGAAAAAAAAAAAAAAAAAAAAACAAGCATGGTTCAGGTCACATAGCTAGTAAATGGCCAGGATTTGAACATAGATTTTATCACCCTCAACTGAAGCACTGGATACGTTTGCATAAGACGTGCATTCTAGATTTAATGAAAAGCATACATCTTGGGTTGAGTAATTACATTTCAGCATAACACAAAATGTCAAATGAGATGGTAGAGAATTAAACCGTCCTAAAATTATTCCAAAGGTGTAGCTACTTAAGAAAGACATTCTTTTTATCCTATAGCAATTCTTTAAGTTTTATTGAGATATAACTTATACACCATAAAATGTGCCTGTTTTAAGTATAAAATTGAACATTTTTAGTATATTTACAGAGTTGTGCAACCATCACCTCCATCTAATTATAGAACATTGACAGACAGCGCTGGTAGGATGTGTCAAGATCGGTTGAAAATGCTCTTTTAGAAGGGAGCTTAGCAATATGTATCGAAGCTTAATGCTACTCATGACAAAAATGAAAACTCAACATAAAAAGTTCTCCTGAAGTTAAAACGCTATATGCACTAGGTTGTGCATTTTAGAATTTATCATCACTGAAAATTGAAAAGATTCTAAATTCTGCCAAATCCAGAAATATTTGCCTAGATGATATCACTTTCTCCTCACAGAATATTCTGTCATTAATAGTCATGGTTGTCATATAACCCAGGTCTATGTTAAGATTTCTAGGATGCAAGGTGGCAAATAAAGCATTTGATAAACGGAAAACAATAAAAATTCAACATAACACAGTAGAACATAACATCCAAAAATGAAAATATTTAGTAGATGGTATAGAATCTTGATTACAGATTTTGTCCTCAATTTTCATGCATTCATTTAGTATGTTGTTGTCCAAAGTCTACCAAGGATGGCTGTGGTCACCCAGGGTGCTGGCCCCCATGGGCCTTGTTCCAGATGCGGCCCCCCCTCCCTACCCTTCCTTGTCCCTGTACCTTCCCTTCCTAGATAACTTAGGGTTTCAATGACTATATCCACATTCTATATGAGAGAGCTATGAACAACCGCTGGCCAGAAAATTAAAGGAATATAATAAGTGTCCATTGAAAATGAAAAAAAAATTGGGTTCAATGCTACACAAAGAACGAGAACCAGATCCACGCATACAAGCTCCCCACACACACATCTGGCACCCGCTTACGGATGCTGTCAGTGTGTGAGCAGTAATGCTCAGCTTTCTTTTTTTTTTTTTTTGCCAGTTCATAAATTCCTTCTATTGTCAATTAAGTGACAAGCCAACGTAGATTTCAGGCCACTGGGGTCCTCCTGCATTGTCCCAGGCCTGGGCATAGTGAGAGGAGGCATGACCACCTTCTGTGCACAAAAGAGAAAACATGCCATGTCCCTCAACACTAGCTCATCACTGGTCCCAGACAGGCCTGCCTAGGTAACAGCCATTGTGGACTCCACCAAATGCAAGACTCGACTGTCATAGTCCACATCAGAGACAAAGACCAGGGGAAGCCCCAGCCATGTTCCTTCTGCAAGCAGCTGAAAAAGGATGCCAGCCGACCTGCCCAACAATGCTCTCAGGAACACGCAACCTCATCCAATACAATTCCCAAGGAGCTGCCTTCTACCCAGTTTTGGAGAAGGAAGATGACAACTCGGAAAAGAAATCCCCTATGCAAAGGAGGAGGGATGATTCCATGATGAAAATGAAATGCTGGCTGCACTTGAGTGCCCTGTGAGTCATTTGATTTTTCGGAAAGTATATGTTGAGACATAAAATGTTCTCTCCAACCTCCTAATAGGTGTAAAGAAACATAAAAAAGTCTTTTTGGTTCATTCTTCTTTTCAGTGGTGCCCCAAATTGACACACTCCCTCATTTGTCTTTCTGCATATGTTTCCTGAGGATCTGGGAGGTGTGCCACCTGGGCCAGGTGTTAGGGACACAGAAATGAGTAAGACAGCATCCATGGTGTAAACAGAGAGTGAGCAGGCTTTCATAGAAAAGAAGAAGTCTTGGGAATGCCAAGATTATCCACTGATTACAGAGGAGATTGAAGAAGACTAGGGCTTGTCCTGGAGTCACTCAACTTCTCACTCCACCTACCTGAGCATTTTAGCCAGATGCCAATTATTTCAAACTCAACCTTCTCTGCCAAGATGAGTTGCAGACTCCCTTCAGGGAGGAGCTAGGGTTTCTTTTCTATCTCTACTAGTCCAAAGTACTCACTGGGGAGAAAATAGGTGCTCAATAAAAACAGCAGTGGTCCTGGCATGGCAGTTCACACCTGTAATCCCAGCACTTTAGGATTCTGAGTTAAGAGGATTATTTGAGTCCAGAAGTTCCAGACTAGCCTGTGCAACACTGCAAGACCCTGTCTCTGCAAATAAAATAAAATAGAATAAAATAAAATAAAAAATTTAGCCTGGCGTGGTGACACACGCCTATAATCCCAGCTACTTGGGAGGCTGAGATGGAAGGATTCCTTGAGCCCAAGAGATGGAGGCTGCAATGATTTATGATTGCACCACTGCACTCCAGTCTGGCCAACAGAGAAAGACCCTGTCTCAAATAATTATGTAAATATTTGTAACGCTGCAGTGATTTACTGAGTAGTGGAATTTATGCCAGCATCAAATGCTTTTCTTGGAGACCCACTCTTATTTGCTGAAAGGAGAGAGTGTATGCCGCAGCCTTGCTTTGAGACTTTGTTGCAAGCCCTGTCCACATTCAAAAGCAAAGTTGCCCAATGAGGAGAGTGTGGTTCTTTCATTTGGGGAATTATTCAGTTCTGCATTCTCCCCTTGGTTGATCTTCATTCCCTTAGCTCATCCCTCACATCCCTTTAAATGAAATGTCACCTCACGCTTTTCTGCCCACTAATTTGTCATCTGGGATATTCCGGGCTGGACAGTTCTTGGTGAGCCCATGGTGGAAGATAAATACCCCTTTCAGGAACATTCCTGGGAATTTCATTGTGGGGGGCTTTGTCCTGATTCTGATGAAGGAGCATGCTGAGGAAATAGTTGAGGGCTGAACCAAGGAGCTGAAGAAACACCAGAAGTAAGATAAATTTTTACCATTATTTCTCCAGTAGACAAAACCATACAAGAATTATAAAGGGTCCAATTAGGAGTCCAACAAGTGGAACTCTCTAATGTTTAGAAAAAAGGAATGAGCTACTTTGTGTGGAATAGAACTCCCCAAGAAGGAAAATGTCTGCAAGCAGAACCTAGATAGCTCTCTGTCTGAGGCACTCACTCACTCCATAAGGAATTACTGTGCACTCCACATGCCTGACACTGTGGCAGGTACTCCCAATGCAATAGAGACTCCTGTTTCAACGAAGCTTGTATGACAGTGAGTGAGGCAGCCAGCCTATCAATAAACGAGGAAGTGGCCCAAGAGAACTCACACTCAGATGTGTAAACACAGCCACCTTGTTCAGAAACACTGTCCAGGCACTGCAGAGCTATGAGCCATACTCAGTGGTCCCATTCTCAGCTTGCCGGGTAGCAAAGGCACTGTGAATGCATTGAAAGCAAACTGCTTTAAAACTAAACGTAATCCAAATTCAACGAGTTCATCAGTTCTTTGAAGTGTAATTTGGCTAATCGTTCAGTGTTTCAGATTCCTGTCATCCTCCCTTTCACATCCATGGATAGGAAGAGAGATGCGGGCTGGTATTTTGGCAGGTGCATCTCCTGAAGCCATCACATCTGGTTCCATCTTTGAGTATTTTGTTGGATTTTGCTGCTGACATCTGAGGCTGGTGGACTGTGGTCTTTCTCAGCTGGGTCAGAACCTGGTGTCTCCACCAGCTGTCTTCTACTGTCTCAGCCTCCCATTGAGCTCCTTCTGGAACTGCACATACCCAGGAGAGCCTGCCACTGCCACTCTGCCCTGGGCCTTTGCACAATCACTTTGCCCCTGCCACTGCAGGCCTAGTGACCAACACACTTACTCCTTATATCTTCCTGCCATTACATGTCGGTGTGCTCAGAGTCTAGCCTCATCTATGCTGTTGTCATTCTATTCAACGCACACTTCCTGGTGGTCTCACCTGACTCCACCTGCCATCTCTCAGATAATGCCTTCCAGACCAAAATCTGAACAAGAATCCTCTTCTGATCTCCAACTCAGTTGCCAAATGCCTCTGGTACTCATAGTCCTAGTAGACATCTCTGAAACCTGTCCCTAAAGTTGAAAGCTCCCCCTTCCCTCCAAGTCTGCTCACCTGTGCCCCCTGCCTTTGTGAATAGTGCCATTCACTCAGTTGCCTAAGGTCTCCATTTTAGGATGTCCCCTCTCCCACATCCCACACATCCCACAGTCATGAAGTCCTGTAAATTCTGCCATGTTTATTTATCTTGAATGTATCTCACCTTAGACATTTCTTTGTCCAAAAAGTGTTCTTGCCCTGGTGCACCAAGCGGGGCTGAATGTTCTGTGTCTACGTCATTTCTGTGCTCTGATGCAGGTGCACCCTTGACTCAGCCATGAGCTGGGTGGGGGCAGGAACAAATCTCACCAGCTCATCTCAGTGCTTGCTACCCACATTTGGGCAGGGAGGGTGCTCAAGTCAAAGCACACTTGTCAAATGACTGAAGACAATGAATGAGCGAATCTACGTCAGTAATTCACAGGTCAGTGGGCTTTCTACTAAACCTTGATTTAAAAAAATCAGAATGTGTGAGTGCCAGTAATGACCTGTTTGCATCAAAAATCCTCACCAATGATCTTTCTTCTACAGGAACACTTGGTTTTGTCTCCATGTGAAAAGTTACCCTGAAACAGGAGAGTACACAGAGGGACAGAGGAGCTACATGGGAGCTCTTTGTACTTGCTGCTCGATTCACAAACCAAAAACTGCTCTACCAAATAAATTAAGTCTATGAAACTTTTTAACAGTTACTTCGAGGACAAGAACAATTAACTGAATACTTCAACCATTCATCTCCTTTTGTATACACTTTCCTTTCAACACAGTTCTGTAATGAAGGAAAATCAGCCTGGTGGATTTGAATTCCTTCTCTCTTGGTCTCAGTTCTTCATGCAGAGATCAAACCAGGACTATCCCAAGGGTCAGTAATGCAAAACATTCCAGCCTTTCCATCTTGAAGACCTCAAACACCTTGGTACCACTCCTGAAAAGAGCAGAAGTGTTTCCCACCCCTACCAAAACTGCTTTCAGACCATGAAGGTCTCTCCTCGCAGGAAGCTATTGCAGGATTTTGGACTGACTCCCTGGCCTTGGCTGTTCTTAAACATGAAACGTGGAATTCTTGAGTACTGGTTCAGAAGCAGCTCTGTGCCGTGGTTGGTCAGCCACCCTCCAAGCACCTCCACGTGACCATCGTGGTGAGAGATGGCGAAGACGGAAGTAAATCACGCTGTATCCCTGCCCTCGCCTGAGTCAAACTAATAATTACATCGCTCTCTGCACAGGACAGCACAAAGCTCAAACCAGGAGAGAGAGATTAGCTCTGCTGGGTGGAGGAGGGGAAGAAACAGTGGCCCCTCATCCATTCAAGCACTGCAGCTTTGCAAAGTGCCTTGGCATGCTGGAACCACCTTCCAGCCTTATAACAAAGTTTGTTCATTTTCCTTGGGGAATCCCTGGTGCCATACATATCTTCTCTGTAAGACTCAGGGGAAGCTCTGAGAGTCCTCGCACCTCACTCAGATGGGTGGTTTGGAGGAGAGGAATCTTGGCTGTTGTTTCCCATCTGTAAAATGATGAGACTGATCTGGAGTTAACAGAAAGTTTAGACATCCCTTCACAACTTCACTTCCAAGCATCTCGCATTCAATGGCTAAAAACCCCTAAACCCCTGGATGAATGCAAGAGAATGCTGGACGTGGTAGATTGGTCCCAAACATTTTCCAGAGATTCTGAATCTAGAAAAACCCTTTTCTTCTATTTCTGGTTATTTCCCCCCAAATTTTTGACCCATCTGGCATTGACCCATGTAGGGAACTCTTTCTGTCAGCTGAAGCAGGCTTCACGCCATGAAAATGGGAATATTTCCCATGACTGCATCATACTGTGATTTTTCAGGGAAAAAAAATGCTCCTGCATGCCTCTTCCCAGAACTGGATTACCCGATAGATAAACTGAGCAGGCAACTGAGCATCAGCTGAACAGGAGCACCCCCCACCCAAAAAAAATGAGAAAAAATTGTTTAGGAAGAACTTTATATGTGATATTTGCCTCCAAAATTATCAAAGTAAACCTCCGAGGATAAATCAGGACTTCCTGACATTTTCTTCCCTTATTTTATGTATTTATTTTTTTGCTTTTAATTATATATGAAAGGGTGGAGAGGAGCCATCATCATCTTTTTGATGTTTAAGGCCTCTAACGTTTTTTTCTCAGATCCTACAACGATCATGCCTTAAACAGGAGGCAAAGAAGCATTTGAAAGATTCAGGGCATCTTGGGGGTGCAGAGGGAGGTATGCACTGAGCCCAGAGAAGGGAAGGGTGGCTGGAGGCACTGGCTGGTGGAAGGGCAGGCCCGGAGACAGCTCCATAGCTAATCTGCACGGCAGTGCATCCCAGTAGTTAAGCAGGTGGATGGTCACTGGGTTCAAATCTTGGCTCCATCACTGGCTGGATGGGTGACCTCAGGCAAAGGACTTGGCCTCATCATACCTTACTCTCCCCATCTCATAGAATTGTTAGGAGGAGTTAATGCAGGCAAGGTGAAGGGAAAGTGACACACAGGCAGGAGGATGAGGGAGGAAGGAAGGGCCCCAAACAACTTCCAGATTCCTGCCTGGGATGGGTGAATCTGGGACTCACCCTCAATCTCCCACTGGGATTGAATGCACTTTGGGGCCACTCAAGTCCTGAGTGAGATTCTTCTACAGGGACATACTCCAGTCTTTGGAGAGCTACTTGGGATCCATGGTTGCCTTCAGCACTGTGGGGTCCATCACGGGCACCCAGGTGAGTTGTCTTCCCCTCTGTACTAGCTAATATTCCCCACCCTGCCTTGCACACTGGAGGCTCTCGTATGGGACCACCCCCTGCCCACCAGCCGATGGGAGGCACCAGCAGGCTGCAGGTGGCAGTAACTCTATTATCCTACCAATCACTGCACTTGCCCCTTGAGGCTGGTAATGGGGGGTGAGCACTAGCCCCTGATGAGGGTAAGGGCCCCCAGCTGCCACTGGCCCCCGTGTGCAGCTCCATCCCATGCTGGTTCCCTTCACCTTTGTAAGTAGTCCCTCCATCCAGCTCTCCTTTCTGACCCTCTGTAATGGCCACATCTTGTCCAGCATAACTCTCCTTCTCTGCCCCCGAAACCTCTTCCCCCTCCTCTCATGGAGCTCCTTGCTCTTCAACAGTAAGACCAGACCCCTTGAGATACCACCAGGGGCACTAAATCCAAAAGGAAAGCATGCATGAAGGAGCCGTGATAAACCCCAAGGAGAAAGAAAAAACGGTCACATCCCAGATCCAGGAGACCCTGTGCCACAGCGCTGCAGGAGTTAGCATTCAGTGGCTATGAGAAGAGAAAGAATAGCTTCCCCAGGGGCTGCCCTGGAGCTGGGGTGCTGCTGTGGCCTCTGATCTCTCAGGGAGCCATGGAAGAGCTTGGTTTGGAAGAGTGTCCCTGAGGCTCACTGGGACTCTGAGGGCAGAAGGGCCTTAGGGTGGGTGAGTGGACAGGATTTAAAGAAAGTTGCCCCTTGACTTACTGCAAGAAGTGGAAGGTAATCTCTTGGGTCCAGATGTAGTGTGAAGCCCCTAAGTATAGTGACTCTCCATCAGAAGGGGACAAATATTTCCCTTGGGGCAGGGCAGGCATGAAATATGTGTTAGTCCATTTTCATGCTGCTGATAAATACATACCCAAGACTGGAAGAAAAAGAGGTTTAATTGGAGTTCCACATGGCTGGGGAGACCTCAGAATCATGGCAGGAGGTGAAAGGCACTTCTTACATGGTGGCGGCAAGAGAAAATGAGGAAGATCCAAAAGTGGAAACCCCTAATAAAACCATCAGATCTCATGAGACTTATTCACTATCACAAGAACAGCATGGGGGAAACCATCCCATGATTCAAATTATCTCCCACGGGGTCCCTCCCACAACATGTGGGAATTATGGGAGTACAATTAAAGAGGAGATTTGGGTGGGGACACAGATAAATTCCAGGGCAGTGCCTGTGAGTCCTGAGAGTGGTATCATGACGAAGAGAATTATATATGCTTGGAAAGGGCATCTTGGAGTAAGGAAGGGTGGCCATGCCCCAAAGCCGAGCTGCTTTCCCATACCCCTGGCCTGGCAGGTCATTAAGTAGTCTTGATCTCTCCCACTGCCCTGGCACTAACTGCTCCCCTTCTTTACTCCCCACACCCTTCTGGTCCAGCCTTCTGGTCACCTCCCAGTAGATGCTTTCTCTCCCTGGCAAGTCTCACCATCTACCCCAGCCCCTGCAGTCTGAGCCAGGTCTTTTCTTCCCCTGGAGCACCTTCCTACGAGGCTGACCCCAGAACGTGAACAAAAAGCCAGGCAGACTAGAACCAACCTGTTTGTAAATTCCACCACCAAAGGGCTAAAGCAAAGCCTTAAAAGCCCAAAATTGCTAAGCTAACTCCAAAGAATGACTCATTTGCTTCTGTATCCCTGGAAGGATCAGCCCATTATATTTAACAGACTTTGATACTTCCTATTGTAGTACATAAAGGCTATTATTAAAATGAAAGCTTGTTACAGTGAAGGATCTGATCCTTGCTACTTTGCTTTTTAAAGCTATCCAAAGCAATTGGTATCAGGACTCGTTGCAAGTTTTTCTGATTATCTGTTGACATTGTCTCATAAGGAATTTCTTTAAAGATGTAATTGACTTCATTTATTCCATGGTCTGGGAAGGTGCCTGAGGCCTTGGGCCTTAGCTGCAGGAGGGGGAGATCGAGGAGGCCCTGTGATTAGAGTACGTCCTTATAAGCATATTTATGAAATAAGAGCAATGGTTTGCGCCTGGCAGCTTGGAATCTAACACTGTGCCGTATCTACCTTATTTGCAGGATTAGAAGCCATTAATTCCTGGAATTGTTCTCTGGAGTGTAAGTGACAACAGCTGTAGCTATCTGCTCACTGTCTTTCCACATGGGCTCCCCTGTACAAGGGATGCATGAACACACACAGTCAAATGGGATGCTGCCGATTCCACGTGGGAGCTAAGACAGGCCTGCCACCAACAGACAGACAGACAGTCCCAGAGCAATCATCTGGACACTTGAGAAAATAGGCTTAGTCCTGATTCCCCTTTCTCTAACCCATTCTCAGGCAGGCACAGGCAGACAGAGGGAGACTTTCCCATTTGCTCTGATCATGGAGAGGCACTTTGAAAGTATCACTCTGTCCTCACAAAGAGCTAAGTATCAGATTAGTCCAAATATAACCTCTCTCAGCCTCAATTTCCCCATCTGAAATTAGGAACTTGATTAGTCATCTCAAAGGGACTTTCTGGCCCTTCAAATACAAAGCAAACTAACAAATAAAATCTCCTCTCCTCTATCATTAGGGCTGGGCTCAGTTAAAACTTAGAGTGAAAAGCTGTCAGAGAATAATTATAAATTTCTATTAAAATAGCAATTGTAAATGATTATTGTGTTTCAATAACATTGACTAGGTTTTTGATTAGATAAATTTAAAGAATAGAACAAAAATGTTATCCCCAACAACCAGATAACCCATGTTGGGTATAAATACAGCAATGGATGCATGGATGGATGGATGAATGGGAACTACAGTGCACATATCTTAAATTATTCAAGTAGTCCAGAAAGGAATGAAATGAAATGCAAAAATCTCTCTCTCCATCCCTCCTGCAAACCTGACTCCTCATCTCCCCCTAAAGCTACACTTTGCTAACAGTTCCATGTGTATCTCACCAAGAAAACAAATTTTTTTACACTGATACCAGCATCTATACTAACATATGCTTACTCAAAAGGGAAACATAATATATTTGGCTTTCTGCAAAATTTTTCAAACATACAGAAAATAATATAACAGACATCCATGTATGTATCTTCCAGATTTAAGATATGTTTGCCTTATTTTATTTGCCTAAGATCCAAGAAGAAGAAAGAAAGGATAAAACTGAAGAAAGGGAGGGATAGATGGGGGAGGGAGAGAGGGAAAGAAGGAAGGAAGGAAGGAAGGAAGGAAGGAAGGAAGGAAGGAAGGAA
>NW_012116488.1:8975826-9057047 GCF_000951035.1 Colobus angolensis palliatus
AGGGAGGGAGGGAAGGAGGGAGGGAGGCAAGGAGGAAGGGAGGGAGGGAAGGAGGGAGGGAGGAAGGGGTGAACAACAGAGATACAGATAAAACCCCCAAGTTCCATATCCTGTCCCCTCCCCAGAAGTAGCCATCATCTTGAAGTTTGGTATGTATGATTCTAATGTACATTCTAATGTACATCGTACTACATGGATTTATAGTCAAGAACAGTATATTGTGATTTTGTGTATGTGAATTTCATATTGTGTAAACACAATGATATCAACTATATCTTCTCTCAGTAAACATTCTTATTCATTCATGTTGATGTAAATAGATCTAAGGCATTGTCTTAATCTACTGTAACAAAAATACCATACACTGGGTGGCTTAAACAACAAACATTTATTTCTCACAGTTCTAGAGGCCAGGAAGTTTAAGATCAAATTGTCAGGTGATTAAGGTGTCTGGTGATTCAGTGTCTGGTGAAGGCTTACTTCCTGGTTCATAAACAGCATTTTCGGGCTGTGTCCTCACATGGTGAAAGGGACAAAAGGGTTCTCTGGGGTCTCTTCTATAAGAGCACTAATCCCATTCATGAAGGCTGTACCCTCATGATCTTATCACTTCTCAAAGGCCTCACCTCCTAATACCACCACCTTGGGGGTTAGGATTTCAACATATGAATTGGGTGGGATACAAGCATTCATCCGTAACAGATACTCATTTCAATTGCTTCATAATGTTCTGTTGTGTGACTAAACCACAGTTAGTTCATCCGTTCTCCACTGATGGACAGTTAGGATGTTTCCTGTTTTGAATTTTGTTTTTGTTTTTGCAATTAAAAACATAATGGGTCATGAGTAGTGGCTCACAACTGTAATCCCAGCACTTTGGGAGGCCGAGGTGGGTGGATCACCTGAGGTCAGGAGTTTCAGACCAGCATGGCCAACAGGGTGAAACCCCATCTCTGCTAAAAATTAGCTGGGTGTGGTGGCAGGCACCTATAATCCCAGCTACTCAGGAGGCTGAGGCAGGAGAATCCCTTGAACCTGGGAGGTGGAGGTGGCAGTGAGCCGAGATCACACCATTGCACTCCAGTCTGGACAACAAGAGTGAAACTCCATCTCAAAAATAAATAAATAAATAAATAAATATAAATAAAATATAACGATAAGTGTTAGAGCTCTTCTCTTATCATCTGCATCTATCTCATTTTTTAATCACTTAGAAAGAATTATATTGAATGGATATATCATAACTTATTTAACTTGTCTACTATTAATGATCAGCATATTGGTCCATTTTCATGCTGCTGATAAAAACATACCCAAGACTGGGCAATTTACGAAAGAATGAGGTTTACTGGACTCACAGTTCCACGTGGCTGGGGAGGACTCACAATCGTGGTAGAAGGTGAAAGGCACGTCTCACATGGCGGCAGACGAGAGAAGAGAGCTCGTGCAGGCAAACTCTCATTTTTAAAGCCATCAGATCTCATGAGATTCATTCACTATTACGAGACAGCACAGGAAAGACCCGCCCCTACAATTCAATCACCTCCCACTGGATTACTCCCATGACATGTGGGAACTGTGGGAGTTACAATTCAAGATGAGAACTGGGTGGGGACACAGTCAAACCATATCCTTCAGTTAGGTTGTTTTAAGGATTGTGTTCTTATAAACAACACCCAAAGGAATATTCTTTTATCAGTTTTGGGGCATACTTTTAGGGAACATTTCTAACAATAGAATAACTGTGTCAATGAACCCATACAATTAAAACGTTGATAGATCTAAAAAAATTATCCCCTGAGAAGTCCACAGCAAATCATATACCCCACCAACAATGTTTGAAGAACACTCTTTAATTTTGTCAGCCCGATAAGTAAAAATACTATCCCAAATGACTTCCACATCATATACAATTTATCTGTTTCATTCCTCATTCATAAACTGGAGAAGAGTCGTGATAGTATACTGTTTCTTCAGACAACTGTGGGCAAATTGTTTTGCAGATCTCATATTTAGGACTGCTCCAGGTCAAGCAAGAATCCAGACTGAGAGTAAGATTTCTCAGGCCACCCGAAGTACATCTCTCAGAAAGCTGGGCCCCACAGATGGTTGACCCCAATTGTCACCATGATTTGTGAATGTATGGATGAGAGATTGATGAACAAATAGATGGGTAGATGAATGGATGGAAAGATGGATGGCTAGGTGGATGAATGGATGGGTGGGTGGGTGCGTCGGTGGGTGGATGGATGGATGGATGGATGGATGGATGGATGGATGGATGGATGGGAGGGAGATAGATGTGGTAGATTAATAAATAAGTTGATGAATGGATGGATGGATGAATGGATGGATAGGTAGGTAGATTAATAAATAGGTGGATGGATGGATGGATAGATGGATGGATGGATGGATGGATGGATGGATGGATGGATGGATGGATGGATGATAAATTAATGAATAAGGATTGAGCAAATATGGTTTCCATGGGCTAATGAGGCAAGAAGTGTAGCCTTAAGAGGTTATCTTGCATCTTGTTCAAGCCTATCCAACAGAGAGTCTAGCACCTCCACTAAGGAGTTAGCTCTTCAATATTCTTGACATTAAAAACTTTGCAGATTTGTTTTTGATCTCTATAAAGTACCATACAGGCTGGCCATGGTGGCTCATGCTTGTAATCCCAGCACTTTGGGAGGCCAAGATGAATGGATCATCCGAGGTCAGGAGTTTGAGACCAGCCTGGCCAACATGGTGAAACTCTGTCTCTACTAAAAATACCAAAATTAGCCAGGTGTGGTGGTGTGCACCCATAGTCCCAGATACTCAGGAGGCTGAGGCAGGAGAATTGCTTGCACCCAGGAAGCAGAGGTTGCAATGAGCCGAGATTGTGCCACTGCACTCCAGCCTGGGTGAGAGAGTGAGACTTTGTCTCAAAAAAAAAAGTACCATCCAGTCTCCAAAAGTCTTGAAGCAGCAAGAATTATGCAGGGAGTAATGAGCTGCATAAGGGTTCCCTGGGATCTGGGAAGGTGAGACCGAACCATGCCCTTCTGGGGCAAGTTGTAGCTGCAAGTTAGACATAGGGTGGAGCCCTACAACAGCAGCAATATGGCAGGGGTAAAAAAGAGAACTTTGCCAACTGCATCTTTCAATTCTGAACCAACAATATGAAATGTTATTTTGTCAGCTAAAGGTATTTGTAGATAAAAACAGCTCGTCCTCATGATTCCTTCTAAACTGGACTTTTGATGGGCCGACTTTCTCAGGTAGACACCATTCTAGAAGGGGCTTCGTGGGGCAACCACATGAAACACCAGCATTCTCACCTTTTCACAAGAGAACACACATGAGCAAAATTAAGCCAGAGAAGCCTCACCATGGAAGTGTCAGGGTTCCAGCACTACATCTGCTTGAGAGATCTGGCCACAAGTAAATTTCCAGATGATAGATCATTGGAAGATGTCTAAAAGCATTAAAACATTTTCTACACTTTTGTTATTCAGACCTAGACCTGTTACTGTTGAGAATGTAAGAATCTCAACTCGAATTAGCTTAAAGGAAAAGGAAAGAGTTGATTCCAGAATGGAAGTACCCAGGCCTGACTGGATCCAAATGATGGCAGCAGCCACTCCAGACAACCTGTTGCTGCCGCCATCACACCAGCTTCAGCAGGGAGGTGCAGTGGGGGCTGCACATTCCATGAAGCTGGTGGGAGCCAGGGACAAGCGAGAGCCCCACCCCTTTCCAGTTGGGGTGGGAGCTCCCTGGGTGGCATTGCAGCTGCCCAAACAGTGGCTGCAGACCAAGGTCTCCCACTCCAAGGAGCAGGGAGGAGCTCCCATGCAAGGAACAGCACTATAGACTCAGGCATCCCTGAACTCCTGGGGACCCAGGAAGGCCCCTCTGCCCTCGCAGGATTGGAAGTACCTGCTCCCACTGCCTGGCTTCTCCCTGCTCTGGTACCCCTTCTGATCTTGGAGCAAAGTTAGGGCCCAGCCCCAGAATGGCAGCAGGAGGCAGACAGATTCCTGGGTGGAAGGAGGCGGGTCCCCAGTGAGGCCCCTCCTTCAGGCCAGGGAGGGCCTGAAGGCTGAGGGCTGGGGTGCCAGTCCCACAGACAAGAGTGAGAACTTCTAGTGCCTTTTCCAGGCCTACCCAAGGCCACTCATGGACCTCCCCTCTGAGGCTCATAAAAGCCCGAAGCTCAGTCAGAGCTGAGCAGACAATGGGACAACTAGCTGCAGAGAGGAGCTATCACTCTAGGGCCTCCTCTATGCTGAGAGTTTCAGAGACCTGCAGAGATATCAGGACTACCAACTGCACAGAAGAGCAACCCATTTCAGGGCCTCCTTTCTGCTGACAGCTGGGAAGATGATGGGATGACTTGCCTACAAAGAGGAGCAACCCACTCCAGGGCCTCCTCTCTGCTGAGAGTTGCAAAGATGAGAGGATGACCTGCCTGTGGAGAGGAGCTTCCCACTACGGGGCCTCATCTCTGCTAGGAGCTTAACTCTAGTTGAGACACCCTGGCTGCGGAAAGGAGCTACCCACTGTGGATCTCCTGTGAGCTGTTCCATTGCTCAATAAAGCTCCTCTTCATCTTGCTCACCCTCCACCTGTCTGCATACATCATTCTTCCTAATCACAAGACAAGAACTCAGGACCCACCAAATGGCAGAGCTAAAAGAGATGTAACAAAAACAGGGTTGAAACATGCCCCTTGTTTGCCATGTTGTGAGTGAAGAGAAGTAGAGAAGAGCTGTGGCCCTTTGGGGAGCCGGAGCTCCCCAAACCAGGACTGTGACTTCGTCTTTGGGACCCTGTGGTTCCTGAAGTCTCCAAACTTCCTGGCATCACTGCATTCCCCAGTGCCAGCTGGGGAAGCTGTCTGTGGTGTGCCTGGTCCAACTGCAGTCTTGCAGAGAGCTTGCACCCATGCCAGCACCTGGAGCTGCTCGCCCCATGGCAGCCAGCCAGCATGTTTGACTGCACAGTGGTCAGATCCCATGCTTGCTCACACACACCCCTCATTGCTCTGTGCCTGACTCCAGTCTTCCTTCGAGGCATGGGATCCAGGCTGGTAGCATGAGCTGAGTGCAGTCTGCCAGGCTGAGTGGGCAGAACGAGCACAGCGGGCCAAAGCAAAGCTCAGGGAAAGATACCACTGGCCACAGGTTTCCAGTCAGAAAAGTGACACTCCAAAGATCCCATAACGCAAAGTCTCAAAAAATGTCCTAGGGCCTTTCATGCTTGTATGTGATTCTTCTTGGCTTTTCTTCCCATGCCAGTCTTATTCCTTCTTTCTGGACAAATAGCCCATGTCAGTTCCCAGCCAACAGCATTAAAGATGACGCTCCCACAGGAAAAAAGTAACATTATCTCTTTAGGTCCAGCGGGGGGTTGTGGGGGAAAGGCCTATGAAGGGTTCTAGTTTTCCATATATACATTTAAACCAGTCACTCCAGGTAGGTTGAACAAGACACCTTGCTTAGGTCTAAAAGGATCAGGTTCTATAGTTTGAACCTGGGATAGTCAGGCCCAGAAAGTCCACACCGAGTTGGAATGTAATTCCTCAAAAAGCCAAAAGAAAGAAAATGGAAAATGTGCTGGGCTGAGCAAACAAACAAACAAAAAAACAATTCACAGCTACCAGTAGCCATTATACCAGCAATGACCAAGGGGAGTTGGGGAAACAAGGCCATCAGAGAGCAGGGGAGAACCTCATCACCAACAGCATTCAGAAATGCAGGGCCATGGTGATGACTCTGAGTTAGTTTTTTCTGTTCTTTAATTCCCTGCAGTGAATGCATCCCTGATTACTGCACCAGGGGAACCACCCTCACCCACCCAACCACCATGATGGGCCGTGCCATCCACTGTTGTCTAATGGCCCATCTACTCTACTACTGGTCATTCCCTGAAGGTACAGAGACCAAGAAGACATGGTTCCTGTCCTCAGGGAGTTCACATTTCTTTTAAGAGAGATGCAGGTAAGACCAGCAAACAGCAGCACACGCACAGCTGTAACAGAGGCTTTGTAAAAAGCATTGCGATTTTAGTGAAGAGAGAACTCGGTTTTGCTAGAGAGGAAGGGACATGATCCACTGAAGGAAAGAAGGCGTAGGAGCTGGACCCATGGTTGAAACGGACATTTTCCAGGTAGAGACAGAAGAGCTGGAAAGTTCAGACAGAAAAAAAGAGGGGGGCTTAAGCAAATGTTCAAAGACATAGACAACATAGATGTTTATGGAGTTTGGGAAAGAGCAAGGTGCCTCTTACTCTCAAGTAGAGGAAGCCACTGGGGAGAGGCTCAGAGAGACGTTGGAAATGAACACCCACAAGACCTTTCCAAGGAAGGACCATCGTGATGCCACAAGAACTACCAGAAGCTATGAGTCCCTTGTAGTGGGGACTCAGAGGTCCTGGAGGCAACACAGAAGTCAGGCTTTGATGGGCCTGCAAGTCCTGGAGGACTGGGAGGAGTTGAGCTGGAAACTGACTGCCCCAGAGCTCCTACTGCTGGCAGATCAGACCTCGTCCTCCTGCTGCCTCAAGCAGAGCAGTCCAGGGCCAAGCAGGGTCAGTTGCACAGGTTACAGGATTGAACCCCTACAAGGCCTGTGACTCGGCCTCTGGCTCCCACACCCACCTCCTCTCTTGCCCCCTTCCCCTTTATGCACTGGTCTTATTTCTGTTCTTTGAAAACTCCAAGCCTGTTCCTGCTGCAAGGCTCATACGCCTTGTAATTCCATGGCCTGGATGTTCTTTCCCCAGGTCTGCGAATGGCTGGATTCCTTGCGTCATTCAGATCTCAGCCCAGCTGTCATTTTTTCAGGCTTTCTCTGACAACTTTACACAAAGGGTTTCCTCCATCAACAGTCACTTTCACATGATCCTGATTTATTTTATTACCTGAAATCATGAGTAAATCATTGATTCACTTTACAACATTTACTAAGCACCTAAGTGCCAGGCACTACTCTGGTGCTGCGGATATGACAATAATCCTGACAGAGTCACTGCCTTCACAGAACTTTTGTTCCACTGGTGAACAGAAATAAATATAAACAGCATAATATCTCGTAGTGTTAAGTGCTATGAAGGAATAATTCAGTGCCAGGAGATTAGTACAGATGAAGGCTGCTATTTTATTTAGGTAAATTAGGAAAACATCTCCAAGAAGGTGACTTCTCAGCAGAGACATGGATGAGCCAAGGAAGTGAGCCAGGTAAGGACCCGGGGAAGAGCATTCCAGGCAGAGGGCACATCAGTGCAAAGGCCCTGAGGTGGGGGGATGCCTGGTGAGTTCAAAGAACAGCATGGAGGCAGCCCTGATGGATTCCACCAGGGGCACAACCTTGACCCCACTGGACCCCATGAGCGTGCAGCCTCATCAGTCTCACTGTCCCCAGATTTCAGACCCAATACAGTGCCTGGTCCATTGTCAATGTCACATAAATATCTGTGAAATGAATCAACTCATTACTACAGCATCCCTTCCCTGGCCCTGCAAACTCGTACTAGTTGAACGTTGACATTACAATCTGAACATGCAAGTTACGTTTTAACCTGTCAGACCAAATCCTTCTTTTCTTGTGGCAGATTCAACTGATATTCAAGATGCCAATATCTTCACAGGAGTCAAGCAGCCAAGAGAGGGCCTCAGTTGCTCACTGACCAGATTAGATTCTTTGTGTGAAGAGGGTGTATGGGTGCACACACCATTCCCCAAAGAGATAAATGCAAAATCAAGTTTAAAAGGCAGCTTTGATGCCACCGACCTCCTACTTGATAGCCCTCAGAAACTCGCGTCTATTTGTTCAGCACAGGAAGAATAGTCACTGGCTATTGCTTCTTGGATCCCCTATTTCCTTAAAGATGATCACCCCACCAGAAGCTTCCCACCCGGGATGGGAAGGGTGGATTATCTGGAGGTTTTTTACTATTAGATTGCATAAATGTCATCCCCACTGTTGGCACCTAAATATCACTGGGTTCTTAGTCAACATTGTAAGACACAGCCTGTGCTAAAGAAACCTTGCAACATGAGCAGCATTGTAATTGTAGCACTTAACTGGATATTTTAAAAGGTGGAGTAGGATAAAAAAAAAAGGCAACACAACAGCATTTTTCTAACCAATCAAAACCAAATTATACCTGAGCAACATAATTGGAGTTTAATGAGTAGTTTTATGTTGTGATAATCAAATCACCATATTGATGGGGTTTATCAGCAGAAATACAATGTTAATTACTAAGGAATGATAAAAAATTAATGCAACTCCAAATGCAACATCCCACACTACATCGGAAAGGCCGTGTGGACAGTCAGGAAGCTGGTCATTTTTCCTTTTAATGAGCCCAATAGCTTCCAGGCATGGGAGCTCTGGCTGGGCAATGTTTGTTTGCCATTTTCAATTGAACATGGTTCAAGGGCTGGATGTCATCCGTGTGTGCTATTGGGAAGCATTCAAAAGGGAACCAGCTCCATCCCTGGGCTGTCATGGGAGGAAAGAAAGCTGTACGTTTGAAGGCATCATGGAATCCCTTCTTTTTGGTATTCATGGTGTTAGAGAACCTGTCAGGCGAAAGCAAGAATAAGCCCAGACTCAAAAATAAATAAAATAAACTCAGATTTTAAAAGTCAACTACATTCACACTCTCCTATCCAAAAGAGATCTTAGAGCATATCGGAACAGCAGAGAATGACTCAGTTGGAGGTCTGGCATCACTGAGAGCTTTGCGACTTAATATGTTAATGTTAGTGTTTCACAGGACTCACTAAGAGAGTGACCATGTGTCCCTCACCTGACCCCAGTGGGAGCAGCCTAACACACCCTCCTGGTAACCCGACATGAAAACTAGCTGCAACAGGAAGGAACCTCACAAACTGAACCTTTTATCCTAGTCCCTGCCGAGTCGTACCAAAGCAATGTCTGTTTCTCTTCCAAGGTTTAGAAAAGACCAAGGGAAACCCAGGAGGCGGAGCTTGCAGTGAGCTGAGATCCGGCCACTGCACTCCAGCCTGGGCAGCAGAGCGAGACTCTGTCTCAAAAAAAAAGAAAGAAAAGACCAACGGAATGTTATCATCAGCAATGAGAAGAAAAGTTGGCTGGCTTAATTAATTAATTAAGGGAAGCTAGTTAAAACTTCTTAGACTTTTTTTTTCCTCTAAACACATAGAAATATTCTCTGATTTTCTGCAAGACACTTTATGGCATCGAGAACAATATGTGGTCTTGATGTCCAGGTCTACTTATAGAGTCGGGCTCTCTCATCCTCACTGGGAACTATTAATAACTTGGGCATGACCTGCCCTCTCTTTCTGAATATGGGAATTTGGAACCAGAAGGAACATCAGAGGGCACCAGGTGTGACCTTCCATTCCACTGGCCAGGAGCGGTTGTAATAAGTAACTATGCATGTGCTCAGGGCTTTGCATTTGCAAAGGAAGTTCACATATGCCGTTTCCTTTAAACTTCATAACTTTAAGTGGGTGATGTTGTCCCCATTTTAATGTTGAGGAAACTGAGGCACAAAATGTCAGATGTCTCACCTGAGGTTATGTAGCCAAGGAGCAGCCGAGTCGGAACTTCAACCAAGTTGCCATCTCCAGTGAAGAGCAAGTTCCCGTTGATGTTGTTCTGGGACTTAGGGTGGTGTCTCCTGGCTTACAGAATAAAGCCACACTTATCCCCACAGTTGAGACCCTTTGTCACGTGGCTGGCCAGCCCTCCATCCCACTGCCCAGCCTGATGGACTCCTGCCTCAATCCACAAGTTTCCTGGCAGACATCCAATATCCGCTTGGCTCTCCCTCTCCCATGGCTCTGCTTCCACTGGCCTCTCCTTGGGAAGCCTTTTCCCAGTATCTTGCTACCAAGCCCACCTGTTCTTCCTGCACCAGGTCATGCCACCTCCTCCAGAATGCCTGCCCAGATTCCCCTGGCCAGGAATCAGATCTCATCCCTCCGTATTCTCAAAGCTGCCCAATTGCAATTCATTTATTAGTTGTATAATTAGTTATTCAAAGACCATTTCTCCTCTTGACTGCACATGCCAGGGAGCCAAGGACTCATTGTGACACACAGTAGGCATTCAAAAATGATGTGTAGAATGAGTAAATAGATGAATGAATGAGCGAATGGATGAATGAATCATGTATTGAAAATCTTTTATGTGCAGGAACCTGTGCCAAGCACATTACACACATGGTACATACTTTAGAGGACTGCAGTCAGGATGAAATGAGATAAAGCAAATAAAATGCAGGGCCCAAAGTCTGACACATTATAGATGCCTAAGAAATGTTAGCTGTCATGGTTATCATCATTGTTTTTTATTATCATATCATCATATTGTCTCAACTAAATACTTAACAACCTTTTTTTACCTCCAATTTTTTCTGTATATTACAGTTGAGGAAATTGAAGCTCAGAGAAGTTAGGCAGCTTATCTAATGTCACACAGCTGGTAAGTAGTGGAGCTGCGATTCAGGTGGAAATTCAAACACAGGTTTGTCTGACAATAGCAAAGCTGTCTCCTTGGCCATCACACTATTCCACTGCCAAATTTGCAGGGAGCCTGGAATTGCATTGTGAAGGTGGCTCTGAAGTGCAGAACCATGCCTACCTCCATCTCCCCATCAGCTCCAGACAAAGTACTGTACTACACAAGTCAAGCTTATATTGGTACAATATTCTTTGGGACAGAAAGAAAATGTCTACAGGGCAAGTTTAGGACACAGGTGGCTTCTGTAGCCACAAAGTGTTTTGTCCTTTGTCCTTGCCCATTTGTCCTCAATCAGCTGAGCACACGGGTGCCATAATCTCTCTGGACACCAACCCAGACAAAACTGCTTTGTAGATGATGGCATCGGAAAAATTTAAAGAACCAAAAGTGATAGTTGGAATGCATCCGGTGGTTCTCTGATTTTATGCAGGAGGAAACTGGGAGCTGGGCGTGGTGGCTCACATCTGTAATCCCAGCACTTTGGGAGGCAAAGAAGGGAGAATCACTTGCATCCAGGAGATCAAGGAAATTGGAGACCCAAGAACAGTCAGCAAATTAGTTAGAGGGGCCAGACCAGAGCTCAATCCTCTGCCTTCTAGTCATTCTGCTTTTTTCCACTACACAAATAGGATATTTTTCTCAAATACGTGGCTCCATGTTTTCTGTCCACTAAAATGTAAGGTCTTTAAAGGCAGAGACAAGAACATAGTCTGGTCCAAAGTCAATATTTTCTCACCATCTCTCCTTCCCAGATCCTGCCCATTGGAGCCCACCCAAACACATGAGAGTCTCTGACATGGTAAAGAGAACCTCAGCAGAGATGTGGCTGTGGCCCAGATTTCGGTATCACTCAACCACTGAGAGGCGCAAGAGTCATTGCAATTATCTTGTCCAGTGTTTCTCAGTCTCACCTTAACTAAGGACCCTCTTTTCTCAGCAAAAGTTCAACAAGAAGTCTAATTTGAAAGCAGGAGTCAGAGCATTCAGATCCTGTCTACCTCTATCCCCAGTAAGGGCCTCCACAGGCATAGTTGGAAATCCCATCATCTGGTCTACCCAACCTGTGTATGCCAATCACCATGACAATAACACCTGTGTCAAAAGTTTATTTCTCACTTATCTCATGTTCCAATGCAGTGGGGTCTCTGCTCCATACAGTCACTTGGGGACCAGGACCCTTCCATTGCATGGCTCTAACATCTCCTAGGACTTCAGCATCCTCCACCAAATCCCCTACATCTCTCCAACACAGAGAGAGTGAGTTGGAGGCTGCACAAGAGGTTTATCCCACTTCCACAGACACTGCACAAGTCACCGAACAATTCTACAGCCTCACCTAAGTACAAAGGAGACTGGGAATTATAATCTGACTATTCAGGAAGGAAAGATGGGATTTGGTGAAAGCACAGCATGCTCTGCCACTTCATCACTTTATACATGAGCACTCTGAGGTCCAGAGAGGGAAGGTGGATGTTCCCTGGTCACACAGCTTGCTAACACCCAAATCTATTGACTTCCCAGCCAGGGCTCATCCATGCAGTGCAATCTGCACCCACAGGAGGTAACATAGTAAAACAAGAAACAAAACAAACAACAATGATAAAATGTAAACCTTTGCACACAGGCAAACCTGGATTTGAATCTTCACTCTACAACCTATCAGCTGAGTCAGGTTGGATAAGTCTCTGGCTCTCTCTGAATCTTAGTTTCCTAATCTGCAAAGTGGAGGTAGCAATACTGACTTTAATAGATCATTAGCAGAATTCCATGCACACAGAACCCCCAGTCCAGGGAAAGAGGTAGTGGGGAGAGAGACTGGACCCCAAAAGCTTTTATTTTGCCCCACTCTTGCACCCCCTGGGCCTTTCTGATCCCCCTTTCTCTGCTCTAATATTTCTTCATAGCATTTATTACCTTCTAACAAGGTACATAATTTACAAACTTATCTTTATTGTTTATGTCTATATCGCTCTCTAGAATGTAAGAGATTTGAAGGTATTTTGTTTGGTGAATGTATCCCAAGATCCTAGAACAGAGCCTGGTACAAAGGAACCATGCAGCAAGCACTTGATGAATGAGCGAATTATTCAATCAATTACTCCGTCACAGGATGGCACCTAATTGTCATCATGCTCATTCATCAGTCTTGCTATTGCCCTCCTAGGGCATCTATCCTCTAAAGTTCTCTCTCCTCTACCCATTTTTCACGAGGAATATGCTACTGAACAGACCCTGGGTTGTTCATTCCTCACTTAGTCACACCTGTTGGGAGGTGCTTTGGAATCATAACCCGTGGCATCAGAGTTCTTGGCAGAAGAGCCACCGGAAATAGAAAAATGTAAAATTACTCTGGTTCTCCATTCCTTTTACAAAATACCTTCAAATCTCTTACCTCATGGAGTTTGCATTCTAGGGAGAGAGACAGACATAAACAATAAAGATAAGTTTGTAAATTATATACTTTGTTAGAAGATAATAAATGCTATGAAGCAATATTATATCCTTTCCTCCCACTGGCCAAATCTATCTGGAATTCAGAGAAAAAGAGATTTCAGAAAATATTTTCTGAAATGCAGAAGGCAGAGAATAGCAGGGAATGGATCCAAGAGCAAACTGGCACATAGTGTTGTTATTTTTTTAATCTCCAGCATCGGAACATACCTGGCACATAGTAGGTGGCCACTAAGTAGTTCATTAGATGGTAGAAATAATGAATTCTATATGTTTTGTGTCCTGCACGCTTTCTGAGGTTGAAATCTTACATGATCTATTTATAACTGACTCCAGTGATCCCCACCTTCTGGTCTTAACACACTGTGTCATCCCAGCAGTTGAGTGTGAATAGAACCTGTGACTTTCTTCAAACCAATAAAATATGGCAAAAGTGATGGGAAGTCACTCCTATGATTATGTTAAACTAGTTAAGACTCATATTACAGATGGCCTTTGCTGGCTTGAGGAAGTGAGCAACCATGTTGAGGAAGTTTGCATGACAAGGGGCTGTAGGAAGCTTTTGGCAGTTGTAGGCAGCCTCTTGGAGCTGAGGGAGACCTCCAGCTGTCAGGCAGAAAAAGCCACTGCCCCAAGACTCCTACAGAAGCAGGGAGATAAATTCTACTGAGAACATGAATGAGCTCAGAAGCCAGTTGTTCCCCAGTTGAGCCTCCATATGAGAATGCAGTCAAGTCAATGCCTTGCCTGTAGCCTTGTAAGACCTGAGCAGAGGATTCAGCTCAGTTAAGCCATTCCTGGACTGCTGACCTAGAAACTATGGAATAATAAGTGTGTGTTGGCTTAAGTTGCTCAGTTTGTGACAACTTGCTACACAGCAATAGAAAATTAATATGAACACTAACTTATTGGGGTGGGGAAGGGGAGGACAATAAATGTTGAAGATCATGCTATGCAATTATCAAATTCCATTTTCTTTCTCCCCAGTAGGTAACTAAGCTACAGTCTTCAGCTTTCCTTGCCAGAGATGTGGCCAGGCACCTGAGATCAAGCCAAAGGAATGTACGCAAAAAGCTACAGCTGCCACTCCAAGGCCTGTGGTGCCAAGTAACTTTCTACTTGTTTTTTCCCCATCCTCTGGCTGAATGGAGAGGCTTCTGGCACCTCGAGGGGGCAGAGCTGAAGTGGAAGCCAGATTCCTGACTCGCTGCTTGAGAGGCTGCCTAACACTCACTTTTTAGGAATTTACCCGAGTCAGAAATAAATACTCGTTTTGTTAGGCCACTAAGGTTTTTAAGTTATCATTTGCAGCTACTAACTATTGTAAATAGGAAGATAAGTAATCTGTTTTGAGCCCTCACTATGTACTAAGCACTTGGCTAAACACTTTACATAGGTTATCTTATGCAACTATCTGGTCAAGCCTGTAATGTAGGTTTTGTTCTTCCATCTTCCAGTTTAGAAAACTGAGACTCTGGAAGGTTAAATAACGAACCCCTCACATGGCTAATAAGTAACAGAGGCCAAATTAAAAACAGACTCTGACTCCAAAGACAATGGAATCTCTAAAAAAGACATGACCTGCAGAAGACAGGAACGAGGTATTTTGGGACATGAAGGTAAAAACAATTCACTCTGATCAAGAAGATGGGCACATGCTCCAGGAGGAGGAGGCCTGTGAGATGGTCTTTGAAGATGGGCAGTACTGAAACAGATCAAAGTGAGCAATGCATCTCCAGCACAGAAAACAACCTGGGCACATGGGCAGAGGTGGAAAAGTACAGCACCCAGATGGAAGAGAGGGAGGAGCCATGTGTCCAGGGTGCAGGTGCAATAGGAGATAAGGGGGTGGCAAGGCTAGAGAAGCAGTTTGGGTTTAAATTATGGAGGATCTTGGATTGCCAAAAATACAATAAAAAATAAACAAAGGCATTTAATTGCCAAAAATACAATAAAAAATAAACAAAGGCATTTAATTGCCAAAAATACAATAAAAAATAAATAAAGGCATTTGTACTTACAATATTAAATGTTTATGAATAGAAGAGTTATATAATCATAGCTGTACATTGGAAGCCTAATTTAGCATAATCTTATGTAAGCATAAATACTCTCTTCTAATTTTTGTACTGGTGAAAATAACACATAGTTTTCTTCCTCACAGCTAGAGAGATTTACCAGAAGTGATTTCAGTAAGCGCTAATGAAACCCCCTTCCTAAGCACACAGAAGTAGTTTCATTAGATGACAGTCACACTTGCCATGTTTTGTTGGCAGCAGTGCCATATCTATAAGTGTGTATGTGTGTACATGCATCTATGTGTGTAACACAGATAGAAATATGCACACAGCCTGTGCAGAAGGGATGCTTTGTCCAGACCAATGCTGCCACTGGCACACACACAGGACAGACGGTGATGCCAATGCCTCCTGAAATGCTGTGTGTCTCTTTCACATTTCGCAAGAGGGGCAGTCATCTCCTTTGCAGTTCAAGTCCCTGTCATGTCTTCAGACACGTGACAGATTTCCTTTTCATAAACAAAAGAGCTGCTATCCCATCCATGACCACAAACAGCACCCCATGATTTCAGGGCCTGAGAAGGAGCATCTGAGGGGCTACTGCTTGCTGACTTCTGTTCAGTTCCACAGATACATGTGGGCCATGGGCAGGTTATTTGGCCATAAAGAGATGGCTCCTGAACCATCTCCCTCCTAAGGGAGCTTCTAGTCAGGAGGAGGAACTAGACATACCTGCAGATGGTTAGTAGAGGGTAGCCATGACTGTGCTGGTCCCTACTGCGGGGTGCTGCAGAGATATATCAGAAATTGATTGGCCCAACATTTGGATGGACATTTTCAAGGCCACTGCAAATTCCCGTGAGTCAGTCTTCAGGCACTCCTCCTTCCCAGCTCCTCTACTTGAGCTCAGTTCGTGAGCAGAAAGAAGGAATTTGAGCTGAGCTCATGAAGGCTGCCCAGCACAGCAAATGGAATGCAAACTTTGGACCTCAATATCTGGGTTCAAATTCTGGTTTGACTGTTCCAAAGATCCCTAGACTTTGAGTAAGTGACTTACTTTCTTTAAATACTAGAGAATATTGGGGGAATTAAAAGAGAGACTGATAATTGATTAGCTGCCTGGCACAAAAAAGGCACTCAGTAAATAACTGCTATTATTATCCATAGTTCCTTCCCATAGTGAATACTGTGTGTGTAAATGGTATTGCAGAGATACCTGGAATTTGGGAGAGATGTTTCAGCAAGTCAGGAACTTCTGGGCAGTATGTGATCTGTCTTGATCACTTAGACCCAAAATGCCAAGTATCAAGGTCATTTCAAGTCTAGAATCATCGACCAATACATCCTCACTTTGGACCAGCTGCAAATCTGATTTAAAAAACTTCTCTTTCTTCATCTGAATTGTGAGAAATGATCCACTGGACTGAGCCTGAGGCAGAGGCCTGGGCACAACCAGAATTCCTTCCTGAGCAATGACATTGACCCAGTGACTGATTTCCTCTGGGTTTAACAATAACTCCTAACACCTCCTGGTATTTTACCCCCATATACTCATCCTGTCTGCCAAGATATCCTGAGAGATTTGATCAAGTTCCTCAGGGACTCCAACATTAGACACAACTATGGTGTTCTCTGAGATGAAGATGGGAGTTTGCTCAATAATGTTACACAACAAAATTTGGGTCTGCTTGCTCGGTGCACAGAAAAAGCCAAACACTGACACCAGGATTTGCAGCGAGAGAAAGTGAGACATTTATTGCAGGGTCTTCAAGGGTCCCTGCAAGCAAAGAGGGATGGACAATTAACACTTAAAACCCAACCTCCCCAGTGGCTTACAAGCATGGGCTTTTTTAAGACAGGGTACATTTCAGGAAAGCAGAAGTTACCAGCAAAAATGTAAATCAATACATGGAGGTTATGCATTGCTTCAGCCCGAAACGGTAGACATCTTGAAGTGGAGCTTAGAGGGCATAGATGGATTTAGATATTCTTTCATTTGCAACTGATTAAGGAAGCAAGGCTTTGTCTAAAAGCTTGGGGTCAGCAGAAGGGAATGTTAAGGTCTGGCCTGTGGACATCACTCTCTCCAGGCCCCGTAGGAAAAAATTTAGAACAAAGAGTTCAGTCCCCGTTACTGCGGTCTACAAGACAGCAGTGGACATTTTCCATCCAGTGGGGATGTGGGTTTCTGAAAACAACTCAAGAACATGGGTTAAGGTGTCATCTTTTTGTTTCTACAGGGAACAAAAAGACCTTGTGAGCCTTCCTTGCTTGGAATATGACTGCTTATGTTACCACTATCTTCTTGTTTATCAGGTTGCTCATTTACTTCTCAAGACTAACCACATGCCTGGAATTTTCCTTGAAGGGACTCAAGATTTTTCCTTTGTTCGTATGCTTGGGGGTTCCTGGCAGGCTCCCAAAAGGCGTCCATGCTCTATCTCAACAGGGGCTCATGAAGAGTGATAATTACAGGCACAATTGAAACCCTCTTGATAGAGATTCGAATCTGGACTCTACCACTACCGTGAAGCTTTCTAAGTCCCCAATTTCCTCTTTAGAAAACTTAAAACCACAAGCCAGATTCGTGGACTTGCAGAGGAAGTTCACTGTGATACAGCCTGATTCCCATCTAGCCCCAGGCCTGGCCCTTGTTAAACAGTGGCCCCTTTGCTCTATGCAAAGGGTTTCTAGCTAGAAACTTGGAGAGGAAACAACACCTTTGCCCTTCTAAGCCAGGTGCATAGGTTTGTTTGCTTGAGCTCATCTCAGAAGATGAGAAAAGGGGCACTAGTCCTGGAGACTCTCCAACAAACCATTTACCAAATCTCTATACTTTTTGGCAGAACATTCCAGTTTCTTGCCTACTCCAAGAACAACATTTGCAAAAGCACATCATGGTAGACACATCAGTATATCCCACACTGGGATGATTCTGGCCAGAACCAGAGAGTCCCACTTTCTCCCTGGGGGTTCCTTTCTGAATTAACAAAGGAGTGTCAGAGCTGAGCTTCATTTGAATATTCCAGCCATTAATCCTGGGCACTAGCCATTAATCCTGGGCACTAGCTCTTTGGGTGCTTTGAATACATTTTAAGGATCATTGCAAATTTGATTGCCATCAATAAAATTGCAAACAATATAATTATATTTGTTTGCTTATGTCTAAATAGGTGCACACATGTGAAATGTGAGTATGGTAATACAAGCAAACGCGCATGCATATACACATTCGTTCTTTCAGATGTATATAGATTCGTACCTACACAGCACAGAAATGCACTTCTATAACTTGCAAAAATAATCTACTTCTATGCTATACTGGAAAAAAAATCAAATCTAAGCACGGAGCAACTGAAAAAACTACATGTATCATTCACCTGATTTCAATTGTGCTTCCCTTTGAACCTCAGCCAAATCATTTTGTACATTAAAAATTGGTCAGGGATGATAAGATTCCATTTTCATGGTTGGTAATGCAGAACCAGGGAAAGAATACAATTACAGACCCCTGAGTAAACTCTGCGAATGTCAACTTGATGTAAATGATCAAGTGTCGACAAAGGGGCCAGGGAGGGAGGGAGGGCTTGGAGAGGAAAAGAGAGCTGAACTCCAAAAAACAGAAAGAGACAGACAGACAGAAAGGATGAGAGATAAGACTCCAGCATCCCTGTCAGACCATCATGTGACTGAAACATGTAGCTCTTGGGGCTCAGGAATTTTTTTAAGCACTTGCTCTCAGACCAGTCTTGACTGTGCCCAGGTTTTGCACCTAAATGCATTTATTAATTGCCCTAACATTTACTAGGCACCCACTTAGGCCAGTCAATGCCAAACAAGGGGAATAAAATAGGTTGACTGCAAAAGGCTCAGGTCAATCCTGTGGCATTTCCCAGAGGAATAAGAATAGCAGATGTCCAAATAGAGAAACTACCCTGGTACCCAAGGCTTTCGTGCAGGTGGACACATGTACAAAGATCTCTTCTGAGACAGAAAAGTCAACTGGCTCAGCCAACTCCTCCCACCATCATCTGGGTCAAGGGGATAACATGAGATAGCCCCATTTTACTTTAAGGCTGCCCCTAGTGGGACATTATGCTTCAAGACATGGCCAGAAAATGAAGGGTCTCAAGGATCATATCATGCAGAAAACTGTTGTAAGAACTGGGACTGTTTCTCTTGAGAAGCAAAGACTCAGGGGCATGATGTCTGTCATCAAACATTGAAAGGAATGTTAAGACTTGGGACAGGGTAAATCAGGCTTCTAGAGAGTTTTGGAGGTCAGACTCAGAACCAGAAGGTAGAAATGGCCAGAGCAGATTTCTGTGCATTGTAATAGAGGCAGGCCCAACAGACTGAGCTGCTTTGGAAGGTAAGAGCTCCCTGTTACTGCAGCTATGACAGAAAGCTGGTTTATCACTTGTGTGGACTATTGTAGGAAGCATTTCTGCATTGGAAGGAGACAGATATTGACTGGATGATATTTAAAGATGCTTAAAAGGGGAGAACATAAATTAGAATTTGAGTAAGAACCAACCTTGGGGAAAAAGCAGAGGGAGAAGAGTCTGAATTCATAACCTGCCCTCTATATAACTTACATGAGTTCCCCAGGTCCTGGCTTCTCACATCCTGAGTCATCTTATATCTAGCAAACAGGATCACACAGGGAAACCTGCATAGCCTCTTGTCCTAGATGGTTTCCACATCCCTTTTCCCTGGTTGGAATGTGCATTCATTCTCTGACTCAACAGTCTTGGGTACCTGTATGCCAGGCACTCTTCTAGGGTCTGAAGCTACAAAGGTATGCAAGACACTCAAGACCTCTGGTATGTACCTGATCTGTTAGTGCTGGACATGAAGGCAGTCAGGCATGGACTCAAGTGTTAGTCATGAAGTCAAGCCGGCAGGAGCCCTTCCAACCACCTAGAAACTCATCAGTACTTGTGGGGATATTATATGGCACACAGTCTCTGGAGCACAGCCAAAGATAAGCTTCACTCAACTGAAGGCAAGGATTGCACCTTCAGGCCTTCCCTCACCTCTCTGGTCATGGTGCTATGGTGATGGAGGGTAGCAGAACGAAGTAGCCACGAACTGAAATACAGCAGTTGGACAATGAGTTTTCACCTTATGAAAGGCATTGTCCACATGCGTTCCTTTAAGCCAAGCTTGGGAAGTCATATTGCCACTCTTGTGATGCTAGACTGTCAAAAAAGGGCTCTGAGCTTCTGGGCATCATACTGTTTTTTGTCTTCTCTCCATTACCATGGGAGTTCAGGGAATGAAGGGTGGGTTCCCATTCTGGGATTCTATGACTCTGGCTTTGTCTTGGATTTCCCACTTCCCTGCCCTGGCATCCTCACAAGGGAGTCAACTGGCTCTCCTTTAATTCCAGAAATTGACAGGACACCCAACAGGTTGCTTCCCAGTTGCCTGTGAGGATGGGTCATCAAGTGAAATTCAATTACCTTATAATTACATGTGTCAACACCAAGGCCATCTTCCCACCAGTAGTAGATTCAGAAGAGTTGTCCTTATGCTCCTGCCTTCCCATGGACTCTAACGTGGCTGGAAGGATGTTTGCTCAGCCAGTGTCTCTACCCAGGAAGAGCTGGAGATGAACAGGAGGCCAGCAAAGGAGTTACTCAGGTGACTACATCAGAGGACCACCAGAATCTGGTTTAGCAAATGGGGTGTGTTGAACACAGCCACTTCTGAGGTCCCATCTTACTAAACAAACCTCAAATTATATCCACCACCATCCTTAAGGGCGAGACCCAGGTCTTATTTTTTCTGTTTTCCTAGAGTCTCCTGTTATACCTAGATAACTGACTTGCCAGGTAAGAACAGAACAGAACAGAACAGTGAGAAGGGATTCTCTGTCTTTCCCACAGGTGCTTCAGGAGCAGCTCACAGTGCTGACTTGGGAGGTGGAAGGCTCTGAAAAATAAGAGACTTCCAAATCCATTCTTCCAATGGCCCACCAGCCTCATCCATGAGGAAGTCCTTAGTTGTTCTATGAAAAGCATGCTCAGTGAGGCAGGTCTGGGGGCTAAACACGCACAACATGCATGGAATGGTGAAGACAGGAGAAAAGCTGACCCGGGATGGGATCCACTGGGGACTGAGGATTGTGTCCTTGGCAAGACCCAACGAGAACAAGCATTTTGCAGGACAAAAGAAAACACATTCCCCCTACCATCCCATCATCATTCAAAAGCCGAGAGCAAGACTGATTTTTCCAATTTATTTTAGAATTATCAACCGAACTGATTAAAGCAGCTATCAACTTCGGTTGTTCTTTATGTGTCGTCCTCATTTCACATTTCCAATGTTTTTTTGCGTGCAGGCTGCATAAATTATTGAAACATTATTTTATTTATCCATCCCCCTGTGACAGAAATAGGTTTTCTGAAAGCAGATCTTTCCCTAATCAGTTTTGTTTTTCTTGGTTTTGCTTCCAAATAGCTCTGTGAATTTTAGCTGACAGATGTGTAGCACTGGTTTGCTTCTTTAGGGTGAACCAAGCCACGGTGGGAAGATAAAGAGAGCAGTTCTGGATTCCAGAGTCCCTGGAAATGTGTTATTGGTGGTGATAAGTACCTAGGAGATAAGAGACTCCCCAAACGTGTCCATATAGTGTGCAAGAGGGAGATGGTAAAACGACACTGTGAGTCATCGGGGCTCAGGGCAACGGAGCCTAACTTCATGGATTCTTCCCCTGGGCTATAGACCTCCACTTCCAGCCAACGGGTCATGTCCAGTGGGAGGCCAGAAAGCAACCAAGTCCCAAGATGACCATAGACCGTTGTGGGTTTCTATCTTGTATAAAACCAGCTCAGTGTTTCCCATCACCACAAAAGATAGATATTCTCAGGAAATCAGCTGAAAAGGGCCACTTTGACAGCTACGAATATTTAAAGTGTGGGATCTGTTGCATCTTCATGCCTTTGATTGGTAGTATTGGGGGATGAGGAGCAATATATTTAGCCAAGGAAGGAAACATCCAGATGTCAAACCAAGATGTGCCAAAGATAATGCTAAGGCTCCATGTGCTGGCATGAAGGGACTTTCAGGGTCTGGAGCCATGGGATCTACAAAGAGCTATGCATTGTGCTGGTCCCACCCTGAACTACAGTGCATGGGAAAGAATGGGAGCCAGGGGGAAAGATGAGCAAGTCATTCCTCCAGTTTCACTGAAACCCGCATCCTCTCAGGCCAAAAGTGAAGGTAACAGCTTGACTTCCTCAAGCCAACTGCCTTGAGATCACAGGTTTGCTTCTGCACCCACCGCCCCTGCCCAAGCCCTTGCATTGACTGAGGCCTTGGGTCCTTAACAAAGTCACAATCAAATGCTGGCCCTGTCATTTCTATTTAAGAGACAGAGAGAGATACAGCTGAGATCTAGAACCATCTTCGTTCACAGAGCTGCAGCTGCACAGCCTTAGGAGTTTGGAGTTATGGGCTTAGCTCTTTAAGAATGTCAGAGAATCACGTAGAAATGAATCTGGTATACCACTCAACTCTTCAGTGTGCTAAAACCTTCCTTGGGTCCATGCCATTCCTAATGTAGTTCCTTGATTGTAATTGCCATTGATGGTAAACTACCATCCTCAGGAACAGCTTTTCCATTGTAAGACACATTCCAATCCCAGAAGCCAGAAAGAGGGGGACATGCCCATTTCACAACGAAGGAGGTGTGGTAAGTATCTTTGCATATGCTGTTCCCTCTTCTTGGAATGCTTTTTCCTTGCCTGGGCCACCCACCAAACTCCTACTCATCATGACAGCCTTGGGTAAACCACTGACTTCTCCATAAAGATTTGCAGTTCTTGTTCAGGCAGCCTATGGCAACCTTTCTTGCAGTGATTCTATCTGAGGTCAGGTTTCCTGCAAAGCAGAGGCTAAGCATAGATTTCCACCCAGGCCACAGGACTCACTGTGATAGAGAGTTCTTCAGGATAGGTTGATAAAGGAGAGAGGGCTGCAGGACAGGCGAGGAGTTAACAAGGAGGCTGCCTCAGGTCAAGTCAGGCCATGACCTGCTCCAAGGGTAGAGTAGGACCTCTGGAGCATAAACACATCCATAGAGTTCCTCCTTGAAGACTTTGTTCCTCCTGAACTAGTCATTTATCAACAATCTGCTGCCCACCAAGCCAAGTGGACATCCATCTGCCAAGGGCAGTTCTCCAGAGAAAGGGGACAACTAGAGTGTTCACAGCCAGCACTCTCAGCAGTTGGGCACTGCAGTGGCTGCATAAAGGACATCTGCATGGGGCATCAACGGTACCCATACAGACCTTCTCCCAGGGTATTTTATATACGGTGCCATTGTGATAGTAATGATCATTTGCTGAGCTCCTACTTAAGTCACACTCTGTAGTTGTGGCATTGTTGTAGTTGTAGTTTGCCATCCCATTTACCACAGATGGCCTCAACAGAAAGCAAAATCCCTGTTGAACAGAAGCATCAGTTCAGTGCACCCTGAGCCAGGCCCTTTCTGGGCTCTTATGGTAGATTATTGCTTATCCCCTTTTGCCTGGAAGAGGATGAGGTACAGCCACTTATGGCCATGAGACTTCCTTGCCCCACTGGCATCAGGCTTGGTCATATGACTTGCATTAGTCATACTATGGGTGGAAAGATACACAATACCACAACATGGTAAAGCAGAAAAATTCAGGGGTCAGGAGAGGTACCAATGAGGACAAGGTCTGATGGCCTCAGATCTAACTAGGTGAAAGAAAAGAAACATGCCACCATGTGTGCAAAGTCCCTGTGGTGGAAGGGAGCATCATGTAGTCAAAGATTTTAAGCAAGGCCAATGGCTGGAACGCAAAGAAGGAAAGCACAGTATAAGTGAGGGCTGGAGACTTGGCTGTGGGCCAGAACTGCAAAGTCTTGTAGGTCATCTAAAGGATCTGGATCTTGCTTTTAAAAGCAATGAGGAGACAAAGAAGAGTTTGCCACTGGGCTTTTCCACTAACAGTTGGGTGGCTTAGGCAGGTCATGTGATTCCTCCAAGCTTCTTTCCTTGTTTGTAAAATAAAAGTACAGGACAAAGTGACTTATCCTGTTTCCTTCTTCCCCCTTTTCTGCCTTTATTTTATGGTTTGAGGCAGAGAACATTCCCATAGTAAGACACAAGTGTCCCAGATCATGGAATCTCATCTTTGGCAGGATTTTCCTGAAATATGAGTGATATTCACATCCACCAACTGTCACATCACACTGTATTTCTAACATTAGTCAATAAAAAAATAAAAAATCAATTCGGTTAATCTTCTTCAAACAAAAGAAGAATACAGAAATCTCTTAATAAGAAAAAAAAGCCTATTTATAATCAGATCAAGAAAACTGCATGTAATGTGCTTTGTGCCTCAAAACTAATTTCTTCAAAATTTTTAATTTAGAGTACACAAAATAACTATTTTAAAAAATATGCAATTGCATGACTAATTCCATATTAATGAAACTCAACATCTGTGGCTTTTCACATCTGATGGAGTTTTAAAATTACCAAATTAAAGGAAAGGATTAATTTGTTTTGATTTACTAATATTGGTTAGCCATTAAAATTTATTTTCCCCCATTCTATGATTATTTTTCTTTTTTGGTCATTACCTAGCTCTGTCCTGTCCTTCAATAATTTTAGAATTACAGTAATCACCTTAAGCATCTTGCCATTCACGCAAGGTATCATTATTCATAAATATGCACTCTGCTTCTTTTTAGCTGAACAAAGTCAATAGTCGTAAAACATCATCATCATTTTTTCATTCAACTCAATTCCCAGCAACTTCATTTCTGAATTTCTCTTTACTTAGAATATCTGATGTCCAAATGAAATTGGAGCAATTGCCAACACAAACATATGCCCCTCTCCAGTTCGCATGTGGTTTTTCTTTCTCGGCGTTTGCTGCACAGCATCCAAGTCTTTATCTGAGTCTTTCTCCCCAGGTATCCATGCTTCTGGCCACTGTCACCTCTACGTTTGATTTATGCTTGGGACACACCAATTAATTTTACAACCAACTACTAAATCAAAGTTCTTTCAGCATCTCCTATGGATAAAACCCAGTGCCCAGTCCTACTGGGGCATGTAAGGAAACATGCCTCCTCCTGCCCTTCCAGAGCTCACAGTCCAGTGCCAGACACAGTGACAGCACACGTGAAACTGACGTGAAACAGAAGTCCAGTCTCACAATACAAAACTTTGTTTTTATTGACTTAAGCGCTTTACAATTAGGGGATCAGCAAGGAGTAAGGGTTAGGTGCTTGTCATCTTGCTACCCTTCGTCTCTCTGGTCCTCAGTTTCCCCAACTATAAACTGTGGATCACAGTAGTCTCTTCTTTGTAGGGTTGTTCGGCCAAATGAGAGGAAGCACTGGGTTGTTGAATAACCAAATGTAACTAAGCATTTAAACACAATGTTTAGCACTAAACAACACTCAGTGTTTATTGAATAGATAAATAAAATAAATGTTTTCAAATAACTCCTTGCTGAGAAGAGCTTCCATATAAACGAAGCTCATACTATCTACCTGATGCTGAAATAATCAGTAATTTTCTCAAATTATTAGGGCTGGGATGGGGGTTGACGAGTCATCAGGAAAGGTAGAAATAAATATCAGAGGGCACTATCACGTGGCCAAACAGCCTCTCAAGCCCACATAATGGCCCTCTCTGTAATGATTTCTGAAATAGCATCCAGACATGAGATAATGCTCCGTAAACTGTAAAGTGCTTTACAAAGCTTAGTTGAAAGTAGTTATGTCACCTAAGCACATAGAAAAACTTCTATTGCCTCTTGTGCAATATAACTTTAGATTCAAAAATATGATTTATTTTGGAGAAAAAAAATGTCCTCCTGATTTCCATAACGCCTCATGGCAAAAGGTATTATTGAGTTCTTTGTCTAAAGTTTGCTTAAAATTTAGTTAGCTTGTCTTGCTGGAAAAAAAAAATCAAACATTTTTGTGGAAAATTCAGTGTTCAGATCTGTGGGGAATTCATAATTGGCATTTCCATAACCCAGCTGTCTGGCTGTTGAATGGAACCCTAGAATAAATAAATAAACTAACAAATGAAAAAGCAAACACTCAAGTTCTGTGGTATTTACAAAAAGAAAAGGACAATACAGAATAGAAATAAACTGTCATGAACGGGTCTTACTTAAAATGGCTTGATTGAAACCCTTCTAGTATTCTAAAAATTGAAAGCGACTTTTAACAACACAAAACTATAGCAAATTGGGAAAAACACAAAGTCTTCCCAGTACCATTATTTTAGAAGAGTCCAGTTTTTTTCTGCTGTGATATAGGAAATATTCTGTGACTCAGAATTTTCCGTGTTTCCTTTTTTTTTTCTTTTTCTGGACATTCTAAAATGAGCTGCCTTGGGCTTGGAGTGAAAAGGGCATTTTATGAGAACAATTAGCAAGAAACAAAAGTGGGGTTCAATTTGCCACTTTATTCTGCATCACTGGAAAAAAAGAGAAAAGAAGGATCATGGAGGTCTGTGGCAGAGACTGCTAATAAATATTCAAAATCTGTTTTTCCTTTCCTCTTCACTAACAAAACCCCTATATTTTGGCAGGTGGTAATTTGCCAACTTAAAAAAAAAAAAAAAAAAGGAAAGTACATTTCCCATTTTTCCTTGCAGTTGGGGCAGCCTGTGACATGTAGGTAGTAAAAGTTGAATGGAGTTTTCTGGAAAGTTCTTTAAAGGGAGTTGACTCAGTGGGCAGCTACATCCTTTAAGCCTTCCTGCTCATCACAGAACCAATAGCTGGAGATGCAGCAGCCATCTTGGCACTATGAGGAAAAGACCCCAAAAATTATAAGCATCCTGAGCCTGACATTTTGAAGCTGCTGAGCCCATGCTAGCTAGCAGCTGCTTCCTTCTAAAATGTCTTATTAAGTGAAACGATAATACCTTATTTGTTTAAACCACAGTGGTCCAACCTCTATTGCTTGAAATTCCTAACTGACACCAGGTCCTTCGTTTTCAGATTGCTTTTTCGGTGGGAGACTGTGGATTTCCAAATAAGATTAATCCAGAAAATCACAAAGCAAAGATCGACAAATATTTACTGTGGATTTTTAATAAGTGTGCTTCTTCTAAGTCTAAGAGTCACTTAATTTCAGCCACACACTCTGAAAGAGGTTCAGCATGTCTAAAGATTTTGATCTAGCAGTCATCTCTCACATGTGTGGAACATGAATATTTGCTCTGAAATATTTAACATGTACACAGAGCTGGAGATGGCAGAACAATCATCACCATGTACCACCTAAGAGTTTAAGAAAGCATTACCAACACAGCTGAAGCCCCAGGTGTGTCTTCTCATCAGATCCTCTTTTTCCCCTACCCTAAAGTAACCACTTTTCTAAATTGAGGACTCATGATTTCTTTATATTTATACTCTCTAAGCAACATATAATATCTTGGTGGTTTTTTAAAAAGAAGGCTCTGGACCCAACTTCCTAGGTTCTAATCTTGACTCTGACATTCACTAGCTGGATGAGTTCCATCTCAAAAAAAAAAAAAAAAAACAGAAAATTACTTAACCTCCCAGTGCTTCAGTTTTCTCATTGTCAAATGGGATAATAATATAGTATTTACCTCGCAGATTTATGATGAGGATTAAATGACCTAATAATGTACAATCTGCCATCTAGTAAAGACTAATTGAGTATTTATTATTAGTAGTAGTATTCTCATGAGAATGCATATAGTTCTCTATGGTTTCTTTACTCATATTTTATTTAAATGTTCACACAATTTTAAATATAAACCATAATCTAATACAAAAGTTATTGCATTTATAATAAACTATATTAAGTATATAATTGTTTATACTTGATGTCACATATGATGAAATTTTTTTTCACAAATAGAGTATTATGTATTCACAAGTAGCATTATGTATTCACCTGCTCCTCCTCTTCACTACCTCAGATGCAGGTGACGTTCACGTTCTGATTCTCCCTTCAAAGTCTCTGTCTGATGTACCCCTTCTCTGCATGTCCACTGCCACCCGTTGTCTTGGTTTCTTACCGCCTCTTGCATGGACCACAGGAATAACCTCAACTCCAGACTGCCTCCCTAACAGTGTCTGATTCACTCTCCACAAAGCAGCCAGAGTGCTCCTTCCTGGAGAAAAAAATAAACCTATCTGATGATGTTCCTGGTTACACACCTGTAGCATATGTAATTTTAAATTGCAAAATTAAAAATAGCTGGACCCCCAAATTCACCTTCTTGAACAATATCCTGTAAAAATACTAGGATATATGTCCCTAGGAGCATTTATAAAAATGTTTATTACCTATAATATTAACAGAAAATCTGGGATCGACCTAAATATGCTTTAATATAGAAATGGGTCAGAGGCTGTGACTCCCACCTGTAATCCCAGCACTTTGGGAGGCCAAGACAGGTGGATTGTTTGAGTTCAGATGCATGAGATCGGCCTGGGCAACATGGTGAAATGCCATCTCTACTTAAAATTTTTAAAAAATTAAAATATAGAAATGGTAAAATGAGTTAAGTAATATCTGTTATTCAAAGACTCCTTGCATATATTATTAAGCAAAAAAAAACTTGGAATATATTGTATATAATAAGTTACAATTTACATAAGGAACAATATAAATATGAGTGTGTAAATGAATACAGACAAGTCTGAAAAAGACATTATTAGCAGTGATTGCCTCTGAGCCAATGTGTGCATGCAAGGGAATTGGAAGAGGTAAAGAGGGATTTTGATTTTTCAACATGTTTTCTGCATTATTTACATTCATGCCAAGTGTCTACTTAGATATTACCTGATATTTTACCCAAGAACAATACATTTTTTATTTTAAAAAATATAATGAAAGATGCAGAAGTCACAAAGCTATAAAGTTAATAATCACAGGTTCACAGAATGTAAAGAGGTAAAAATGATCAACGTTTTTTCTTTTTCACTTTCTTTCTTACTTCTAAAGTCATCATACATAAGTAGCATTATGAAGTAAGAAAGAGAAGTTAAAAATGTAAATTTTATCATTGTCATTTAAAACCTGAGGGAGAAAAATAAAATCAGCTCAGAGAAGACAAATGGCCGCACATCACCCCTTCATTCAGCAGAGATTTATTAAGCACTTGGCACATCACTTAAATTTTTAGAACCTCAGTTGCCTCATTTTTAAAACAGAAAAACTAATACATGTGGTTCAGATGATTAAATCTAAACAAATATGAAAATATATCAGCACAGCACTTGACACATAAAAATACTTATAATTGTCCAAAATTCACAGAACTAATTTTTTCTCTCTGCTTATCACTATCATTACCACTCTGTAATTCATTATACTATGTCTAGATGTGGATTTTTATTTTTTAACTCTGCTTGAAACTTTGCAAATTACTCTTTATGGCTCTACATCTCTTTGTTGGTATTTATTTGTATTGCTGTATGCTTCATTCAGGAGGTGAAAGAATGTTACTCATTTGCAGCTTCCAATTCACTGATCCTCTCTTCAGCTGTCTCTAATCTCTCATTTACTCCATTCAACTTTTGCTTTATAAGTATATTTTTTATTTCCTATACATTCTTTCTTTCTCTCAACTTTTTTCTCTTTAAGATTGGTATTCTGACTTTAATTTAGTTGAAAATTATAAACATACTCACTTTAAATCCTTTCAGATTTATCTACAGCACAAGTGACATAGCACAGCAGTTAAGTATTAGGAATTCAGAGCCAGAATGGATAGATAAATTTTTGCTCTGCCAGTGAAATAATTGTAATTGGGATTAAACTTACTGTACCTCTATTCCCCTTCTACTTAATAATTATGATCATTATAATCCACAGTCCATAGAGATTTTATGAAGACTAAATGAATTAATGCACAAAAGTCATTTTGAACAATACTTGGCACATGTTCAACCTTTAACACATGTTAGCTATCATTATTATTATCATATTATTATTATTATTTCTATTTTCCTAGGTTTGAATTCTCTAATGTGTTGGGTATACTGGCTGTCTCTTGTGGCATTGAGTTTCATGTGATTTTTAATTTTTGTTTAAGAGCTCATTTTGCATGGAATATTTTTCATGAGGATCTCCCTTTTAATAGGTTTTACAGATGTTTCAGTTCAGACCTTCAATTTACCAACCCTGAAATAGGTCTTCCACTAGGGGTCTGAACATCCTTGAGATTATAATTACCATCATTATACCTCTGCATCATTCAGGCCTGTGGAAATGACTTTTAGACCCAGTTTTTCTGATTCCACACGCCATGCTCTTATCACTCCTCTACAGCTGCCTCCTTCACAAGTGTTGCAAGGATGCAAACCAGCAGCAGCTTGCAGGGGATTGAGAAAGGTAATGAACTGGAAGTAACAGAAAAATGGTCACTGAATTAATCAGCTCTGGCTGCCATAACAGAATGCCACAGACTCTATGTTTTAAACAATAGAAGTTTATTTTCTCAACAATCTGGAGGCCTGAAAGTCCAAGACCAAAGTCCAGCAGAGTTGAGTCTCTGGTAAGGGCTCTCTTCCAGGCTTGTAGATGGCCCCTTTCTTGCTGTGTGTTCACATGGCCCTTCTTCAGTGCATTTGTGGAGAGAGAGAGAGAGAGAGAGAGAGAGAGAGAGAGAGAGAGAGAGAGAAAGAGAGAGAGAGAGAAAGTGTCTCTTCTTCTAAGAACACTAATCCTGTCAGATCAGGACCACATCCTTATGACCTCATACAACCTTAATTACTTCCTTACTCCAAATATGGCCACACTGGGGATTAGGGTTTCAACATATGAATTCAAGAGAAGGAGGGACTCAAACTTTCAGTTCATAACAGTCACTCATTCCAGGAGCTCAGCCACAAAAAAGAAAATTATATGGGCTAAAAAACAAAACTGGACAGTGAAATCAACAGAAAATTTTTCTAAGATTAGGGAGTTCTTGACACAATTAAAGATTTAAATAAAAGAAGGCATGATTCTGCTCTTAATTTTCTCTATATGTTCAGCCCCCAACACAGTGCATTCAATCACTTACTGTTGAATAATTACTGAATGAGTAAATAAATAGATGAGAAAGAATGAGGTTGGCAAGAGAGAGATCAAGGCCACTAGTAAGTCTAGAAAAGAATGATTTTCATCAAAGGCAGGACAAAATCATCATTAAGATTTGGTGGTTTGGTGGTATAGTCCTGGTTCTACTACTACTGACTAATTGTGGGATTATTAATTATAATCCATAGTCCATAGAGATTTTATGAAGACTAAATGAATTAATGCACATAAGTCATTTTGAACAATACTTCGCACACTTTCAACCTTTAGTATGTGTTAGCTATCATTATTATTATTATATTATTATTATTATTATTTCTGTTTTCCTAGATTTGAATTCTCTAATGTGTTGGGTATACTGGCTGTCTCTTGTTGCATTGAGTTTCATGTGATTTTTAATTTTTGTTTAGGAGCTTATCAGAAAATTTCTTATTAGCCTGGGCCTCTGTGTCTTCATCTGTAAAATGGAAATAATGATAATGCTTCCTTCATAGGATTGTACAGAGGGAAAATTAGGCAATTTGTAAATTCATGCATTTATTCTTTCAGTAAAGATCTGTTAAATGGATGCATGGATGGCTATCAAGACAAGTAAGAGAAAAGCATGTTTTCTTCTTTAGAATATGTTTCACTAATACAGAACTTGAGGTAATCTTAATACATGGGAAACTGAGCGATTAAACAGACCTATCCATATCCAAATGTAAACTAAATGTAAAATCTGGGCAACTATAAGCAAGATTATACTATTCTGAGGTTGTTTTTGTCATTGTTGTTTTAAGTTTTATAATTTGTTACTATTTTTAAGGTCAAATTGGCTCTATGTGCAAATACTGAGTTCCCAGCCATGATTAAAATTGAAGGGAACAAAATGAAAGTCAGACATATTCTTCTGAAAAAGGAGAAAATTTAAAGTTTGTCTATAAGACAAGATAAATTGAAGCCAGTTGGTGATAATCCCCCAATATCATCTTTAGTCAGATGGCTTACATCTTCCAAGATGAAGGTGAAACTATTCTTATTTGGAGCCAAGAAGTGAAACCATGGGCTCTATGATCTGAGTTGGTGCTAAAAGAATTATAAGGATGTAAGGATAGGTTTATAGTGATCACACAGTCATTCAACTGAAGGTGAAATAAGTAAATTTCAATAACCCTGGAGTTGAAACTGAGGATCTGATCATATGGGCTTAATCTTATTAATGATACACAAAAGCTCAACATGTCCAAAGGAACAGTACATTGGAGGCAAAAAAAACCTGTATTGAAGACCAACTTTGCTGTTAATTTGCTGCGTTGCCTTGGAGAAACCGTGTACCTTCTCTGGTCCTCATTTTCCCCATGTGAAACACACATGCTCTAATTCCTGCCATGATTTACTCATAAGAAGTAAGTAGATTAATAGCAATAATATTGTCCTGTGAGGTTTTCAGCAACCTATCTGGGCAAAAGTCTAGCTATTGTTAAGGCTGGGGTTGTCCTTAGTGTTTTACAAAGGGAGTTAATTTTCACATCCCTAAACCTTAGAAGTTAGGGCATAGGGCAGAAGGAGGGGCTTGAGGCCGATTGATGTTTTCCCAAGCAGAAGAGTGTAAGAAAAGGCCCTGATGGAAATCCTTGCAGGTCACGTAGAGGGTGCAGGTGGCGATAAGAAAAGTTAAGGGCTCAGAGATTACTATGGATGAATGTTCATGTCCCCCAAATTCATACATTGAAACCCTAACCCCCATTGTGATGGTATTGGGAGATAGAGCTCCTAGGAGATGATTAAGTCATGAGGGTGGATCCCTCATGTGTGGGATTAGCACCATTATAAGAGGACACTTAACTCTTAATAGCTTGGGGTAAAAATAAACAAATAAATAAATAAATGGAATTTTTTTTAAAAAAAGAAAAGACACAGATTTCCCCCCACTCCTTCCCTCCCTCCCTTCTTCTCCTCCTTCTTTCCCCGTATGAAACTACAAAGAGAAGTTGCTGTCTATAAGCCAGGAAGCAAGCTCTCACCAGACATCAGACCTGCCAGCACCTCGGTCTTGGACTCCCCAGACTTCAGACTATGAGAAATAAATACTTACTGTTTAAGCCACCCAGTCTATGGTACTTTTGTTATAGCAGCCTGAATGAACTGAGCTAGAGACAAATCAGGACCTACTGTTTAAGGACCAGGAAATTAAGACCAAGAGGGGAAGTTGATGTAAAATTACCATTCTTGGCCTTAAATCTCTCTCCTAAGTACTAAAATTGGCATTTGAGGACAGCTCTGGGTCTATCCATCAAGCTGGGTGTATGGACAGGAATATCACCCATTCACAGAGTCTCAGAGTTGGAAAGAACCACAGTTGTCAAAAAGTGAGCCACGGTCACTCATTTGATGCTGCATCCAGGCCCTGGTGGAGTTTGCAGACTATATAATAGCAGATCTAAAAAGTGATGGACATGCTTGAGTGCAGTTACTCTTACTGAGTCATTGGCTTTCTGAACCAGAAAGCCTCGTGTGTGCATTGCTTTTGTGCTTGCTAGTCAAATGTCCCAGATCTAGTCATTAATTCAGTAGTTTCCCAAAAGTGGGGGCATTTCCCTCTGAGGGAGAACACGCAATGATTTTAGGTGGCTTACAGACACAGCATTAAAAACGTTGATTCACGTGTTATCTTTCATCTTTCCGATTACATCCAACAGAAAGCCTCTGGTGCATGCTAGGATGACTATAGCATTTTTCTAATGTTTGCAGGTCTCCCTTTGGGTCTAACTCCCACAGTAGGCAAAACTCTGTAAATGTATTTCCATTGTATATTTCACAGTTACCTTCGATCTATGGCATGGGATCTCAATTTTCCATTTGTAATAGTGACATAAAAGTTCCTTTTTAAGTAAATATATTTACGTTTAAAATTAGTTAAAGAAACAAAAGTGCAGTAACTATGGCAAAGAATGGTGACTTAATTCAGGGATGATGGAAGGCTGAAAAACAATAAGTTAATTAAACAGAGCCCAAAGGGTTCAACAGGTGGGAAAGAGGGAAGGAAACTGGCATTTATGGAGTGCCTGCTATATGCCAAGGCAGATGTTAGGCATTGTTTATACTTTGTTTGCTCAACTGATATTCATAGTGAATTTGTAAAAGTGAGAAAGGAGAATGGCTTAAAAGTGCAGACTCTGAAACCACTTACTAGTTGTAGGATGTTGACAAACTTCTCTATCTCTCAGATTAGGGTTGCCAGGTTTAAAAATACAGAATGTCCAATTAAATTCGAATTTTAGGTAAACAATGAAAAAAAGTAGAAGTATGTCGCATGCAATATTTGAGACAGACTTTAAAAATATTTTATTGTATATTTTTAAGATGTATAACATGAAGTTCTAATATACATATACCTAGTGAAATGGTTACTACAGTTAAACAAATTAACACATACACATAGCCGCTGTGTGTATGTGTGTGTTTGTGTGTGTGTGTGTGTGTGTGTGTGTGTGTGTGTGTGAAGCAAGAATATCTAAAAATCTACTGTTAGCAAAAATCCTGAATACAATACAATGTTATTAACTATCATCTGCGTCTGGTATATTAGACAGCTCTACTTGTTCACCCTACATATTTGTAACTTGTATCTTTCGATCTCCAACTTCCCATTCTCCTCGACCATCATCATCTCCGATTTCACATGTAAGTGAGACTATGCAGTATTTTTCTTTCTGTGTCTGCCTTATTTCACTTAGCATAATCCCTTCCAGCTTCAACCATGGTGTGGCAAATGGGAGGATCTTTTTTTTCTTTTTTTTTTGAGACGGTCTCTTTCTGTCACCTGGGCTGGAGTGCAATAGCACGATCTCAGCTCACTGCAGCCTCCACCTCCCAGGTTCAAGTGATTCTCCTGTCTAAGCCTCCTGAGTAGCTGTGGTTACAGGCACCCACCACCACACCCAGCTAATTTTTGTATTTTTAGTAGACACCGGGTTTCACCATGTTGGCCAGGCTGGTCTCGAACTCCTGACTTCAGGTAATCCACCTTAGCCTCCCAAAGTGCTGGGATTACCAGAAAGAGCCATCGTGCCCAGCTGGCAGGATCTTTTTTTAAGGCTAAATAATATTCTATTGTGTATACGTGTGTGTATACACACACACACACACACATATATATATATTTGTATATATATCACAGTTTCCTTTTCCACTTGTAGATGGAAACTTCAGTTGCTTCCATAACTTAGCTATTGTAAATAATGCTGTGACAAACCTGGGGGAACAGGTGAGGTGGTGATTTCATTTTCTTTGGTATATACCAAGAAGAAGGATGGCTGGGTCATGTGACAGTTCTTTTTTAAATTTCTTTAGGAACCTCCATACTGTTGTCCACAATGACTGCACCAATCTATGTTCCCACCAACAGTGTACAGGGCTCCCTTTTCTCTACATCCTAACAGTTTGCTATCTCTTGTCTTTTTGACAATAACCATCCAAACATTTGTGAGTTGATATCTCACTGTAGTTTTGATTTGCAATCCCATGATTATTAGTGATGTTGAGCACTTTTTCATATACCTATTAGCTATTTTTGTCTCCATTGAACAAATGTCTATTCAAGTCCTTTGCCTGTTTTTTAATCTAGCTTTTTGTCTTTCTATTATTGAGTTGTATGAGTTCTTTATATACTTTGGATATTAATCCCTTATCTGATAAATGGTTTGCAATTTTTTTTCCCAATCCACAGGCTGCCTTTTCTTTTTTATTGTTTCCTTTGCTGTGCAAAAGCTTTTTAGTTTGATGTAGTTCCATTTTGTGGCCTGAATTTTTGGTGTGATAGCCAAAAAATCATTGCCAAGGCCAATGTCCAGGAGCTTTTCCTTTATGTTTTCTTCTAGGACTTTTACGGTGTCAAGTCTTAGTTTAGATTTGCATACATTTTGAGTCAATTTTTGAGGTATGGTGTAAGATAAAGCATACGAATCAGAAAGGAAGAAATAAAATTGTATTTGCAGATGACATGATTCCATATGCATTCCATAAAACCCCCAAAGAGTCCATAAATATATTGTTAGAACTAATAACTAATAAATTTAGTACATTTTGTAAATTTACTAATACATTTATTAAATATTTTTATTAATTATTAATTTCTTTATAAGTTTGTATTTATTTATTTATAAATTAATAAAACTATTTATTAGATTTTATATTATATTGTTAGATTTTATATTATATTATTAATAAATGTAATTAATTAATTTTAAATTGTTTATCAATTTATTAAATGATTTATTAATAAGTTTATTAGCGAATTTACTAAATTTGCTAACAAATTTAGTAAAGTTGCAGGATACAAAATCAATATACAAAAATCAGTTGCATTTCTGCACATGAATAATGACCTTATGAAAAATAAATTTTAAAATTTTTCATTTATAATAGCATCAAAAATAAAATAAAATAAAACACTTAAGAATGAATTGAACCAAGGAGATAAAAGAGCTGTATGCTGAAACTCTAATGAAAGAATTGAAGAAAATCCACACACAAAAAAGATATCCTATGTTGATGGATTGGAAGAATTAATCTTGTTAACATGTCTGTACTGCCCAAAGCAATATGCAAATTCAGTGCAGTCCCTAAATTGCAATGATATTCTTCACAGAAATAGAAAAAACAATTCTAGAATTTGTTGGAATCACAAAAGGCCCCTAATAGTCAAAGCAATTCTGAGAAAAAAAACAAAGTTGGAGGCATCACAGTTTCTGATTTAAAATTATATTACAAAGTTATAGCAATCAAAACAGTATGGTACTGGCATAAAAACAGACACATGGGCCAATGGAATAGAATAGAGAGCCTAACATATACAGTCAAATAATTTTTGAAACAGTGTGAAGAAGACACATGGGGAAAAAACCAATCTTTTCAATGAAAGGTACTGGGAAAACTGGATTTCCACATGCAAAAGAATGTGATTGGACCCTTATCTTTAGGACATACTTATATTAAAAAATGTGTTATTTATCTGAGATTCAGATTTAACTGGGCATACTGTATTTAATCTGACAGTCTTTTCTAAGCTTCTTCCTCTGCAATACGGTGATAATAAGTCTATACCTTGTAAGTAAATTAACACATGTTAAGTATCTAGAATAGAGCCTGACACATGGTAAATGCTACATACCTGTTTTATTATTAACTTTCTAATCTTTTCATGAGGTGACCATCAAAATTCTGCCTCCAAGACACCTCCATGGAACTCTAGGACTCGGTGGCACATAGTTCAGGAAACCACTCATCCCAACCTAGCATCTATTTTAAGCAAACCAAGAAAGCTCCCTGAGAGCAGGGACCATGCCTGTTTTCCTAAACAGTGTATTTCCAGCACAAGCACAAGGCCTACAACGAGTTGAAACTAAATTAATATTATTGAGTAAACAATTAAAAGATTATCTTGCAGATTAGAAAGGCCAAAATAGATAACTGTGTGGCCAGTGGTTGTACTGGTGCTAGAATCCACCAGTAAATATGCATTGAGAGACCAGGTTAGGTCTTAATGAGCATGTAGTCTAGCTAAAAAGATAAACACTAAAGACCTCCAGGAAACAAGAGATGATAGCATGCAAGAGACACCCGATTTATGGTGTCTTTTGGAGCCTCTAAGAAGGGGGTTGTTTTGTTCAGGTCTAATCCAGGCCTCATCCTGTAAAACTGTGTCCTGACACTGCCAGTTCACACTGCCCAATTGGAGTCTCTGGATTGACTTTTGCAATGAATTCACATAAATTGTTAAACAACAACCAGCAAGTGTTACTTTAGCAGCTACTGGAAATTAGCCCTACGAAAGGCACAGGTGTAATTCAGAAAAGAGTAAGCCAGTAGCGTGACCTCACAGCCGCACAGTCAGAGAGATGAGACAGATACTTTAAACCTCAAGAAAACAAGCGATGAAACATAATATTGAATGAGGAGGAAAATGTTGGTGTGTCCTATGTGGCCACTGGGGAGAAAATTAGGACCAGTGAGGAGAAATTGTAAGAAGGCATATGTGAAGGTAGTTTCTAACAAGTAGAACTATCTAAAGACAGAGTGAATGGCACAGGGAAGCAGTGAGTCCCATGTCACTGGAGGCATACGAGGGAAGTCTGGACATTCCTTGGTGGGAATATTGTACAAAAGAGTCCACAGGAAGTTGGCCACACTGGTCTTTGTGGTTCAGTCTGCACCTAGTATGTAATGTAACCAGTACCTGAATTGCATCCTCCAATTTGGGGTTGTCCACATTACTCAAGAATCAAGCCTGTATCTGAGATGATACTGTGCTTGACTGCCGAGCTGAGAGCTGGGCTCAAGCTCCATGAGCCACACTTCCCCTAGCTGCTAAGTGTTGGGGGAGGTGTGGGGAGTGCAGAGGAGATAAGCATGCCAGTAGGAAGGGAATAGTTTTCCTCTCCCCTATTCAGAACTATTTGCACTCCCAGCAAAGCTAAACTGCACAAACCACACCACTTACAAGGATTGTTTTACATCAGAATTACAACAAGATTGTACAAAGCTTTTTTATATAATTTATTTTTTTTGTACCATTAGAAGATATTATCTGAGTTACGCCAAAACCATCTGGAAAGGCAGGAAGGCACTCGGCCTGCTGCCTGGATCCTCTGCTCAGCTCAGCAGGCCTGGCATAGAAAATGAAATGCCACGGCTCGCACCAGCCGCAACAGCCCCTTCACCCGCTGTCCATACGTATCTTTAACTCAACCACAGACACCCGCCCAGCACACTTCTTCTGCACACTTCCACCTCCTCTTGGGCCTTCTCACAACTACATCTGGTAGAGAGATACTGCCTGGACATCTTTCAGCAGGGCATTTTTTTTTATTGTTTGCTTTTCAGTAAGAAGCTTGAAGAGCCTTGGTACTTAATTTGTGGGTAGGAGAAACTTAAATGGATAGAATGCAACCCTAACCATTTTTCCCTTGAACCTGTGTGTCTGCTGCTACACCACCCCTACCACCTCCATATACCACGCATAGGGCTGCCACTCAAACTCAGAGACTTGCCCAGCAGACTGGACCCTGTTAGATAGGCAGGCTGAGGAGTGACCAACCAAAGGTCTGAATCACTTAGAGCAGCCCAAGTCCTGAGTCTCCTTTGGTGTATAGTGAGCCATTATCACCCCAAAGTCTGAAAATACAAGCATTGAATTTTTCAAAGAGAAATATATATATGCCTTGTTTATACGCAGCAAAGAAAAGAAGATAAGATACCTGGAAAATATATATTTACCAAAAAAAAAACAGATCCTGATTATTTTTAATTGGGTTGGAAGGGGTTACTTCATTATGCAGCAAATTAGAAAATTCATAATTTATCATTGCACCCAGTCGAAATGCCACCCAACTGAGTCGCACCCCTGTGAAAACCATCACATAGTAGCAAACTGTCAAGCCTGCTGCAGCCGACGGGCAAAATTAATATGCAAATGTATGCAAGAAATTAAAAAGCAGAATTACCCAGGCAAATGAGGTAGCTATACTTGAATTGTTAGAATTATGAATAATTACTGCGAATTTTCTGCTCCTAATATAACTTGTTTTTTGATAAACAAAGACTTAATTATCGAGATGCGCTGGAGAATTTCCGTGGCGCTCATTAATCTTGCAAAAAAAACAAGTCCCTGGTGCCCAAGCCGTAATGAAGAGCGCGTGCCCTGAATCTTCAGAAAGATCACAGGCACCAGGGTGCCAGGGCTGGAGAAAAAAAATGACAGTGCCAATGTCCCCTCCTGTACCCTGGAGTGTCATAACGTCTTCCACTAACTATCAAAGGGACTTATTTATGCCAGCAGCTGAGCTATAAGTCCAATTTACGATGCCTTGAGCAGTGGTGAAATGATCTGTTGATGTGCGGTGGAAATGCCATCTTGCAGTGGCGTGCGCTGGTCCCAATGATACCAACATGATGAGGACCCCGAGCTCCGGCGCTAATGGATGTCGCGTGACAGACCGTAATCCGCAAGAGGGACCATCTTTTAGGACCGGTCTCGATGGTTCTCCATTAATCTTGGTTGTGCAGCTCACTGGTGTCCATGGGAACAAGGGCATTATCGTAAACACTGGTGTTAAATTTTCTCATTAGGAGTGGCAACTTGAAGGAGCAAGACCAGGCACCACCCGACGGGGCAGTGGCCTGTGCAGCCTTCGCTGTCTCTAGTGACCAATGCCCAAGCCCGATGGGTGGACCAGGGAAGCTGTCCTTTCTTCCGGTCAGGACCAGCAGGCAGAGGGGAGCCAGGAAGGGTCCCAGGCAGCCTGAGGGGGCTGTTTCCACAGTCCGCAGCCCGAGAAGCCCATGGCCCTGTGGGAGCTGGGCTCATTTACCAGAAGCTTGCAAAGGGGCCATCCCCTACCAGGTCCTCCCAGCACACAGCCGAGGGGGCCTGCTGAGTGTGTATTATTACTTAAAACCTGGCATCTAAGTGGGAATAACTGAGTTCCCGTCATCATTAAGCCGATTAGCGCCATGACAAACCCTCACAGATCATAAGGCAAAATTACAAAACATCACTTCTGGAGCTCTGAGTCGGCTGAAGGAGCTCCCGGCTGCCTGCATTTTCAAACATCTCCTTTCTGAATTCAGGCCCCAAATACCCTGATGTCTTGACAGAACCATTTCACTGTGTAGGCAAATTGTCACCTTTTACACCAGGGCATCTGTCATTTTTATACTCAATGCTGCCTCTCCTTCCTCCTTGCTTGCCCGCTCTCTCTCTCTTTCTCTCTCTCTCTCTCTCTCTCTCTCTCTGTCTATCTCCCTCTCTCTTTCTCTGCCCCCAGTCTTGGTACAAACCCCTTGGGAAGCCAGCACCCCATCCAGGAATTGACTCATATATCTCCTGCATTATACTTACACAAAAAGAAAAAACCCTCAACAAGTCAGATAGAAATGATGTATCTCCGACATCATTCATCTCCAGATTTTATTTTTATGCAGAGCTCAGAGCAGCTTGTCTTGCATTCTCTCACATTCCCTAAGATTAATTCTCACCATGGGCCTGTGATAGGATTGTGAGGGTGAGAAGACATCCAAGCTCAACAGGAAATGAAATGCAACTCAGCAACTCCATCTTCAGCCACTCAGACCAATTCCTGAGGGGACGTTCCTGGAGTAGCCATCCTTCTCTTCAGGTTGAATACTCCCCCAGAAAGAGGGAGGCAGGGGAGTCCATCATCTATATGTTCATCAATCCACCATTGGACATTTGACCCATGAGTAAAATTGAACAGCTACTCAGTCCCTAGCACTGGAAGGTCACAGTAGAATATAAGTCACCAGAGAGAAAGACTCAATATTCACAGCAAACTCTACCACTTAAAAGCTGTATGACTGTCTTACTCTATTTTCTGCTGCTATAACAGAATACCACAGACTGGATAATTTATAAAGAAACAAATTTTATTTGGCTTATGGTTCTGGAGACTGGGAAGTCCAAGAGCATGTCAGTGGCATCTGGTGAGGGTCATCCCATTGCAGAAGGGCAGAAGACAAGCTCAAGGGCAAGACAGAGACAGAAAGGGAGCCAAACTTATCAGGACTTCTGCAATAACTCCTGCAATAACTAACCCACTCCCTAGGTAATCCATTCATGAGGGCAGAGCCTCCTTGGCCTGATCACCTGTTAAAGACCTCACCTCCTAATACCATTATAATGCCAATTCATATTAACATGAGTTTTGGCGGAGTCATTCAAATCACAGCAGTGACCTTGAGCTATTACTTAATGTCTCTGAGCTGCAATGTCCTCAACTGTGAAAAGGGGACAGAATGTGGCAAGAATTACATGGCATAAGTATTAAAACCTCATCACAGTATCAAACACATGATAGGTCATTTGCATTTTTATTATTGGGCTAAAACATAAATTAGGCTAGGCTCAGCCTATCCTCAGGAAGGGAAGAGTTCAGGTGGATGTCACAGGGAGGCAGTACCAAAAAACATGATACAAAAAATTAGCAAATAATTGTGAGCAAAGGTGAATTACCCTGACTTTAGAAAGTGTCAGTGGGGATTGAAGTAATCAGTGAAGTGACAGACACACCAAGATATCATCTCTTACTCAAACCCTACCCTTCAGAGCTCTCTGCTCTGAGACACTAGGCGAGGCTCTAGAAGCCACACGTCTGTTTTCTCTGCTGCTCCCTGGTAGGCTCGCAGAAAAAATGAATTTGCACTTCCTGTTCCTCTGTCCTGCCTCTTTTCCTTCTTCACTCCAGCAGGAGGAGCAGTTCCTTCCTGCACCAGGAACTGAATCTAGTTGGAAAGTTTTCAGTACCTACCAGACCAGCTTTCCTGTGCACCACGCTAGGGAGACCAAGTTTTAGTGCTGAAAGTCCCACACCCTAGGAATCCCCTTCATCTCAAGGCAAACCAGAAAGGTTGGTCACCCTTCTCATCTCAGAGACACCAGGACCAGCCAAGCAGCACCCGCTCCTCAGAGGTCTAGATTCAAGCTCCACAAACTCTGCTGTGCTTTCTAAGTTCTGGCAATTCTACCTTCTTTCTTTGTCCCCAGCCCTGGGAGGGAGTTAGGCCATTTTCTGCTGCAAAAACAGAATACCACACACTGAGTAATTTATAAAGAAAAGAGGTTTATTTGGCTCATGATTCTGGAGACCGGGAAGTCCAAGAGCATGTCACTGGCATCCAGTGAGGGTCATCCCATGGCAGAAGGGCAGAAAACAAGCTCAACCCCGGGGCTGCTTCCTGCTCCCATGATACCTTAATGTGCTCTTTCTGAGGATGTGATTAATGATCTCATAAATAGTTAACACTTCTTTATTATTAATTGTAGTAAAATATACATAACACAAAATGTACCACTTTAACTATTTTTAAGTGTATAGTTCAGTGGCATTAAGTACGTTCACAGTGTTGTACAACCGTCAATACTCTCCATATCCAGAGCTTTCTGTTTGTGTTTTGGGTTTTTTTTTTTTTTAGATGGAGTCTCACTCTGTTGCCCAGGCTGGAGTACAGTGGAACAATCTAGGCTCACTGCAACCTCCACCTCCCAGGTTCAAAAGATTCTCCTGCCTCAGCCTCCCAAAGAGCTGGGACTACAGATGTGTACTACCATGCCCGGCTGACTTTTTGTATTTTTAGTAGAGTTGGGGTTTCACCATCTTGGCTAGGCTGGTCTTGAACTGTTGACCTAAGGTGATCCACCTGCCTCAGCCTCCCAAAGTGCTGGGATTACAGGCATGAGCCACTGCACCTGGCCAATCTCCAGAACTTTTTCATCTTGCAAAACTGAAACTCTGTACCCATTAAACAACTCTGTATTCTCTCTCCCCTACCCTGGCAATCACTGTTCTACTTTCTGTCTCTACAAGTTTGGCTGCTCTAGGAACCTCATATAAGGAATCGTACAGTATCTGTCCTTTTGTGTCTAGCTTATTTTTCTCGCATGTTTCCAAGCTTCATTCATATCACAGCATGTGTCAGAATTTCCTTCCTTTCCAAGGAAAAGAATAATATTTCTGAATAATATCCCACTATATGTATATAACACATTTTCTTTGTCCATTCATATGCTGATGGACCCTTGGGTTGATTCCACATTTGCCTATTTTGAATAATGCTGCTATGAACATGGGTGTGCAAACATTGCTTTAAAACCCTGCCTTCAATTCTTTCGGATGCATACCAAGAAATGGAATTGCTGGTTCATAAGCTAATTCTATATTTAATTTTTTGAGGAGCCACCATAATACCTTCCACAGAGGCTGCACTATCGTACATTCCTACCAGCAAGGCACAACGGCTCCAATTTCCCCTCTTCCTTGCCAACACTTGTTACCTCCTGTTTTGCTGGCAATAGTTATTCTAGTGTGTGTGCAATAGACCACTTCTTTGTTAGATTTACTCTGTTGGACTAACAGGCATGGCTCCATCTCCTGGTTGGGCCCTGGGTGATACAGAAGCCTTCCAGGAGGAGTTGCAATTGGAGCAAATCACTGGAGGATGAAGCACCCGGTGGGTGCTGAGAGGGAGGGCATCAGGGCAGTACTATACTGTTGAGGGGAAGGACCAGAGAAGAGTGGGATTGGACCCTTGCCAGTTTTGGGTGAGGCCATGCAACTCACATAGCCAAGCTGGATTCTATTCTCCCAGCAACCTGTCCCTGAAGCTGAAGTAAGTGTCCCCTGACTGCAAACCCAGCAGTGTGCTCCCAGATCAACACTTCTCTAAGCGTCTAAGGAGCAGACCTAGGAAGCCTCTGATGAAGTATGCGGCCCACTAAACAAATGCAAAACCTGAGGCCTGCAGGGAGGCAGTAACCCAGCCACAACACCCTGTGAGAACTTAGCCTTCTTGATTCACTCCATCTCATAGCACTGATCTCAGTCTTTCTCCTACATACCACCCTCTGTGTAGAGGAAAATACCTCCTTTGCCTTCCCAGGCCCAGTGGTGGTGGTAATAAAAATAAGCAGGTTGATTGAGTGCTGACAATGGACCAGGCACTTTACAAGCATCATGCCACTGTCCAGCCTCAGCATTGTCCAAGGTCAGGTCTATCACTGTTCCCATTTTACAGATGAGGAAACTGAGGCTTAACAAGTTTAAATGGGCTGTCTGAGCTACAGAAGTTGAATCAGGATTGGAACCCGGCAGTCTGACCCCAAAGCCGACATGCTTTGGCCATTCCACCCCTCCCCTGTGCACTGTGGGAAGATGTGAAATTTTCCAGAGGAAGGACCTGAATCCTCAGAGCTGCATGCCCCCAGAGCGCTGAGAGGGGCTGAGACATGGATGCTAAGAACTTTCAGTGACAGCTGCTGATGGCGAGTTGACTTAGCACTCCTAAGGCAACATGTGGAAGGCAGAGGCAGTAATTGGGAGAGACAGAGAGAGCCCAGAGCCAGGCAGAGCAGTCCTGTCAAAAGTCCTGAAGAAGGCAAGCACGTTCTGTATTATTTTTTCTGCCCGTATTTATTATTTATTTAGGAATGTGTTTTTCCCCCAAGCTCTTTCTGAGGCTGTGGTGAAGAGGGCAGGCTGTGTGGGGTGAATCCAAGGAAACGTGGACTCACCCTGCACAGAGGCCCATGCCCACTTCTACCGTGCACTCAGGACTGGCATCAACAAGGGCCCTGATAGGGAACCGTGGCCCTGGGCAAGGCTGGTGCAGAAGCCTGACACCAGCCCTGGGTTGGAGCAAGTGAGCAACCCAGCCCTCCAACACAGGCAGGTGTAAAGGCTAGGATCCCCCAAGGAGCAAGATCCAGAATCTGATGCAACTCTCCTCTCTGCGCAGGGCCTCTCAAAGATCCAGTGAAAGCCCCAGACCTATTTCTTACACCCCTGGGGGGTTTGTAGAGCCCCCTGAAGCCCACTGTGGACAGCCTTGGGACCCAGAGACCCCAGATTAAGTACCTCTGAGCTTGCCTCCAAGATTCTTAGGGACAGGGATGGGCTTGTTGTGGAATCCCTGACACCCAACACAGGCTAGCCCATCACAAACCTGCACACATGTCCTAAATAACAAAGTAACTCCAGGTAGATTCTCATGCCTGTTTTGCAGGTGAGGAAACTGAGATCCAGAGAGGATGTGCAATTTGTGCAATGCCAGGATCTGTCTCCAAAGTCCAGGCTCCATCTTCTCTGGCTGCTGCCTTCAGCGGTGCTGGGTATCACAGTGAGAGGTTAGCATTTCCTGTATGTTCAGGTGTGCAAGCGCATCAACACATTGTCTCATTCAATCTCCACAGCAACCATAGCAACAGGCCTAGCATTGCGTCTGTTTTAAAGCCGAGGAAACTGAGGCACAGAGATGTTGAGCAACTTACCAAGGCTCTCGACAGGAAAGTGGCAGAGCTGGATTTGGACCAAGCAGGCTGCCCCTAGGGCTCATGTACCCACCAAGTGGGCTCTGCTGCCTCCCCCAGGGGATCCACCTAGGTTTTGGAAGGCGGGAACACCCCAGACTTCCTGTCCTGTGGGAGGGGACTTTGAGGGGCAGCAGCACGTGGAGCTAGAGGCCAGGCACAAAAGCCAGGCAGGCCCCCCAGGCGAGTCCAGGAGCCAGCACTTGCTAGCTGTGAGCACCTCAGGCCTCAGCTTACTCAGCAGGAACAAAAGGTGGGGAGGGGCTATCCCCACTTTGAGATGCGTGCCCAGCATTTGGCACAGACATGCAGGCACAATCCAGGTGATCTGCAGAAAGCACTCAGAACAGTGTCTGGCACAAGTGGAGTGTCATAAGAACGAGTTACCGCTGTCGTTATTATTACTGTTAATGCTCTTTAACCTCCCTCCCACATCCATGACGGAAAAACTGAACCATCAATATGGTGGGAGGTGGTGGGGGTGCCTAGAGAAAATGATATGCAGGAGCCTGGAGTCGGCACACCTGTCCCAAACCCAGTCCAATACCCTGGGACAGGTTCTCAACCTCTCTGTGACTCATTCCCTCTGCTACTCCCATCCATGAACCAGGGATAACAGTGATAACCCCCACCTCATGGCCTTGGTGCAAGCACTAACTGAGATGGCCCATGCTGTCTTTAGAGCCATGAGGGCACAGGGGAAGCATTCCGTAAGTGCTGCCTGTTCGTGTCATCAGTGGTCACAGCCTGGTCTGTCTTAGAACTTCATTAGGGCCGGGCGCAGTGGCTCATGCCTGTTATCCCAGCACTTTGGGAGGCCGAGGCAGGCGGATCACAAGGTCAAGAGATTGAGACCATCCTGGCCAACATGGTGAAACCTTGTCTCTACAAAAAAAAAAAAAAAAAAAAACTTAGCTGGGTGTGGTGGCGGGTGCCTGTAGTCCCAGCTACTCAGGAGGCTGAGGCAGGAGAATTGCTTGAACCCAGGATGCAGAGGTTGCAGTGAGCTGAGATCACGCCACTGCACTCCAGCCTGGCGACAGAGTGAGACTCCATCTCAAAAAAAAAAAAAAAAAAAACTGCATTAGAAATGTCTGGTTTGGTCAAGTCCGTGCACTTCTGCTTCAGGTGGCTGTGCCAGACCCCAGGCTGGAAAATCACACACAGCCTCCAGACTCAAGAGACTCACAATTCCATGCGGACAAAAATGACCCCACTTCGTTCTTATATAAGGTTGGCTGTGAACTGAGCCATGGCTGAGAGACGCAAGGGAAGTTGCAGTGCTTGCCACTAGACCTGGGCAGGGTTTGAGGGACTGAAGCAAGACTCAAAAGAATGAGGACAAAATGGTGGGGAAAGGGCATTCCAGGCAGAAGGAACTGCATAGGCAAAGGGCCAGAGACTGTTCACAGATCACTACTAGAATACATAATGCCTTTGTGTAAACTGAACAAAAGGCACCTTGAACCCAGTGCGGGCATCCTCGGTCTAAAGTGTACAGCTTGGTGAATGGGCATTGGGCTGTATGCCATGTCCTACCCACCCCTTGGCTGGGAGCCGTCGTATGCAGTGAACAACCTGACCAACCATACACAGCGCTTTGGGTGTTCAAGAAAATGAAGACTCATTTGACGCTGCTGGAATGTGATGTTCATGAAGAGAAGGCTGCAGTAAGAAGTAACATTGGAAAGATGAGATGGGCCATCTCATAGAGCAGGATAGCAAACTGGAGAGGGAGAACTAATTGGCTGTGTGTAGTCTATCAATCAGGATTGTCTGCCTGGAGCAGGAGGTGGAGTACAGAGAGGATGCAGACACAGATAGTTCAGAAAGAGCTGAGATTGATTAGTGATGTCTGTCATGGACCCAGAAGGGGAGGCAGCTGAAGAAGCGTCACATAGCCTGTGCTCTCCTTGTCTCAGCAGGGATGGCAAGCTAAGGAATACCATTTCATTCTGGCGATGTTGCCAGGAGGATTTTCCCCATAAGAGGCTCTTCTGGGGCAAAGTTAGGCTGCAGCTCTGTGGGCCCCCATTCTCCCTCACATTTAGTTCTCTCTTAAATAATCAAAGTGCAGGTGGGGGAAGGAGAAAAATCCACCTGCTGTGGTGGAATGAAGCTGCAGCAGCTTGATGGGTCTGCCTCTGCCTCGTGTACACAGAGCCTTGGGCACAGACACTTGCCCCCAAGGAGTTTGAGAGACAAGTGCAGCTCTAAAAATTAATTTTTAATTGGCACACCATCAACACGGGAAGGAACAAAGGAGGGAAGGAGATGGTGGGGAGGAGCCTCCCTGAGCAACCCCATGGTTCCCCACATTGCCCAGTGACCATCTGAACCTGTGCTGTCCACTGGAGTGACCACAGACTCCAGCCTGAGCACTGGAAACACAGCCTGAATTGAGTCTGAATTGAGATAAGTCTTAAACACTCGCCAGATTTCAGACTTAGTGTGGAAAAAAAAGAATACAAAATACACCTCACCAGTAATTTTCATATTAATTACATGTTGAAATGATAATATTTTGGATAATTGGGTTAAATTAAATATAGTATTAAAGTTTATTTCTCCTGTTTCTTTTCACCTGGCCACTAAAAAACCTACTACAGATGTGGCTCGCTGCTCCCAACTTTCCACAGGTGATTATGACCCGTGCTGGGACCAGTCCCAGAGGTTTGGGCTCTGGCGACAAATGTATGTGAGGAGGGTGTGGCCCAGCCCACAGCTGGACTCCTTCCTATACAGAGCAAAACCTGCAGCCTGAAATCCCAGAGGAGAACCCCTGGTGCGTGGGTGCATGAGATTTGTGCCCTTCAAGGGAATCAACTTTACTTGTTTTATTTTATTTAGACTATTTTCTAGAGCAGCTTTATGTTTGCAGAAAATGTGAGTGTAAAATACAGAGGCTTCTTGTATGTTTTCCTTCCCCTCACATTCACAGCTTCCCCCACTGTCAACATTTTGCATGGGTGTTGCCATTGCACTTGTTGCAACTGATCAACCAATACTGACACATTATTAATAATGAAAGTCCTTACTTTAGATTGGGGTTAATCATCTGCGTCACACATTCCATGGATTTTGGCAAATGGCATGTATCCAGCATCAAAGTGGTGTACAGAATAGCTTCAATGACCTCAAAAGCCCCTGAACTCCACCTTTTCATCCCTCCCCACTTCCTCCCAGTTCTTAACCACCACCCATCTTTCTACCATCTCCATAATTTTGCCTTTTTCAGAATGTTATATGGTTGGAATCATACACTAGCCAGTCTTTTCAAACTGGCTTCTTTCATTCAGCAATGTGGACTGGAATTTCTCCATGTCGTTTTGTGAGTTGACAGTTCATTTCTTATCTCTAAATACTATTCCATTGTATAGTTGTATCACGTTTGTTTATTCACTCACTTATCGAAAGACATCTTGGTGGCTCCTAGGTTTTGTTTATTTTTAAACGGATTTTAAACATCTAGATTCTTCAGTTCTTCTATTAGTAATTTAGAAGAAGAATAAAACACAGTTTTAGAAGAGTGAGTGGAACTAGGCTATCTAATACATTGATGGCAGATAGCTGCACCTGTCCTCAAAGGTGTGTCTCAGATCCCCCAAGGAAGGAGAGGTCCAAAAGAGTCAGGTCCAGGGGGCTGGGATTCCGGAATGCCCCAGGAGCACCTGCTACCTCCAAACTGAATTGGAGATGCGGGACTTGCTGAACAATTGTGCTGGGGTAAAGGGAGGATAGTGAATGGTCTTTCATTAGCTGAATACCAGCCAAATGCCAGGTAATCACCCACGTTTTTAATCCCAACCAAAACCCTGTGGGGTCTGAATCAGCAAACTTGGTTTTCAGCTCAGAGATGCAGTGCAACTTGCCTGAGGGCACACAGCAAGTTAAGCACCAGAGTTGAGCTTGGGGGCCAGGCCACCTGACTCCAAGGTCATGCATGTACGTTTCAAAGTAGAGCATCCCCTCCCCAACCAAGAACAAGGCCCTCACGACTGCATCTTTGGGATGTCGTACCCAACTTCATCCTGGATGTTGCCCAAAATTTCCATTCCAACGTCTTGTTATAAATGTAATTTCCATGAGAATACGAATCTTGTCTGTTCTTGTCACTACAGGATCTGCAGTACCTAGCACGGTGCTTATCACATAGTAGGCACTCAGCAAATAGTTGTTGAATGAATACATGAACAAATGAATGAAGAGACTCACAGTCTGGGAGAGATGAAAAAGGAGGAATATACCTGGATAGAGAGTGATCCAGGGCAGAGGTACCTGATGCAGCAGGAACATTCAGACAGGGCCCCTGATCCAGCCTGGGGCATTAAGGGCTTCCTGGAGGAGGTGATGCTTATGCTGAGCCTCAAGAATGAGCTAGAATCCAAAGAGGCAAGGGAAGGAAACCCAAAGCAGAGAGGCAGGACCAGGATAAGTACAGTTGACGCATAGAAGGGGAGACAGAGAGAGGCCAGCAGAAGCCGTATATGTCACTGGAAGAGTCCTGGAGTCTATCCCACAGATACAGGGTGACGGTTCCCAAAGGGAGTGCAATCTATGTGTGGGCAAAGGGGTGAGGCTCCGTCACCTGGAGGGAGACTTTGGGCCCTGGAGAAATAGCAAACTGTAAAAGGGGTGTGTGGAAGCACACAATAGAGAGGCCACCTCACATCGCATTTGGCAGCCTGCCCTTAGGTGCCAATCAGGCCTAGGTTTTGGCCAGCTGCGTGACCTCACCTCCGGCAAGACACGTCTCTCTCTGAAGCTGTGTCCTCACCTGTAAAACAGGAGTCATGTGCATGTTCCGATCAGGGTTACATGAATTATCGCAAGCACAGGGCCTGGCACACAGGAAGTGCTTGATAAATAGTAACGGTCGCTATTGATAGATAGGAGCTATTATCATTATTTATCAAACCATCACATGGGATTTTTTTTTTAAAGGTTGCAAAACACCACCCTAGGGAGCCATTAAAAGGGTTTTAAGGAGGACACTGATGGGATCTGATTTGCAATTTAGAAAGATCACTCTGGCTGCCGACTGGAAGATGGATGAGAGGAGGAGAGAAAGTCAGAGACCAGCAAGGAGGCGATTTCCGTCACGCAGGTGAGAAATAATCAGGACAGGCATCGCCAGGGAGCTGAAGAGGAGCCGGAATGGAGGCATCTCGTGGCGGGCTGCTCAGGGCTGGGTGATTGATTGGCCCCAGGATGAAGAATGGAGGCGGGCATGAGCAGGACTCATTTGGAACAGCAGCCGAGAAAGCTGGACCAGCACCCATTTTCGAGGGCATGAGGAAGCAAGGAGAAGGAACACAGCTACCTTAAGCTATCCCTGTAGAGAAAAGAGTCTGGTGAGAGCTCATGACCTCCAGTGGGCCATTACCTAACACGTTTTCTTTGGAGATGAAAAGTGGATGCCATTCACCTTTATTTTTCATTCTTGACCAGTGAACTCTGCAAAGACACAGTCATGATGTCTCCTTGGGTTGGAACACCACGGGCTTAGTTTAAATTAACACAAAGCATTGGGATCCTTTTCGTTTGGGGTCGGGGGAAGTTCATTCAATGACACAGTTGGCACTGTCATGTCCCAGCATTAATTACAGAACACCATTGTTCCATGCACAGAAAGGGAACACAATATGTTTTTAGGAAAACCCTTTTTTTTTTTTTTTCAGACGGAGTCTCGTTCTTTCTCCCAGGCTGGAGTGCGGTGATGTGATCTCAACTCACTGCAACCTCCGCCTCCCAGGTTCAAGCGATTCTCCTGCCTCAGCCTCCCCAGTAGCTGGAACTACACGCACGTGCCACCATGCCCGGCTAATTTTTTGTATTTTTAGTAGAGATGGGGTTTCACCGTGTTAGCCAGGATGGTCTCCATCTCCTGACCTCATGATCTGCCCACCTCGGACTCACAAAGTGAGCCACCACGCCTGGCCTGGTTGTCTTTTATAAAGTTTTTAAATAAAGTTTATAAAGCAGCATTACCTGCTCAGGTGGACATGTTGATCCAGATCGGCGGTCCCCCTCCCCCACACCAACATTCTTAGTCATGTTGTGCTTTTCATTCGCATTGGTAATCACTCTTTCCTTTTGCATTTCTTGTTCTCTCCTGCTCTCTGCATTTAGCCATTCTTCTCTTTACTTACAGGAGGCTGCCTTAACACTCCCCATAATCGTACTTAATACGCTGCAAATTAATAGCTGTTTTTTCACAATCTGCCTCTCTCTAGATACATATATAGTTCTTGGCACCACTCATTGCCTCTCCCAGTTCTGCACATCCAATGTACAAGGTACGCTCACTGAATTTAAGATCTCAGTTCATAAAAGTACAATGCATGGAGAAACCATCAGTGACAGCAAAACAAGGTCCCTCAAGCCCTGTAGCTCGAGGCTCAGTAACAGATGAGAGCACAACATATCTTCGGGATAGAGTATTTACAAAACTACTTTAAAAGAATTGCATGTCATTAATCACAAGTTCTTAAAAATCAGTCTTTTCTTATTTGTTCTAATCTAGCTAAATGGCCCTGGAAATACAGTCCGTGGTTTGCTCGATAAATGCAAGTAGAAAATCATAATGTTCTCATCCAATTTCCAACTCATACATCGTGTTATGGATTTTTTTTTTCTGCTAGCATTTCTCCAGTCCACTAAATATTCCAGACATACAAGAGTCTTCATTTGATTCATTCTAATAACTTTTTTCATCAATATGACTTTTGAGAATGCATTGGTATAGCAAATTAAATATTATTTATGACTTTAATTTGTGTCCTATTTGGATTTTACATTCACAGGGCCAACTTGGCTATCATCATTATCATATTGTTTTAGACTACTCCTAAAATTAAAATCCACTCTCGTCTTTAAATGTTTTATTGTGCTTGTCGTTCTTGTTTTGTGCCGTACCGAACATGATTAATTCTGTTAGCCAAGTGCATATGGCCTGCCTGGCCACCATCCATTTCCTTCATCACGGCTGCCTGTGAGTGAGTACTTTATTATTACTTTTTTCATCTTTTCAATTACCAGATGTGCTTCCCCGTTCTCGGAGCTTCAGCACTGTCCAAATCCAAGCCTTTGCTGTGGCTTTTGAGTCCAGTGCAATCGGCCCTGGCCCCAGCCTCCTCCCATGCCTCCCTTCCCCTTACCCACCACGCCAACTTCCCAGCTTCCTGTTAGTTGCTGGAACACACCAAGCTCTTCCCTGCCTCTGGGCATTCCCACCTCCCTTTAGCTCTGCCGGTAACACTCTTCCTTCACTTTTCCCGTGACCAGCTCCTTTTCCTCTTGCAGGTCTCCTCTTTGAGAGGTTTTCCTGGACCCTTCTCCAAATGAAGCACCGTCACCATCACCACCTCCCCCATTCTTCTGCATCAGGGGCCCCACCCTTTCTCCTCCTAGCATGTATCTCTGTTTGTAATATTTGTTCATTCGTTACTTGTGTATTGTCTATCTCTCTGCTGTACCAGAGCAAAGATTTTGTCTACCTTGTTCACTTCTGTGTGCCAGGGACTAGGACATACAGAAAGCTTAGGTGCCCTAAGAAGAGAGGGGAAGGGGTGGGGAGGAAAGGAGTTGGCAGCAAAACATTCCAAATCAGAGGATGTCAGGACCCAGATATTCTTCAGAAATCTCCTCTGCTTCCCCATTCCCTTCCAGAATGTCTAGGGTAAGTAGAGAATGACAAACACTTGCCCAGACACTCTGGCGACTCCTGAACAGGTAAAAGTTAGTACCAAGGGAATAAGGGGGTCTTGGGGCTTCATGGCTCCTTTGGGGGATTTTTCTGGTGATAGAGTTAAAATGACACTGCACTGAGGGCTGACAACACCAGAAAGGGTTGTGGTCTCTCAATGTCCCATGAAGTACTTAGAAATAATCACGTGTAGATCTTGGCTTCTAAATACCATTCTGCACTAAAACGAACCAAGGTTCCTTAGAAAAATGGCTGACCTCAGGGCTTGGACAGGAAAAAAATATAAGATGAGCCAGGAATATTTTTCATGCCAAAAAATAAGAAAGCATTCAAAGGATGATGGAAAGATCTTCAAAAATATAGATGCCAGTGTGAAAGAGTTCCCACTGGCCAAATCTGGGACTGGTAAGCAATGAAGTAAATAATAATCATAATGGATTACAACCCACTGAATAAAATAAATTATAATCCTTGGGTGCATTCTGATATAAAATCAATCAATAAATAAAACAGACTAGAAGTAAAAGACGGAATCACCTGGTGATCAGAAATCCAGGCACACTTGCCTTTAAAGGCCAGTTCTGCTGAGCAGGAGCTGGACCTCCTGATGAGGAGTTGCAGCAGCTCTCTACCCATCTGTGCATGAGACAACACCGGCACCTTGCTCACAGGCTGCCTTGAGAAGTAAATGAGTGGATCACCATAATGGAAGCACTAAGCACAGTGCTTAGCACCCGGGAAACACACATGACCGTCGCCAGTCTTGTCGTTATCATGATTATTCTTTTTACTGCCCTGGACACTGACAGAAAATAACTAAATCACCCACATGAACCATCTCACTCCATTCCAAACAATTTGCATTATAACTATTATACAAATAATTCAGTAGAGGCCACAGCTGAGGCATTCACAACAGGACTTCTGAGGTGTTCTAAGAAGCTCTGTTCTAGGTTCTAGGAGAATCTTCAGCTCTCGCCTGCATTCTTCTATGTCTCCCTACAGTAAAATGCAATGTCAGCCCAGTGCCTAGGGGACTGACTTATTGTTCCTATAAATCCTTTCCTTCCAAATTGGGCCCTCTCAGTGTCAGCAGCCAGGAGCCTCATAACCAGCTAAATGAGGCAGGAACAGAGCTAAGCCTGAAGTCTCCACGCCCCTCAAAAGCAAAGGTTCCTGGTAGTTGCCTGGCACTTCCACCCAACAAGGAACCATCTCCCCTTGGTTTTGTTTACCTCATTAAAGAGTGTGCAGGGAACTTCAGAGAAGGAAGCTGTGGCTTCTGAGAGTTTCATAACTTGCCCAAAATCACACAGTGGACCAGAAACAAGTTCAGTTCCCCTCTTAGAAATTCCTGCCTTTGATATGATTAAGTCCTTATAGAAACTGTACACACCAAGGACTATGTTTGGGTCCTTTGAAGAGAGCATTGGGCTTGCCCTGAGCCATACAGAGCATAGGTGGCAAAACCAGCTGTGTTGAGCCTGGGGTCCTCCAAAACATGGGAGAGCCCAGAGGGGCCTTGACAGAGAAGCAAGTTCAGGATGGAGGCAGACCCAGGGTATTGGCTTATGGAGACAAGGAAAAGCAAAGTGACTGAGCAGGTTGCATGGGGCCAGGACTTTTGGCCAAATGAAAAGGATTTTCCTTTTTGAAGAATAACTTGAATTCTGATGGACCTGGGTTAAACTAATAGTTCCTACATTTAGGATTCTATTACCTTGGACAAGCTACTTAACCTCAGTTAGCCTGTGTTTCTCCATTCATCAAATGGGCTTGTATTAATCTCACCAACTTGGTGAGTGTTACCCTGTCCCTTCTTGTGCTTTGCACTAAAGACCACAGTTAGACATGGAGAAAATAACTAAATCACCTACACGAACCATTTCACTCCATTCCAAACAATTTGCATTATTACTATTATACAAATAATTCAGTAGAGGCCACAGAGGTTGCAGGTTGCAGCCAATAAGAACAATAATGAGATTATTCTGTTCTAAATTACTTATTTATTTTAGCTTCTTTGGAAATCAGAATGCATCTTAGAGTTGACATTCTTACAATCAAGTGGCAGAATTTTTTCTTTCTTGGTGCGTAAAATAAGCAACACAGCTAACAATAGATGATACCTTAGATATGAGAAAATATGGTAATGATTATTAAAATTTTCTAACTTAATACTTTCAATGTGCAAGGTACTATGCTGAATGTTTAATGGGCTTCATCTAATTTGATGCTCTATGAGATAAATTCAATTAGAGTCACTTCATCAGTTGATATGGTTTGGCTCTGCGTCCCCACCCAAATCTCGTCTTGAGTCATAATCCCTATGTGTCAAGGGAGGGATCTGGTGGGAGATGACTGGATCATGGGGGCAGTTTCCCCCATGCTGTTCTTGTGATAGTGAGTGAGTGCTCACAAGAGCTGATGGTTTTAAGGCGTAGCACTTCCTTGCTCTCTCTCTCTTTCTCTCTCTCATTCATCTGCCACTGTGTGAGACATGCCTTGCTCCCCCTTTGTTTCCGCCATGATTGTAAGTTTCCTGAGGTCTCCCTAGCCATGCAGAACTGTGAGTCAATTAAACCTCTTTTCTTTATAAATTGCCCAGTCTCAAGTAGTTCTTTACAACTGTGCGAAAATGGACTAATATACCAATGAAGAAGCTAAAGGACAAAATTATTAAGTAGCTTACACAAAGTCACAGACCTAGTGTGTCGGTCAGGATTGTTCAGAGAATCAGAACCAATTGATAGATAGATAGATAGATAGATAGATAGATAGATAGATAGATAGATAGATAGATAATAGTGATTTTACATAATCTATTTATAAATCTATATATTAGGTATACCTTATATATATATATACATAGACACCTGTATTAGCCCATTCTCATGCCGCTATAAAGAACTGCCTATGTCTGGATAAGTTACTTTTAAAAAGAGGTTTAATTGACTCACAGTTCTACAGGGCTGGGGAAGCTTCTGGAAACTTAAAATCATGGTGGAAGGGGAAGCAAACATATCCTTCTTCACATGGCGACAAGGAGAAGAATGAGAGACAAGCAAATGCAGAAGCCCCTTATAAACCATCAGATCTCATGAGAATTTACTCACTATCACAAGAATAAAAGCACGGGGGAAGCTGCCCCTATGATTCAATTACCTTCCACCAGGTCCCACCCAAAACACCCAGGGCTTATAGGAACTAGAATGCAAGATGAGATTTGGGTGAGGACACAGCCAAACCATATCAATACCCCAAAATATGTACATAGATTTATTATTTATCAAGATATTTGTTATATATAAAGAGATTTATTTTACATATAAAATAAATATATGCAGTATAAATTATATGTATACCTCTCCAGTTCCAAAAACATGTTATGAACTCTCTCTCTCACTCTCACTCTCTCTCTAGATCTTTCTAGATCTCTCTCTACAGATACATCTATAGATCTAGAGAGAGTGTGTGTGTGTGATAGAGAGAGAGTACATAGCATGTTTTTGGAACTAGAGAGGTACATACCAGAAGAAACTATCAAAATAGTTGAAAGGGTTTGCTTTGTGGATCAGGAATCAAGAGAAGGAAGTTCAAACACAGGGCTGGTGTTTTTCACTATGTAGAACATATAGAACAATTAGATTTTAAACTGCATATATGTATCACAACAATAAAAATTAAATTAGCGTTAAAAAATGAAAACAAGCTTCCAGCACGGCGAGAATCTGGGAGACTGACCACCAGTTTACCTTCTCTAACTCTTCCTTCAAAATCTCTCTGCCCCAGTTTAACAAGCCTCTTCCACCCTGGTGCCTCTCTCTTCTCACCTAGACAATGGGACTGCAGAGCTGCCTGGAATGCCAGCAAGTGGACCCATGTGGCAAAGTACTTTCTGATCTTTCTCTCCCTTACAGATTATCATAGTAAATGTGTTGTGCCCTAATCAGACTCAAAGGATACACAAAACCAGGTATGATGTGGCCCCTGCTGGCCTCTCCAAGGACATCTCAAGCCACTCTTCCCAACCCTGATACTGGCCTGCCAAACTCTTTCCCACCTCGGGGCCTTGGCAGGCTCTTCCCACTGCTTTGGACATTGTCCCCATTCCTGCATCCCCTGTAGCTGGTTTTGCCTCCTGCTGCAAATTTAATTTTCAGGTATGGCCTTCCTGCAGAGGTGTGGCCATCCCTCACCAAACTAATTAGGCCCTCATTCCATGTTCTCTTCTCCCTTCTCAAAACATAGCAGTATCACATTTTAAACGTGATACTGGTTTACTTGTTTGTTGTCTATTGTTACCCAATAGATTGTAAGCCCCATGTGGGATAGGAGCAAGTTCATTTTATTTTTAAATTTTGCATAGCACCTGGCAAACAGCAGGTCCTCAACTGAATGAATGAGAGAAGAATGGTGGCAGCTAAATGTCACAAGAGGCCACTGCGTTTTCACCAAGCCCCTATATGCCTTAGTTAGTTTTGACCAGGTCTCCACTTGACTGAGGCCCCAGGCATAAAAGTCTCTAGTTTAGGCATTAACGTGGAAGCATGACATCAATTATTTGCAGTGTCCTGGAGTTCATAGCAGTTAACACTTTACATACAGCATGGCTATGGTCTGATGCCTGTGTCCTCCCAAAATCCATATGTTGAAATCCTAACTCACAAGGTGGCATTAGCAGGTGGGATCTTTGTGAGGTGATTAGGTCTTGAGGGTAGAGCCTTCACGACTGGAATTAGTGCTCTCATGAAAGACCCCAGACAGCTAGCTTGCCTCTTCGACGATGGGACACAGCAAGAAGGTGCCATCTATGTATGAACTGGGAAGCAGGACCTCACCAGACACCAAATCTGACCAGTGCCTTGACCTTGGACTTCCCAGCCTCCTGAACTGTGAGAAGTAAATGCCTGTTGTTTATAAGTCACCCAGCCTATGATATTTTGTCGTAGCAGGGCCCACGTGAACCAAAACAAGTACTCACTCTAGGCCAGATCCCATTCCAAGCAATTTACACACAGAAACTCACTGGATTCTCATCACAGCTCTACTAACTGGGTGGAGTTTTTAATCCCCATTTTACAGATGAGAAAACTGAGACAACAGAGAGCCTAAGCAAGTTTCCCAATCCACGCAGTTGGTATGTCAGGATGCAGACCCAGGGACTAGCTCCAGAGTCTACAGTCAACCACTGCACGATGCCCATGAGAACAAAGTCAGGTACGAAACATGATGTAGCTTGCCTTGTGAAACGCACTCACTGCCATTACAAGCCCTCACTGTGTGCTAGACACACTCCTGGGCACTTTTCATATTTGTCTCCTTAGTCCTTTAACACTGCCATCAGATCAAACAATCATTCCCGCTTACAGCTGCCAAAATCCCCGGGGTCTCTTGGCAGGTGAGTTGAGAGCTGCCGTTTGAACCCAGGATTCCCTGCCTTGAAAGCCCGTATGCATTTTCTGCTGCTTCTTGTGCTTTTGTGCCGGAAGAAGAGGAGTTGGAGGGTTGAGCAGAGCGAAAGAAAAAGAAAAATCAGCCAGTGTCTCCACTAAACATTTCTAATGGCAGGGAGTTAAGTAATGGAGTACATCCCACACATAATGACAGTCACTCCAGCTTGGAAGGGGAAAGCCATTATACCTCCTTCTAAGAATAGACGTCAGCATAATTGAAATGACAATTCTTGTAATCCTCAGATAATGAAGATTATTTTGAAATGAAAATCTTTTTCCGTTTTTCTTTTCTTTTCTTTTTCTTTTTCTTTTTTTTTTTTATTTACCTACTTGCAAGGACATTTTGCTTTTCAAAGGAAGGTCATTGAGGTCTCCCTCGACGGAAGCCCCACATTCTTTCTGAGCAGGTAAGTCCGCCTTGATCATCCATGCTCTGATGCTGGGCGGCTTTGATTCCAAGTGTCGCAAGGGTGTGGCTGGAGGGTGGATATAGGATTCGGAGCCATGCTGATAACATGGCAAGTTTTCCAGGAACGAGGGACGAGGTGACCTACTGGATCTCTCTCCATCACCCTCAGAGCCCATGGGCAGTGGTGGAGGAGAAGGAAATTCATCTCTGGAAACTGCCCTCCCGGAGGCCACCTGAAGTCGAAGACAGGAAGTGAGATTCAGAAGCCGCTCCAGGGTCACACTGTCTGTCTCTAGATCTTAGGGAAGGAGCTGCCCCTCACAGTCTCACCTGCGAATCCACTCTTATCTATCTTCTGTCAGCTGTGTGGCTTGTACTCACCTTCCCGAAATTTCTTTCCCCTTCCCCTGACTAGAATTTTCTGCTTCTATCAATGTCTGGGAACTTGAGGGAAGGGGTCATATATTTTTACCTTCTGTTACCAGTAGAATTGTGCCCCCGCCAAAAAGATGTTAAAATCGTAACTCCCAGCGCCTGCGAATGTGACTACATTTGTAAATAAGGTCCTTGCAGATATAAATAGTTATGATGCGGTCCTACTGGACTAGACTAGGAGCTAATCCAATAAGACTGCTGTCAGAATAAAAGGGGTATCTGGACACAGTCGGGCACACAGGGAACACACCCTGTGAAGAGCAGAGTTCTGCAGCCACAAGCCAAGGAGCTACCAGAAGCTCAGAGGGAGGCCTGGAACGAAGCCTCCCCAATGCCTTCAGAAGGAGCACAGCCTTGCCCACACACTGACTCAGGCTTCCAGACTGCAGCCCTGGGAAGCAAGAAACCTGCTGTTTAAGGTGCTGTTTTGCAGCCCTGTGTTATAGCAGGCCTGGGAAACTAATACAATGGGTCATGTTATTTGTCTCAATTTCACAGATGGATATGTTGAGGCTCCAACAAAGGGAGCCACCCAAGATCTCTTGGCAGGTAAGAGAGAGGGGGACTGAACTCAGCTCAGGCTGACCCAGGGCCCCAGGGACTGAGGCTGTGGGAACCTGGTTTCTGGCTAGGACTTCATGACGGGCCTCAGGGGCACAGCTCGGAGACTCCCTGCAGCTGAGTCCCTCTGGGGGAGAAGAGGCCGTGGAGCTGCTGGTCTCTCTGATGGATGGGAAATAAGCCTCAGGGCCAGCCTCACGCTTCCCATGAACTTGTGCTCCTCACCTGCCTTGCTCAGGAGGGCTAGGGCCCATCTTTTAATTCCTCCTGTTAGACTTGTCCCCATTAGAAACATGAACCCAAATGTAGGACTTTCTAATCTTTGCGGGACACTTCAGGGTCTGCTAAGAAGCAGGCCCTCTCTGCAGTCACACACAGCAGCAATGAGAGCAAGACCTGGGGGTGGCTTTTCTTCCAACCTGGGGGCGAGTTTTCTTCCACGTGGTTGAAAACAGTTCCATCCCAGTGGCTGGGGCAGCCAGGGCTAGGCAGAACTAGAGGACCTCTCCCCAAGACACAGATGAAGGGCTGGGGGAACCCGTTTCAAGGACCGTAAAGTCCTATCCAGGCACTGGTGCCTGCCTTGGCTTTAAAACAGCCTCCTCCTTGTCACCTGTGCATCTTACCTGCACAAATAGCACCATGGACCCAACGTGTCCCCACCCCTCACACACCAGGCCTGCACACTCCCCCCACATCTCTACACCATCCTGAAGAGATGTCATCTTGTCCTCTCATGGTTCCTAGCTGAGCCAAGTCACAATGGCGTTCAGAAGGCAGTTCCAGCCTCACAAGGAGAAAGGAGACACTTGGTGGGGTAGAATGAGCACAGGGCAAGCAGCCCAGAAAGCCACATTCCCATCCTGTCCCCACCTGCCACGATTTAGCTCTATGAGCCTTGCCTCCACCCCACCTCTTCTTCTGACCAACATCTAAACCTCCTTCAAGATTTAGCTCAAGCCTTGCGCTTGCAAAACCTTCCAGGCCTCGCCACCGTGCACAGCCTGGGCAGGCTGCCCACAGGTCCCACGTGACCTTGGCACACTTACCCCCTGTATTATCAGTGTCTTGGTGCTGTTTGCCAACCTGACTGTGGGCTGCTGAATTGGGGGGTGCACTGCAAACTGCCAGTCTAGGGAAGGAGCTGCCCCTCACAGTCTCACCTGCGAATCTACTCTATCTATCTTCTGTCAGCTGTGTGGCTTGTACTCACCTTCCCGAAATTTCTTTCCCCTTCCCCTGACTAGAATTTTCTGCTTCTATCAATGTCTGGGAACTTGAGGGAAGGGGTCATATATTTTTACCTTCTGTTACCAGTAGAATTGTGCCCCCGCCAAAAAGATGTTAAAGTGGCTTGTACTCACCTTCCCAGTCCATGAGCTGGCAGAGGACTTTGCCTGCATGGTGGCGTGAACTCCATCCCTCATTATTCGGTACTTGGGTAGGGTTGGGCAGTACCTGGGAGACTCACATTATAGTTGGGGGCACTGGCCATAGGGCAGGCTGCCTGGGTTCAAACTGTGGCTCTGATACTTAGTCGTTGTGTAGAATCTGGAGTATGCTGCTTAAAAGCCCTGTGCCTCAGCTTCCTTGTCCATAAAATGGGAAGACTACAAGTGACTCTTACAGAAATTATGTGGGTCAAATCCACATAAAGCACTTGGAAAAAGGTCAGGCACACAGTGAGTGCTCAGTAAATGGCAACTTGTCTTCTCATTGTTGACTCATCTCTCTTTCCAACATCTGGTACATAAGTCAAAGGCAAATGATCTTACCACAGCAGAAGAGTCCCCTTATTTATAAAACAAGGGGATTAAATGAACCAATCATCAACCTCTCTTCCATTCTGTTTTCTGATTCGGGGTGCATTTCAGACTGCCATGCAAAGTCCTCCTCCAGTCCCCAGGATTGTCCCCTTCCGGCACCAAACCAACACACCAGCATGCAGAGGCAGGGAGGCCACAGTGCAGGAAGGGACAACTCCTGCCAGCAGACAAGCAGAAGCATTTGTGCTGAGGTTTACAATGGTCCGTAAAAGCCTTGCAGGCTGGTCTGTTTCACGACATCCAGGTAGGCATTTTGTTTATGCCCAGAAACCTGAATGGTGACAATTAGTTTCCAGCTCTGTAACACTGTCCCCTTCAACCAGTCAGGTCCCACCCTCCCTGCTCATTAGGGTGAAACTCTTGTTAGTGGCTTTGCAAGTTGGGGGACGGGAAATCATCAGAAGTGGGTGGGTGAGCTCCCACAAGTGTAGACGTCTCACTTCCTCCCAAGGCAGCCCACGGCCCCCTCCTCCCCGCCTCTCTCATGCCAAGCTTACCTCCTATCCCTGGGCAGGTGGGGCAAATGCTTATCATCTGCCTAATTGTGGAACACGATAATATGCTAGATTTCAAAATAATTAGGCTGATGGTAATGAGGGTTTGATGGTTTCTGCGCAATTAGACGGATGGACACAAACACTTTGTTTTTAACCTATGCTGGGGCTAATGACCTCAGGTGGGAATATGGCAGTGCTGCATTTTAAAAGGAGGAAAAAAATACCCTGGGAACCTCAAAGAAAATAAATCACAGGGCAGGCTCCTTCCCACAGACTCGTTGCTCTGGATACCTGAGCAGATGTTCCCCAGACATCCATAACGAGGGATTTCAGGCTGAGGGGGGCGTGGCGTCAGAGGAGCTAGCTCGCTCTGGGTTTGAATCCTTTCTGCTGCACCTATTGACTCTGCAACATGGTGCAAGCCACTTATCTTTGCTGAGTTTCAGGTTTTCATCCATAAAATGGGGATGATAACATCTACTGTGCCAGGCTCTTGTGAGTTCCTGGCACCCAGTAAATGTGTGATAAAGATTTGGTGGAGGCCAGGCGCGGTGGCTCACGCCTGTAATCCCAGCACCTTGGGGGGCAGATCATGAGGTTGAGAGTTCGAGACCAGCCTGGCCAACATGGTGAAACCCTGTCTCTACTAAAGATACAAAAAATTAGCTGAGTGTTGTGGCACACACCTATAATCCCAGCTACTGGGGAGGCTGAGGCAGGAGAATCACTTGAACCTGGGAGGTGGAGGTTGCAGTGAGCTGAGATTGTGCCATTGCATTCCAGTCTGGGTGACAGGACAAGACTCTGTCTCCAAAAAAAAAAAAAAAAAAAAAAAAAAAAAGTGGAATAGGAGGAACAGGCTAGCTCAGAGCAAAAGAATCAAAAGGCCAGAGCATGGCAGAGCCAGATATGGGCAGCGAGAACTTTTCAACGGCTGAGTAGAATTGGCACCATCAAAGGTTCAGGTAACATTGGCTGTTTAGAAATTCCCTTTAAAAAAAAAGGGGGGGAAAAAAAAAACCAGAAACAACCAGTTTAATTGAGGCTTAGATTAGAGTCACAGTTCCACCATTACAGAACCATGGGGCTTGAGAAAACTCCCTTCCTCTCTGCAAGCCTCAGCTGCCCTGTGCATTCAGCTGAAGCCTATATCCATCTCACCTGTCAATGCATGGGAACCAAGGTCCGCAAGGTCAGACTAGGGGGTAAGGCCCTAGAAACCCCATGAATGCATCAGAGCCATCAGACAATGTGGCAGTTATGAGTGGGTATCCATGGACTATTATCTTCAAGGCAGGTGACAGAGCAGGTTGGGAGAAAATGACCTCAGGGCATGGGCAGGTGGATGGTATTTAGTGGGGGGAGTTATTCACCCAACACACATCTTCCGGGCTGTTGGTCTATTCAGGACCCAGCGTTCATGCTTGAAAGAAAGAAATAACGTTCAGCTCCTGCCAGGTGAGTTGTCACAGCACAAAGTGACAGGCCATTTAAGTGAAGTTTGGAGGGGGCATAAAGGACAGAATGACCAACTCTGCCTGGACAAGCCAGGGAGGGCTTCCGAGAAAGACTCAGCCTAGGCCTTGAAGGATGGATTGATGTGGCCTTGCACCAAGCTCGGGGAGCCAAGATTAAAATTCCAATGTACCGTACATGTGAGTGACCCAGGGAAATACATTTCTCCCTAATTCCTGGAGAGAAAACTAAAAACTTTCTTGACATAACTGCAATTGAGGCAGTTTTCTCTGCCTCACAGTTTTGTATGGCTAGGCTGCTCCGGCAACCTCTACCAAGTTGTCTACCTGTCCTCACCCTCCTTCACTGCCACTCTGTCAGCAAGCTAAGTCTGGTCGGGAGTCACCAACACCAAGAGGGAAGGCACGGCACCCAAGGAGTGTGGTTGGTCAGCACCAGGGACAGAGACACGGCCGTCGCATGCGTCAGTCACCCAGCATGCAGCTGGTACCTGGATCCCCACTGGGGCTTTTATGACCTGTCCTCCAAATCCACATTCGGGGCCACTTTCTGTTCTTATGACATTTTGTGGCACTATTAGCAGACCAGGTGCCAAGTTTTGCTGGATTCAATTCAATGTTTCAGCACTGCACTTGGAGACTTTTTCCAGGTGCCATTTTCCTCCAAACTGACAGGAGCCCCACAGATGCCAGGTATTGTGACACCCTCTGTGAGTGTGGGAGTAGGAGGCTGGAGCCCACTGGGCTCTGATCCTGGGGCCAGAGAGAGAAGAAGGGCAGATGTTTAATTGAAGGCAAGGTTCTCAGGACTCCCATGGGCCTCACCTGAGTCCCAGGCCGATGCTTCCTGTAATCCCCCCTTATAGAAGAGAAGCCCACAGGGCCTTGCTCTGATTGGCTCTGACTCCTCTCTGGCCCTGGGGAGCTACCCCGCTCCCCTCAGGAAGCTAGTCCAAATAGCAGAAAAGAGGATCTGCTCACATTTCAGTTAATGGGAGCGAGGGGAATCCTGGTGATGATGAAAAGTGTCCATCAGTCCAGTCCAGTCCAGTTTAGTCCCCCAGCCCAAAAGTCAGAGCCTGTGGTGCTCAGCCTGTTGGTGCCACTTTCCTGGTTAGCCACTGTCACTCCATGAGCCACACCGAACAAAGACTTATGCACCAGGCTCGTGACACCTGCATGTCTCACAGGGTGGTTGGGCAGATCACGGAACCTTACTGGCCCTCCACCCACACTTCTTCATCCCTGTATGCCCTGCTGGACAGAGCAGCCTCATGACATTCCTGAGTGTCCACTCATTTTAAATTTGGGGCACTTTGCTTTGCTGTCAGTAATTACTCACTGCATGTTAGCCACTCGTATTGTCATTAGGGCACCTGCTATGCACCAGGTGCTGTGCTAAACATTGGAACTTCAATGGTGGACACGACACGGGAATCCCACTGTCAGCCATCAAATGCCTATATTTTATGATAAGTATTTGCTGACCCATGGTTTCACCCAATAGACAATGGCTTCTCAATGTGCCAGCACCACAGTGCAGCACCACAGCTCACCCACAGGAGGCGCTCCATCTTAGCCAAGTGAATAAAGACAATGGAAAATATTGTGAAAATACTATAAAGTTCCAAAAGAATGTGAATTGTTATTAACAGGAGAAACACAAAATGTCCTAGCCATTCTGCCACAGATATGAAAATCAGAAGAAACAGCAGAAAGATGGAAGATCCACTTATGTTTCAGCGAATAGAGTGGTGCCCAACCTTTTTGGCTCCAGGGAACAGTTTCACGCAAGACAATTTTTCCATGGACCAGTGAGGTGGTGGGGGAAGGGATGGTTTCAGGATGAAACTGTTCCATCTCAAATTATCAGGCATTAGTTAGATTCTTATAAGGAGCACGCAACGTAGATCCCTCACATGCACTGTTCACAATAGGGTTTGTGCTCCTAGGAGAATTTTTTTTTCTTTTCTTTTTTTGAGACCGAGTCTCGCACTGTCACTCAGGCTGGAGTGCAATGATGCGATCTCAGCTCACTGGAACCTCTGCCTCCCAGGTTCAAGCGATTCTCCTGCCTCAGCCTCTCCAGTAGCTGGGATTACAGGCACCTGCCACCACACCTGGCTAATTGTTTGTATTTTTAGTAGGGACGGAGTTTCACTATGTTGGCCAGGCTGGTCTCAAATCCCTGACCTTGTGATCCACCCGCCTCAGCCTTGCAAAGTGCTGGGGTCCAGGCATGAGCCACCGCACCTGGCCAGCTCCTATGAGAATATTCTGCCGCCGCTGATCTGACAAGAGGCGAAGCTCAGGCGTTAATCCCCTGCCGCTCACTTCCTGCTGTGCAGTCCGGTTCTTAACAGGGCATCCACCAGTACCAGTCCATGGCCCAGGGGTTGAGGACCCCCCGAGTTAATGGAAGCCAGGGGAATCCTGGTAAAGATGAAAAGTGTAATCCAATAAGATTGTAAGGGTTGTGGGAGCTCAGAGAAGGAAGAGGTCCTCTTTTAGCTGGGCTGGTCAGAGCCTCTTATGGTAGAGGGGGTATTTCAGCTGGGACATGGAGAGATGGGCCAGAGGGGTAGTGGCACTGGCACTGGTAGGGCTGGCAGTGGTACTGGCAGGGCTGAAGGAATGGATGAGAGGCAAGGACTGGTTGGGTTTGACCAGATCAGATCTTCAACACATTGGCTGAATTTCTAACATTGGCTGTTCAGAAATTCCCTTTAAAAAAAAAAAAAAGAAGAAGAAAAAAAAAAAACAGAAACAACCAATTTAATTGAGGCTTAGATTAGAGTCACAGTTCCACCATTACAGAACCTGCTGTCCCCATGGTACTGACAAGGCCACTGAGACTCAGAAGACCCATAACAGCCCAGGAAGTGGGTACAGGACCCACACCCCATCCGTCTGAGCCCAAAGCCTCCGCCCTTCACCCTTTTCCCAGGCCCTCCTGGAATGAGGAGCTACAAAGGAACACAGGAATCTCTCTTTAACCAGTTCCTGAACAAGATTCAGGTGCAGAAGCAGAGCTCTGGGTGGACCCACACGTTCCAAATGGGGAGGGAGGATGAGGTTATAGGCAAAGGACAGACCACAGTGGCCCTTGGATGATGAACTTTAATCTGAAGGGAGCCACAGAAGGCTTTAGAGTGGAAAAGTGGCACCATCACTGCCGTGAAGGTAAGATGAAAGATAGATTGGAGAAGGAGAGACACTGGAGGCAAGAAGCCCTCCTGGGAAACTGTTGGAATCATCCGGTCATTGAGTAATGACAGCCTAAACCAGGGCAGAGGTAGCAGTGATAGAAAGAGGGGGATGGAACTGAAAACTATGATGGAATAGAATTGGCAGGACTCACAACTGATTGGATGTGGGGGAATGAAGCCAGTCAAAGATGACTTATTCAAGATGCCGTTGGTGTTTTTAATATAAAACATAAATATGAACGCACACGATCATATATTCTTTAATACTTATCTGATTTGAAGAAATAGCCCCCTATCTCTCAGCTCCCAAAGACTTAGGATGACTCAAGACAATATTAATAATGATGTATTTTATAGTATATGAACTTTGCCATCTGTGGTAGAGGCATCAAAAAGTCAATATGAGTAAATTGACAAGCTTGTCAATGAATGAAATTAATTTTCTTTTTCTGCTGCATCGCTAAACATAATTTCAGAATGTCATGGTAATATTCACTGTCCATTATCATGGCTGTGCGACAGAGACAGTCAAGTTAAAATATGCAAAGAAATGGCTTTATCATAGCATCTAATGCACAAGAAGCACACGCACCCACTAAAACAGGCATTTGCTCCAGGGAGTACACAGCCCCTAATTTCTTGTCTCAGAATTTGTCAGATTTGCAGCTGAGAGACCTCTGCCCTTTGAATGTGAGAAAATGGATTTTAACATGTTGCCCAGTTTTAACCTACACCCAAATGTTCTCTAGTAGAACAGATGGTCGGGCCTGGGATGAGACCTTAGGGATCAGAAAGTCTAGCCTCCTAGTTTGAAAAATAGGGAGAAAGAGGCTTACAGAGGATGCCACACAGCAGAGCTGGGATTTGAACCCAGGCTTCCCAATTCTGGAATCTAGTCAGCATCAGCAGGCCCTTCTGCTGAGGAGGAGATGGGAGAAGGCCTGCCTAGAGGGTGTGGCCACTGGCTATGGAAAGAAAGCAGAGATCAGCTTGATTAGCCTGGAAGAACATGTGGGCAAGAATGCCAGCTCATTGGTGCAGTCAACCAGTCATTGAGCAGGTGCTACGGACAAACAGTGGTTTAAGCTTTGGGGGCTCAGCAGAGAACCAAACATACAAAGCCTCTGCCCTCACAGAGTTTACAGTCCACTAGGGGGAGACCAAAGTGTGTAGTGAATAAGTAAATAATCGAGGAAAATGTGGATTGTGATGAATGCTCTGAAGGAAATGAACAGGGTGACGAGGGAGAAGGAAGCTGGGAGGTGGCCTGGTGTAGATGAAAGGGACCTCCCTGAGGAAGGGACTCGCAGTGTCTGATCCTCTGAGCCACTCTTTGCAAACAAACAGAAAAGGAACAACAGGGGCCATTTCAGCTCCTTCCTGTGTCCCCTTTGCGGAGTGTGAGCTTGTTGAGACCTCTCAGCAGCCCAACGGGGTAAGTCCTGCTGTCCCCATGGTACTGACAAGGCCACTGAGGCTCAGAAGACCCATAACAGCCCAGGAAGTGGGTACAGGACCCACACCCCGTCCGTCTGAGCCCAAAGCCTCTGCCCTTAACCCTGCATCACATGCAGTTTTGTTCAGTTCAGCATCTCTCATTTGAGTTCTATTTCTCTCTCTACTTGGAACTTTCCAGAAGGCAGGCCTCCTAAAACCCATCACAGCTATGAGGCAAGGGTTGATGGATTCCCTCAGGAGCCCACATTGCATCAGAATCAATGTGGGCTGCAGAGCCTGGCAAAAGCCACCATGGTGGCCTTGCGATGTCATGAAAAGAAGGCTGAAGTCAAGGCTTCAGTAAACCAACGGCCCCTGTTGGGCCTCACTTCCATCATCTCTAAAATGAGAATAAAAACACTTACCCTGCCTACACCGCAGGCTCTTGGGACAGTGGAATGAATGAGAAAACGAATGAAAAACATCAGTTTACACATCGCCTTCGCCACAGCACACTCTTGGGGGGCCAGTGTGTATCAGCACCTGCAAATATACCAAGAACTTTACTGCATCAGTGTCCTTATTCTGAAGATAGCCACATGGAGACTCGGAACAGTTAATTGATTCATCAGTGCTACGGGGAAAGCTAGAAATTGGGTCTTTCTGAAGTTAAAGCCCATGCTCCACCACCCAAGGAGAAACATCTTCATCCTTGGCCAAGGCAAACACACTCCATGTCGCCTCTCTGCTGTAGCCGCTCACGGGGAATGGAGTCATAGAGCCTTCCCATGGGGGCTTCCTCGGGGTGCCCAAGCAGAACAAAGAGCGGCAGTCGCTGAAGAGTGGACACTTTAGATGAGGTACTTTATTCCAAAACTGGAATCCCGCAGCTTCACACGCTCACACAGAGAGTTCGTTCCCCGCTTCTGGGCCACACCTAAATGGCTTTTTCTTTCCTTGCCGACAGAGGAAATTGCTTCATGAAAGCCAGTGGCCTTTTTTATTTTCTCTCAATGGTTGGAAGGGTTTTTTGCCTTCCAGTTGACAACGTGGATGACAAAGATGGATTTTCTGAGCAAATATTTGTGTTGTTTGTGACCGTGTTTGTGAGGCACAGAGCAGGCAGCTGGATAATGGAGCCCCTTTGGGAGAGGAGCTGAGGACCGAGTTTTTTTGCACCTAGGTCCTTTTGGGCCATGCCACTAATTGGAACTTACTGTCCCATTAATGAGTTTTCTCTCCGGAGATTCATGTGACCATTTCGACTCTAAAGTCCCTGCCTAATGGACTATTGAACAACAGAGAGCGCACACGCTTCATCTCAGAGGCTCCATGTTCAACATACAGCAGTCCCCAGTTAACCCCACACTTAAAAACCAGAGTGGCAAAGTGACTCCCAGGCCAGCCCCTGGAAAAAGGCCTAAATTGGTATGATGCAATTGCTCTCCCACCCTGAAGAAGGCCAGTGTGGCCACCATCTGAGCAGTGGATGCTGAGCCCCTTGGTGGCCAAGAATCAATTTTTATCCTCAACATGCCACACTTCCATTTCTACTCATTAGGAGACTGATGATGACCCCAGTGAGTGAGGCTCAGAGGACCAGAGACTTCAAGCAGCTGCCTGGAAAACGGGTCTATGATAAAAGTGGGGTCAGCTAGAAAGGTCAGTCCCCAAGATGCCCAAGGGGGAGGCAGACAAACATGCTCTTCCCAGCTGGAATGGGACAAGGATTTCTTCTTCTCCAGAACTTCCTTGTTTCACCTTGACTATAGCCTGCTGAGATTTGCAACACCTCCTATTCTACGTAAAATATAAATCTGATTGCCAATGGCCCCTCCCTGCTCACAACCCTTCAATGGCTCCCTATTACCCTCTGAGTAAAATCCAAGCTTCTTAGGGTGTAATATAAGACCTCAATCTGTGTCTCCAGTCTCACCTTCCTCCCCCATGTGCCTCCTCAGACTTGATCCCTAGAAATACCCAGTTGCTATGGGTTAGGGTTAGGATCCATGCCCCTTTGTTGTTTTGCACCCTGAGCCCTACTGCAGCTGCACCCCCTTCCCAAAAGTCCTTCTGCTCACTGCTTTCTGTCCTCCAGGCCTGACTGCAGATTTATTCCCTTGAGGAAAACTCGGGTTGGGACCTCCACGCACCCCCATGGCTCTTATTGAAGTTCCCTCACTCTGTTCCCATAACAGCCTATGTTGACCACAAACATGGCATTCATTGCAGAGACCTGAAATTATTTGTTTGGGTATCTTTCCCAGCTAGACCAGGGTTTTCCAACGTTGGCACTACTGATGTCCGGGGTCTGTTAGTTGTTTGTTGTGAAGAGACTTTCTGTGCATTGTAACAACTAAACATTTCTCCAGACATTGCCAGCAGAATGGCCCCCAGTTAAGCACGTCTGGGGCAGACCATAAGCTCCTGAGGATGCACAGAGCAAGAGCCTATGGAAGTCAGAGATTCCTGAGAATGATCCCCACTGCCCTCCTCCCCAGCTGAGGTGTCCAGGAGCAAGGTGCCTCCCCTCCCTGAACCTCAGTTTCCTCACCCATCGAATGGGGATAATGACATGTGGCTTAGGGCTGCTGAGAGTAGCAGCCACAGGTAATGCTGACAGTCAATAGGCATTGCTCTATCATGCAACTGCACGTCTTACTTTTTTTTTTTTTTTTTTTGCTTTTGAGACAGAGTCTTGCTCTGTTACCCAGTCTGGAGTGTAGTGGCATGATCTTGGCTCACTGCAACCTCCACCTCCTGGGTTCAAGTAATTCTCTTGCCTCAGCCTCCCCAGTAGCTAGGATTACAGATGTGCACCACCATGCCCAGCTAATTTTTGTATTTTTAGTAGAGACAGGGTTTTGCTATGTTGGCCAGTCTGGTCTCGAATTCTGACCTCAAGTAATCCGCCTGCCTCGGCCACCCAAAGTGCTGGGATTACAGATGTCTTACTTTAAATACGCAGGAAACAGTGCTAGATTCAGATTCACCTGACCCTTGTTGAGCCCTGCCATGGCCCAGACTTTCATGAATGTCATCCCATTCAGTGCTCACCATGATTACTGTCAACATTTACAGGTAAGGAAACTGATGCCCCCGCATCAGCTGACTCATCCGAGACCTAAGTCGTCACCTGTTGAAGCTCAGGTTGGAACCCCATCTTCCAGATCCTAGATTGCTGGGGTCTCTTTCCTTTCCAGAACCTGGCAGATGCCTTCCCTCTTATGCCCAGCTCTCATCCCACCTTGTCTGGTGGCTCCTGTCCATCCTCAGGCCATGTCTTCATGCCAGTTCCTGCAGGAGTCTGTGCCCATGGCACCTGCATTTCTCATGATCCTGTCCCCCATCCCTACTAAGCCATAACCTCCAGGAGGGCTGAGATAGAGATGAGTTTTGCCAGTTTGTCCAGAGCATGGCGCAGCACTGACACAAACCATGTATTGAATGCATGAATGAGTGAGTAATAAAGAAAGAAAGGTAAGCTAATGGGACTGAACTCTAACCAGGACCATGGCACTCAGCATGCCAGAGAGAGTTTCCTCAGCTCTCAGAATGTCTTTTCTATGCAGGTGATTCCAACCTCTTCCAGAGACACTGCCTCCTTACAGAAGCCCAACACACAACATTAAACAGGGATGATTATATAGCAGTGACACTCAAAGCTGCGTTTTTGTAGAAGGTGGCTCAAGCTCAGTGATGCATAGTCAAGCAGAGGCTGAGGCAAAGCCGTCATAGCCTAGCAGTCAGTGGATGCGGAGGGACTTCACCTGAACGTTTGGGCCCCTGACTTCATCAAGTTCCTCCACTTCCCTGTGCACTCTGAACACCAGCTCTCCCACTGTTCCAGCGTCCCCCAGACAATGCTCGGCCCTGACCGCTGCTTTCAAACCACTTGTCTGCTCCTCCCTGTGGTTTCAGCCTCTGCCTAGATGTGGTGTTCTGGGAAGGCCATCCTTCCCTCCCACTTGGACAAGCCCCCATCGTGCCTGCATTTCCCCAGCACCCTTCTCCAGCTACATCCCTGTCAAAAACCATCAAACCTATCTGGGCGCACCCACCGCCCAGGCGGTGGCGCACTCCTGTTATCCCAACACTTTGGGAGGCTGAAGCAGGTGGATCACCTGAGGTCAGGAGTTCTCGATCAGCCTGACTAACATGGTGAAACCCCGTCTCTGCTAAATACAAAAACATTAGCCAGGCATGGTGGCGCATGCTTGTAATCCGAGCTACTTAGGAGGCTGAGACAGGAGAATCGCTTGTACCTGGGAGGCAGAGGTTGCAGTGAGCTGAGATCGCGCCATTACACTCCAGCCTGGGCAACAAGAGAGAAACTCCGTCTCAAAAAACAAACAAACAAACAAACAAACACCCGTCAATGCTTAGCTCTTCCGCTGCAGCACCCCTAGTGCCTGGCACGTCGCAGGTGCTCAGTAAACTCGTCCAAGACGGAGGAATGAATGCATTTTGCACAGGTACTCACGTCTGGGATGTGGTGGCCTGGTTCCCCTGAATGCTGAGTCTCTGTAAGTCCCCCGCTTATTCCATAATCACCAGGCAACCCCGTGATGAGGACTCCACATCTCTCCTGAGGCCCACCTATAGGAGAGAACACCTCGGTCATAACCCAGGAATTCTGAATGACACACTGTTTATAATTCTCACTGGAATTGAGCACATTGATTCTGGCTTCATTAAAATAAAACCAAGTACCATGGTGACTCCTTGCAAGGAATTGCCCACACATTTGCCCACTACCACCCTCTTTCCCAGGACAAATATTGAAATGGTCCCCTCTTTGTCTCCTCCCACCTCCCAAAAAAGAAGGGGGGTGGAGAGAAAAGAGGAAAACTCAACAGTAATCTTGCATCTGTCTCATCTCTTTGTAAAAGAAAAGCAGTATTTACTGAAAAATATTGTACAAAAGAATCTCTCCCCACAAGAAAAAAGATGTAATCATCTATTTAGTGGAAAAAAAAATGCAGTTTCTTAAAAACACAGCCGTACTCTGCATATGGTCTGTTTAAATGCATTTTATTAAGAGTTATACTACTTAATGATGGCTTAAAGAATTGCTACATAAACAATACCATTTTAGCATAAGAGGGTTTGAATATTTCTAATTCAAGCCAGTAAAAACTCACTCTTCATTGGTTTATGAAACTTGAATACGTTGATGTGGCAGCACTCAATTAATGTCAGGCCGTATGGATTTCAATCTGGCTTGAAATATATTTAAACAAATGAAGTAGATACAAATGTTGGCTCTTTGGCCAGCCAGGGCTAAAAAATCCATTTTCTATCCCATTTATAATAAGAACTAATTTGAATGTAATTTATCTAAAGCACAATGTTTCCTAATTTTTACATGCAACCATTACTTATAGTTTAAGTAATAGTTATATCCATGGATCTTAGTGCACTTAATTGAAAATGCATGTTATTAAAATCCAAGACTTAATCCTTCAAAAATAAAAGCATTATCCTAAAGAATAATTGAATACTCAGACTCAGAGCAAGGGGAGGGGGCGGTCAAAGCTTTCTTTAAAAAAAAAAAAAAAACTCCCCTTTGAATACTGCACTTCTTTCTCTTTACGTGGTATTAGAATTATGTCAGAGTGAAATTAGCCACTCTCGACCCGTTATTTCAATTCAGATTACAACTGCCTCTCATCCAAGTGTCAGACTTGGCACCAGAGTCAAATCCGTCTGCCGAGGAATGACATGTCAAGGGTGACAGTGACAAATTGTCACTAAGTGAGGAATAACACATGACAGGGCATGTGTCCGTAATGAGGCATATGCATGCCAGTAAGCCTCAGGACGCGCGGGGCTGAGGGCGGAATGCTGGAAGCGCTCCGGATGCTGCGAGTTCTCATTAGGGCTCCGCGCCTCCTTGGATGGGAGTTTCCATCATTAAAATAAATAAATAATAAATAAGCTCCTAAGTGAACAACACATGGACAAAGGCCTATTCTGGTAAAGGAACAAAAACAGAAAAGAAAAAAAGAAATCCAAATGTTTGTAAATTTCTTCTTGAGGGCTTAAAATAAAATAAAGCTTTTCTTCCTGACCTCATCTTACATCTTCATGATTTGTTTCATCCTTTCTTCCTTTAACTTCATCAAGATCAAGGAAACACAAACTCCAGAATAAAATAATTATTTCTCTGTGTGTTTGTACAAATATTTCCATGAGCACTTTGAGAGATGGTCCCATTTGCTAAGTGGAAGCTGTCATAGAGACATTTCACAAAGGCACCCCAAGAGTGAATTTCTCATTGGTCTCTAGTGAAAATAATGGCATTTTCACCCCAAGCAAAGAGCCAGCAACTGGGAGGAGGGTGTAGAGGCAGGTGAGATACCATCATGAAAAATTAACTCAAGGCCACAAAATAGGAAGCATTCAGAAAGGAAGATAGAATCACCTATTGTTCTGTTTTGCTGTGCTTTGCATTGTTTCATTTTGTTGTCTTTAATTTCCTGTGTGGGATCTCTGGAATTGTTGCTTGTCCCAATGAAGAAAAATATTTTTATACCCAAGTCACATGGATGCATAATGGAGTGCTGTTGGATTTTATTGGCTAGATGGATTGCTGGATGGATGAATGGACAGATAGGTAGACGGATGGGGGAAGGGATAGCTGGATGGATGGGTGAATGGATAGGTAGATGGATGGGGAATAGATAGGTAGATGGATGAAGGATGGTTAGGTAGATGGATGGGGGATGGATAGGACAATGAATGGGGCAATTATAGATGAACAAGTGAAGGGATAGTTGGATGGATAGGGGGATGGATGGATGGATGGATGAATGGATGGATGGATGAATGGATGGATGGGTAGATGGATGGATGGATGGATCAATGGATGGATGGATGGATGGATGGATGGATGGATGGATGGATGGATGGATGGATCGATGGATGGATGGATGAGTGGATGGATGGGTGGATGGATGAATGGATGGATGGGTGGATGGATGGATGGATGGATGGATGGATGGATGGATGGATGGATGGATACATGGATGGGAGGGATGGATCGATGGATGGATGGATGAGTGGATGGATGGGTGGATGGATGAATGGATGGATGGATGGATGGATGGATGGATGGATGGATGGATGGATGGATGGATGGATGGATACATGGATGGGAGGATGGGTAGATGGATGGATGGGTGGAGGGATAGTTGGTTGGATAGGTGGATGGACAGATGGAGGGATAGTTAGATGGATAGGTGAATGTCAAGGGTAATGGATGGATGGATGGATGGATAAATGGATGGCTATGTATATGGATAGGGAATGGGTGGGTAGATAGACTGGGGGATGAATAGATGGATGTATAGGTGGATAAATAGTTGGATGTTATGGGTGGATGGATAGGGGGATGTATGGGGGAATTGGATGGATGGAACAAGAAGTTGGGAACGACATGGCCAGGTCTGTCTGCATGGTAGAAAGGTTGCTCTGGCTTCAGTGTGTGCAAGCAAAGAGGAAGCGAGGTGATGATATAATGGAAGCAAGGTGATGAGAGAGGCGTCTGCTGCAAACTCCCACCTTTGAAATAATACAGCCTAAGAGAAAGTGCTGAAAGAGATCAGGAGAAGTAAACAGGTTTAAGGGATGTTAGAAAGCAATAATCAACAGAAATTTGTTAACTAGCTGGATTTGTAAAGTGGAGAGAGAAATCCTAAATGATTCCAAGGTTTCTGGTAGAATAGTAGAACTACTGACTACGACAGCAACACAAAGAGCAGGTTTTAGAAGCCAGTGATAAACTGACCATTTGGAAAACGCTGAAATCTTGAGAAGGAATCTAGATTTGGGAGCCCTCAGCACATTGATAGGAATTCAAGCTGCAAGGGTAGAAGAAAGAACTCTGAAATCAAAGACTTTATTTTAGCAAAATTGGAGCAGACTCAAGGGGCAACATTTACACATTTCTATAGCACATGTTTTTTATGTGCAAATCTACATCTTTTAAGTTTTAAACACTAGTTTTGTAATCTGCTTCTTTTCTCAATAAAAATATCATGGACATTTTCATTTATCCTTTTTTTTCCACATCATTTAAAGGCTGTTTCAATTTATGAATATGTCATAAATTACTGAATCTATCTCTTATGGTCAGGCATTTACATTATTTCTAGGTTTTCCCTATGCATCTTCCTGTGATTTTGGTTCTAAATAACTGATCTTTGCAAGGGCTCCCAAGAGCTTAACTGTGATCAAAAGGAGAGTGAAGAGGAGCCGTGAGATGCAGAGAGCCAAGGTGCCCTCAGTGAACATGCTGGGAACAAGAGGTCCAATGATGAGAGGTAATTTAGGGATCACACACCCTCTGGGGTGAGAGGAAAGATGAAGATATCCAAGGTGGCTCTTCTAAGAATTCCTGTCTGCCTCTGCACCTCCACAAGTTTCATGGAGCCTCTCCAGGAAATTTCTTAATAAACTACTCATTTAAAAGTCACTTATTAAATTCAAGTCACACATATCTATGTATTGCTTCTGACTGGCCTAGATAGACCAGTTGAAGTAAGCAACCTAAATATCTAGTGACTTAACACAGTCGAGTTTACTTTTGCTCCTGCTAAACATCACAACGTCCTGTGTGAATCTGCAGGAGACTCTGCTCCATAGCGTCCCTCAGGGATCCAGGCTGACAGATGCTTCACCACTGAACAGTTTCACCATCTGGAAGATTCTGCCTCTTTAGTTGCCATGGTAGAGGAAGAGAGATTAGAGAATCTCACATGGGCTTTCCACTACCCCTGCCCAGAAGTCTCAGACATCATTTCTTCTCACAGTCCATGGGCTAGAACTGACCACAGGATCCAACCTACCTGCAAGGAAGCTGAGAAATGTGGGAAGAGGAATGGAATATTGAGTGAGTTTTCCTGTCTCTGTCTTAGATATAAATAGCATATCCAAGCTGCCCCAACCTGGGACAACAAAATAAAGTCACTCTTCCATTAAATGCCCACTGTACAATGGCAAAAGATTAGAAACAGCTTAAATGTCTATCAAAGGGAACTTATTAATTATATCACATCTATCATAGAATACATTTTAATCACAAAGAGAAGACATTGATATATTTCAAAAGAGAATGTATCAATATGAAACAATTTCAAAATATGAAATGAAGAAATTATTACACAGAACAGAATGCACAGAATACTACCATTGGGCAGAAGTGGATATAGTTGTGATTGAATATTTGTGAATATTGAATTTTGAATATTTGTGAAATGTCTCTGATAGGACACACAGGCAGCTGGTGACATTGGTTCTCTTTAGGCAGAGGAGGAATGGCTGAGGCACTGGAGTGGATAGGACAAGTTTCACTGCTATTCTTTCTACTTATTTATTTATTTTATTTATTTATTTATTTTTTGAGATGGAGTCTTGCTCTGTTACCCAGGCTGAAGTGCAATGGCACAATCTTGGCTCACCGCAACCTCCACCTCCCGGGCTCAATTCTCCTGCCTCAGCCTCCCAAGTAGCTGAGATAACAGGTATGTGCCACCACGCCTGGCTAATTTTCTTTTTTCCTTTTTTTTTTTTTTTTTTGAGACGGAGTCTTGCTGTCTCCCAGGCTGGAGTGCAGTGGTGCAATTATTGTTGTTGTTGTTTAGGTCTTTGAGTTTCAATATACGAATCCTGTACTTAGTTTGTTAAGTGCATACCTAAGTATTTCCCTTTTTTCTGAAGCAGTTGTAAATGGTTTTGTGTTTTTTTTGTTCGTTTGTTTTTGTTTTTTTGAGACAGAGTCTTGCTCTGTTGTCCAGGCTGGAGTGCAGTGGTGTGATCTCCGCTCACTGCCACCTCTGCCTCCCAGGTTCAAGCAATTCACCTGCCTCAGTCTCCCGAGTTGCTGGGATTACAGGTGCCCACCACCACGCCCGGCTAATTTTTTTGTATTTTTAGTAGAGACGGGATTCCACTGTGTTGGCCAGGCTGGTCTCAAACTCCTGACCTCAGGTGATCCACCCACCTCACCCTCCCAAAGTGCTGGGATTACAAGCATGAGCCACTGTACCCGACCTATTTATTTACTTTTTTTGAGACATGGTCTCACTTTGTTACCCAGGCTGAAGTGCAGTGGTATGGACATGGCTCACTGCAGCCTCGACCTCCTATGCTTGAGCAATCCTCCCACCTCAGCCTCCTGAGTAGCTGAGACTACAGGCAGGCACCACCGCACCTGGCTTTTTTTTTTTTTAATTTTTTTATAGAGATGGCATCTCACCATCTTGCCCAGGCCGGTTTCAAACTCCTGGGCTCAAGTGATCTGCCCCATCTACCTCCCAAAGTGCTAGGATTACACGTGTGAGACATCACTCAGGCCTTTCCTATCTTTTAAATGTTGAACTTTGACCTATTTTTAAAACTAAATGCATAACCTATTCAAAAAAATTATAAAACTACTTTGTAAAAATCTTTACTAATACTGACTTTGAGCCCCCCGCACACCCATGGAGAAACTTACACACACACACCCCATGAGTGTGCTGGTGTTACTGAGAAGTTCCAGTCTCCTGCCTCACTGGGCCTCCTATAAAGCCACTCCGTCACAGGGGTGGCTGCCAATAGCCCTAAGGAGGCCACTTTCCTCCAGGAAGAGCCTTTCCCCCATGGTAGTGGCTGCTAACACTGCCCTCTGGCCTCAGGGAGGAGCCCCTGCCCTGATTCTCTCTGACACAGCCAAGACCAGGCTTGCGTATCTTTCCATTCATCAGGGAAACCTCAAGCCTGACAAAGCAGATAGGACATTCTGCTTCTGGATAGGGGGACCCAGAGGCCACAGACCCTGCTGAACGCTGCTCCCACTTTCCAGCCCAGGGGCCACTGAAACCACACCACGGGAGCCACCTCCAAGTCCAGGTCCCACATCCCATGAGACCCAGAGAGAGAAAGTCCCTTCCCAGCCTGAATTTCCTGTCTAAGTGTGGGCCTCTCTGTGGGACAACTGATAGTGAGACTAGCTGCTCCCAAGGAGGCATGGTCTTGCCCTCTGACCCCCGTAGGACAGGAGCCCCAGAATCCATGGGCCCAGCCTCGATACTTGGGCAGGTGCACAAATGCATGAAGACTTGCATGAGAGGCTCTCACACCCAAGCAGTGGTGCAGTGGGGACGAAGCCGATGCACAGAACATCCAGGGCAGTGTGCGGAATCCTGTGCCAAGCTCAGCCCCGGCAGGGGTGAGATTCCAGCAGAGAGAGAGGTTCATGGAGGCTCCAGTCCACTAATTAATTTCAAGTGTTTGGGGAAATCACAGAAAATTTGCTAAAGACAAATCCCAGACCTCCAATTGACCAACTGCTCCCCCTGCTCCTCTCCACTGAAGTCTAGTTCTCATGCAAATGTGTCTCCAGCCAGCCCAGCTCCTTCTGTCAGGCCCCCTCCCTGCACCAGCCCTCCCCAGGAGGTCATCCAGCAGCTCCAGGGAGGCTTCAGACATTAAAATCATGGTGGCCCCAGGCTGCCATTCCTCACCTCAGCAACAAGTGAGCCTTCAGAGGTTACAGATTTCCTTTATTTATGTTTTTTTTTTTAAGATGGTGTCTTGCTCTTGTTGCTCAGGTTGGAGTGCAATGGCGTGATTTCGGCTCACTGCCACCTCCGACTCCTGAGTTCAAGCGATTCTCCTGCCTCAGCCTCCCAAGTAGCTGGGATTACAGGCACCCACCACGACACCCAGCTAATCTTTGTATTTTTAGTAGAGATGGGGTTTCACCACGTTGGCCAGGCTGGTCTCAAACTCCTGACGTCAGGTGATCCACCCGCCTCAGTCTCCCAAAGTGCTGGGATTACAGGCGTGAGCCACCACCCCCGGCCTGGTTGCAGACTTCAATTGTGTTACGGTAGGGACTGTGAGTCCTTGGTCTGGCCGCTGAGACCCCAAAGTGATCACAGAGATCCCAATCCAGAGATTCCAGGGGCAGGAGGCTAATGCTGACTATGTCCTGGGCACTGGGAAAGAGCAGTGAGCATGACAAAGTCGCTCTGTCCTGCAGTTCCTGTTGAAGACACCCACGTAGAGCAAGAAGGATAAAGAAAATGATTACAAACCAGGATACATAACACCCTGGAGTACAGATGACCAGAGCTGGCTGGGGAGAGCTTGGACAGAGCCTGAGTCCCTGGGGGAGGGGACCGGTGTGGACACAGCCTGAGTCCTGCGGGGAGGGGACCGGTGTGGACACGGTCAGAGCCCCTGGGGGAGGGGACCGGTGTGGACACAGCCTGAGCCCCTGGGGGAGGGGACCGATGT
>NW_012116488.1:9057522-9082031 GCF_000951035.1 Colobus angolensis palliatus
GGGACCAGTGTGGACACAGCCTGAGCCTCTGAGGGAAGAGGACCGGTGTGGACACAGCCTGAGCCCCTGGGGGAGGGGACCAGTGTGGACACAGCCTGAGTCCCTGGGCGAGGGTACCAGTGTGGACGCAGCCTGAGTCCCTGGGGGAGGGGACCGGTGTGGACACAGCCTGAGTCCCTGGGGGAGGGGACCGGTGTGGACGCAGCCTGAGTCCTACGGGGAGGGGACCGGTGTGGACGCAGCCTGAGCCCCTGGGGGAGGGGACCGGTGTGGACACAGCCTGAGCCCCTGGGGGAGGGGACCAGTGTGGACGCAGCCTGAGTCCCTGGGGGAGGGGACCAGTGTGGACACAGCCTGAGCCCCTGGGGGTGGGGACCAGTGTAGACAGAGCCTGAGCCTCTGGGGGGAGGTGACTGAGGGCAGAAGGTAAGGAGGAGAAGAAGGGCTTGGGTGCAGGGAGAGTAGGTAGTTATTCAGGCAAAGGGAGGAGTGTGTTTTACATGGGCCACAGAGGAAAGTGAGCTAGGCGTGTTACCACTGAGTTAGTAGTTGGACCCTGCACAGCCATCTGTGGAGGGCCGTGGTGGGTGTCTGATGACCTTAGACTGCTCAGAGCAGAGCCACCACGGGGAAGGCACATCTACCTGGGGTGAGATTGAGAAAGGGCACTCCTCTGTATGTATGAGTCTGCCAGGGCTGCCAGCACACAGCACCACATGCTGAGCAGCTTAAGCAACCAAAATGCATTGCCTCACAGTTCTGGAGCCCAGATGTCTAAAATCAAGGTGTCGGCAGGGTTGGTTCCTTTTGAGTAATTTGAGGAAGAATCTTCCACTCTGCTCTCCTAGCTTCTAGTAGTCTCAGGTGTTCCTTGGCTTATAAATGACTAAATTCTCTTCTTCTCTTCACATCCTCCTCCCTCTGTGTGTCCATGCCCAAATTTCCCCTTTTTACCAGGACACCAGCCATATTGGATTATAGGCCCCTCTAATAACCTCATTTTAACATGATCGCCTCTGTAAAAACCCAGTCTCCAAATAAAGGCACATTCTGAGGTATTTGGGGGACATAATTCAACTCATAAAACTCGAACAACAACCAACAAATGTTGATCCTGCTCTTTCTCACATCTAAGTGACTAGAGGGCACAGATCTTTCCAGAAGTCAGTCAACCATCTGTGGCTTGGGGAGCTGGAGAGGGGAATAAAGAGAAATTGGGGGTGACATTTGTTGGGTTGTCTCGGCAAGGGGGCCAGCCCTCGGCCATGCTGCCTGGGTTCGAATCTCCAGCTTTGTTCTTTGCTAGCTCTGTGGCCTTACGCAATTTTTAAAAAACCCAACAAGTCTCAGTTCCTTCTTCTGCAAAATGAAAATAAAATCATAGTACCTATCCCCTAGGGTGACTGTGAGAATTAAATGGGAAGATGCACGTGAAATGCCCAGGACAGTGCCAGCACACAGTGAGCCATCAGCAGAGGGTAACTGTATTAACAGGCTCTGTATCTTCAGTCTCTGGCACCTCGGGAGTGTTTAATTCATGGGTGGCAAGTAAGAAAGAGAATGAGGGAATACAATATAAACCAATAAGCTGGCGTAATTTGCACAGGCTGAGAAATGTCCACTAGTTGTACTTGTCTGTGGAAACAGACAAAGGTACATGACGAGTTGAAAAGATTGCTGATGTCATGGCCTGTTCTCACCAGCGAATCCTCCATGGGAGAAGGTAAGTTCATGGTTGCTCCCACTGTCGACTGGTAAATGTTTTATACTATTTACGAGGCAGAGCAATTACGTATAATTATTCCTTAATGCAAACACATTATGAATACTTAAAGCACCATTTTTTTTTTCCTCCTCCTAAGGAATCTGGTTGAACTCTGTGCTAAAGATATTTTGTGTAATTGAAATTTGGAACAGGTGTAGAAAGGAATAAAGAGCCTTTCTGACTAAGGTTGAGGAAACTGCAGTAACCCTTTTTGTGAAAACAGGAAAGCTGTTCTAGGAAGACCCAGGAAGGGTTCTGTTGTGAAAGTATCCTGCACAGCAGGGCATCAAACACAGCTGTGCATAGAGATCAAGAGCTTCAGTGAAGCGGTCCTCCATACCCAGTCACTCTCTAACACCCCACTTTTACATTTCCGTACCACACTTAATTCTTTACAGAATTATCTTTACTTGTTCACCTGTCCATGGCCTGCCTTCCCCACTAGAAAGGGAGAATTGGTGGTCTCATTCACCAGTGCGTCTCCGTAGCCATGGCATCCAGATGAGGGCCCAGCACACAGCAGGCATTCAATAAATACGTCAAAGAAGCAAGTAAATACAGGAGTAATAGGTCACTCCCTGTATTAGTCTGTTCTCATGATGCTAATAAAGACATACCCAAGACTGGGTGATTTATAAAGGACAGAGGTTTAATGGACTCCCAGTTCCACATGGCTGGGGAGGCCCTACAATCATGGCGGAAGGTGAATGAGGAGCAAAGTCACATCTTACATGGTGGCAGGTAAGAGAGCATGTGCAGGGGAACTCCCATTTGCAAAACCATCAGACCTTGTGAGACTTATTCACTATCACGAGAACAGCATGGGAAAGACCCGCCCCCATGATTCAATTATCTTCCGCCAGGTCCCTCCCATGACACACGGAAATTATGGGAGCTACAATTCAAGATGAGATTTGGGTGGGGACACAGTCAACCCATATCACTCCCTGAAGGGAAGGAGTAAATGGAAAAGGAATTATCATCAAATGGGCACTTGCCATATGGATGCAGTCGCATGATCTCATTTAATCATCATAAGCCCTCTTGGGGTTCAGTATTTTACCCCTAATGCACAGATGAGGACATTGAGGCTCGGAAACATTAAATGATTTATTTGCCCAAGATCACACCAGTACAAAGTTGTAGAGACAAGATTTGCGCCCAGGCCTCAGCCCCTTCCACTCTCTGGACTGTCTTTTGCATCAAACATCAGGCACTCAGATCAAAGGAGCATTTTGAATGGGCAGCCAGATCACCATAAATCACCCAACTGGACTGGCTCACTGTAATCAGAAAGGAGCAACAGACATAAAAGCTGTTCTCAAAAAGGAAAAGGGGATCCCAGTGGCCAGGGGAGGCCATTCATTAAGGGGGCTCATTTGCCTGACAGCTGAATGGAAACTTGAACTGCAGCCTCTCAACCTGAACTTCGACTTGGCCTAATTCCATATCGAGTGACAACAGTTTGCCATCTGTTCTGGGTCTGATCCTCCGAGGACCTCAAAGGGCAGATTCAATCTCCCTTCACTTGGCCTTGACATACATACCCCATCCATTCTTACATAAGAAACAGTTTATTCTCTGGCTCCTCTCACAGATGGCTGGACAGTGGCCTGTTGCCTTATCTACCACACCACCTGAGAGAGTTAGGGGAAGGGGCGGGCACTTTACAGTGAGGATGGAGCTGATACAAGCCCTCGTAGGCAGAGTATTTCAATTGGGGTGGGACAGGTGTAACCCACCCCGCTTTGCTCTAAGTGTTGTCTTACAGTGCCACGTGGAAAGGTTGTGGACTTGGGAGTCAATTGCATTGTGTTTTGGATCCTGGCTCTCTCATCACTAGCTCCGTGACCTTGAGCCAGTCATTGTACTTTCTCTGCTCAGCGTCTCAGCTATAAAAATAACTCCTTCCCTGTGGAGTTCTTGTGAAGATTTAATTTAATTTAACTTAATGTATGTAAATCACTTTGGATCTGACATTGGGAATGAGCTTCTTAAGCAGCAGGTATTATTATTATTAGATTACATAGATTCTCAGCAAACATCTCTTAAATCCGAGAAGTCTCCAGGAACATGGCTGAAATTACTGTTGTTGAACTAACCGCTTCTCAAAACTCATAGAGGAAATTAGCACAACATGGAGCTATGAGGGTTGTTGGGAGTCATTTGATCTGTTCATTTTACAGATGAGGACAACAAGGCCCAGAGAAAGGGAGATGAGTAGGCCAAGGCCACCCAGCAAGTCAGTGGCAGAGCGAGGAGGTGAAGCCCAGACCCCTAAGCTTCCCCTCATAACCCCCCTCTCTCTGTTCATTTGCATCCATTACTATTGCTGCATAGCAAATATCCCCAAAACATAATGGCTTAAAATAGTAACAGTCATTCTATTATCGGTATTAGTTTGTTAAGGCAGCCATTTATCTTCTTATGGTTCTGGAGGCTGAAAGTCCACAACCAAGGTGCCAGCAGGTTGGTTTTTCCTGAGGCCTCTCTCCTTGGCTGCAGACGCTGACTTCTTGTTGTGTCCTTGGTGGCTTCTTCCCTGTTCATGCACACTCCTAGTGTCTCTTCCTCTTCTTGTAAGGAAATCAATCCTGTTGGATTAGGGCCCACACTTATGGCCCCATTTGACCTTAATTAAGGCCCTGTTTCCAAATACACCCATATTCTAAGGCACTGGGTTTAGAACCTCAACATGTGAATTTGGGCGGTGGGTTGGTTGTGGAGGGAGACACAATTCAGTCCATAGCATGACCTCTCACTGTTTCTGTGGGTCAGGAATTCCAGAAGACTTAGCTGGACAGTTCAAGCTCAGCATCTCTTTCATGCCATTGGTTTTTCAGCTGGGGGAATGGAGATGGAACGGTGGGGGCTGGAGCACCCGGAGACTGGCCCAGCAATTCTCTCTTCACATAGCCCTAAGGTTTCTCCAGGTGGCCTCTGCATGTGGTTTAGTGTGGGCTTCCTCATGGCATGGTGGCCCTCAGGCAGTCAGTCTGCTTGTACAGCAGTACAGGGTGTGACCCAAGGGGTCCAGCGAGCAAGATGGCAGGTGTACAGAGCCATGCTGTGGCACCACCTCCACCTCCTCAACTGGTTACGGTCACACCATGCTCGGCTGAGTACTGCCCCCAAAATTCATGTCCACCCAGAACCTCAGAATGCCACCTTATTTGGAAACAGCACCATTATAGACGTGCTTAGTTAAGGTGAGGTCTTACTGGAGAAGGGCTGTATTAGTCCATTCTCGCACTGCTATAAAGATGCTACCTGAAACTGGGTAATTTATAAACAAAAGAGATTTCATTGACTCACAGTTCCACATGGCTGGGGAAGACTCAGGAAACTTACAATCATGGCAGAAGGCAAAGGGGAAGGAAGACACATCTTACATGGCAGCAGGAGAGAGAGTGTGAGCAATGGAGGAACTGCCAAACACTTTCAAACCATCAGCTCCCATGAGAACTCACTCACTATCACAAGAACAGCATGAGGGAAACCGTCCCCATGATCCAATCACCTCCCACCAGGCCCCTCCCCTGACACGTGGGGATTACCATTCGAGATGAGATTTGGGTGAGGACACGGAGACAAACCATATCAAGGGTGGACCCTAAATCCAATATGGCTGGTGTCCTTATAAGGAGAGGGAGGTTCAGACACAAAGGCATCACAGAGGAGGCAGGAACAAAGGTTGCATTCCTACGTTCTTGCATTGCTATAAAAAAAAATACCTGAGACTGGGTAATTTATAAAGAAAGGTTTAACTGGCTCGTGGTTCTGCAGGCTGTACAGGAAGCATGGCAGCATCTGCTTCTGGGGAGACCTCAGGGAGCTTTTGTTCCTGGCAGAAGGCAAAGCAGAAGCAGGAGTCTTCATGGCTGGAGCAGGACCGAGAGAGAGACGGGGGAGGTGCTGCACACTTTTAAAACAACCAGATCTCACGAGACCTCACTCAGTGTCACAAGAATGGCACCGAGTGGGAAATGCCGTTCCAGGATCCAGTGGCCTCCCACTGGCCCCTCTTCCAACACTGGGGATTTGGGCAGGGACACAGAGCCAAACCGTATCAAAGACCATGTGAAGAGGAAGACAGATTGAATCGATGCAGCTACAAGGAACACCAGGGATGGCTGCCAGGCACCAGGAACTAGGAAGAGGCTAGAAAGGACTCTCCCCTAGGGCCTTCAAAGGGAGTTTGGCCCGACCAACACCTTGATTTTGGATGTCTGCCTCCAGAACTGTGAGAGAATACAGTTTTGTTGTTTTGTCACCCAGTTTGTGCTCATTTGTTACAGAGCCCTAGGAAACTAATGTACAAGCCCACCCACATTCAAGGGGAAGGGAATTTCCACCTCTTGATGGAAAGTGGCAGGGTTCCAGCAGAGCACATGGGACAGGAGCTACTGTACCACCCATCTTGGCAAAGCACAATCTGCCACAAACTCTGGAGTGTATACGAAGAGTGGGGCAGAAGTGTTGACTGTATGTTTAGGGCTCCAAGCATAACAGAGGTTTATTTCTCACTCATGTAAATCACAGGCCTCCAGGTCCTTCCAAGACAATCTAAACTTTCTGAGGTTGACCATCCCCAACCTAGAAAGCTCCTAAAGGATTTCTGATGTGGCTGGACCTGGGAAAGGAATAGAAGCTGGACTGTGTGGCCAGAGAAGCTGGAGGAATGGGTATGGCTCCTGGCTCACCCCGGCCATGGGGCAGGACTCCTAAACCAACACGAAGCAAACCCACAACCACTGCCCTTGAAGCTTTAACAGGGATATTTACCAGGTAATTCTGGGAATCTGTCCGCACATTAAGGAAGTCTCATCTCTCCAGTGTGGCTGGGGCTTCAAGGGATGGGACCTGCTGTTTGTCCCCTGATTCTAGATGTGCTCTGCCCACCAGGGACAGCTGTTCCAGGCTGCCAAGCCAAAGCTCACTCTTGCTGTCTTAGTCTTTTCAGCCTGTTATGACAAAATACCATAAACTTGGTGGCTTATAAACAACAAATTTATCTCTCACAATTCTGGAGGCTGGGAAGTCCAGGATAAGGGTGCCTGCAGATTTGGTGCCTGGTGAGGGCCTGCTTCCTTGTTCGTCCACAGTCGTCTTTCTACTGTAACCTCACACGACGGATGGGACAAACAAGCTCCCTTGGAACTCTTTTATAAGGGCATTAATCTCATTCATGAGGCCTCATGGCGCCTAATCACCATCATGACCCAATCATCTCCCAAAGGCCCCACCTCCAACTGTCATTACAAGGGGGATTAGATTTCACATATTAACGTGGTGGGGCACAAACATTGAGCCCGTAGCAGGGCTTCAGGGCTTCCATAAACCAAAGCTCTGGCTTAAGCTGCCTTTCTCTCAAAGGAAATGTTTTCCTTGCTAAAAATGCAAGACTAGAATTGGGGTAAACTCCAGGCACATTGTATTAGTTCGAGGATCCCTAGCAGCAAGCAAAAGCAAACTCACAGATGATTGAATACTGAGCTCCAAACACAACCAAGATTTATTTCTCACTCATATGAAGCCTAATGCAGGGTTCTGATTAGCAGGTGTCCCTTCTCCAAGGGGTGATTGAGAGGTCTAGGCTGCTTCCATCTTGTGGCTCCCCTATCTTCAACATGTGGCTCCCAATGTCGCCATGGAAACTGCATCAAATATGCAGAAAGGGAAGAAGCACAGAGGATGGGCTGGGGGCTGCGGATGGGGAAAAAGTGTCCATCACCTCCACCTACAATTTATTGTCTAGAACCCATTCACAGGTCTGCACCTAACCACAAAAAGAGGCTGGAAAGCAGTCTGACGGCACGCCCAGGAGAAAGGGAAAGGGGCTTGGTGAGGAGCTAGCCAGCATCTGCCCACAGGAAGGAATGCCAGAGGCTCAGTGGCTCATTATGTCTTCAAGTGCCTGGGATCTCTCCCTTTCCCCCCATCTGCCCACAGAGACCACTCTGCCAGTGGTCCAGTCCACCCCTGGACTCACCCTGAACCCTTCAAGCTTTATACGCTATAGCAAATCCATTAGCAAATCCCTCTAGCTCTGCCTTGGCATCTCCAGACCCTGGCCTCCTCTCCATCACTCTGGTCCATGTCACCATCATCTCTTACCTGGGTAATCCCGGTTGCCCCCTCACTGGGCTTGCTCCTCCTCCAGCCCTTTCTCATCACAGCAGCTTGAATAATCCTTTCAGAACAAAATTGGAGATCTGGCCTACACCAAAACTGCCCATTAGCAACACATCTCATTCAGGCCAGCGTCTTTGAAGTGACCTAGGGGTCCCTGCACAACCCAAGTTCTCTTAGACCTCATCTCCTCTCCATCTCCCTTCCCCATTCACTCTGCCCCAGCCCCACCGGCCCCTTCACCATCCCTCCAGCATGACAGGCGCAGTCCTGCCTCAGCCTTTCCATGAGCTGTTCCCTCTCCCTCCAGCACACAGCTACATCCCTCTCATTTCCTTCAACAGTCGTTTCCTCAGCAAGGCCCATCCTAGCAAACCCATCTGAAACTTCAGTGTCCCTTCACTGATTTAACTTTTCTCCTCGACACTTAACCACCAGCCAGCAAACTACAATCTCACTTACTTTCTGCTTCCCCTACAAGAATGTAAACTCGTAAGGGCAGAAAGTTCTGTCTATTTTCTTCCTTGATGTATTGCCAATGTCACAAACATCGTGGACTCTCAGTGAAGTTGTGGTTGGATGAAGGAACAAAAAGGCTGCAAAGGCAATTGAGGCTGTATGCCTCCTGACTCATGCCCACAGGGCAGGGAGAGGGGGTGTATTAGTCCATTTTCATGCTTCTCATAAAGACATACCTGAGAGTGGGCAATTTACGAAAGAAAGAGGTTTAACGGACTTACAGTTCCACGTGGCTGGGGAGGCCTCACAATCATGGTGGAAGGCAAGGAGGAGCAAAGTAACATCTTACATAGATGGCGGCAGGCAAAGGGAGAGCTTGTGTGGGGTAACTCCTTGGAAAACCATCAGGTCTCATGAGACATATTCACTATCATGAGAACGACACGGGAAAGACCTGCCCTCATGATTCAAATACCTCCCACTGGGTCCCTCTCACAACATGTGGAAATTCAAGATGAGATTTTGGTGGGGACACAGCCAAACCATATCAGGGGGTTTTTAGAAATATTTCTTTGGCCATGAAATATAGACCCTCCTTTTCCAGCTCTTGAATCTGGACCCATTTGGGAAGCATGTCTACCACAAAACTAAAAACCACCATCCTCAGTGAGGTTGCTCTTGTTTTCATGATTCTCCCCATGGTTGCAAGATGGCTGCCATGACCCCAAGAATAACATAACACTGCAGCCCCCAAAGCAAGAGGCAAGAAGGAGCACTCCCCATATCCACCTCTCTCTTCTCATCAGAGAAGGAAATCCTTCCCAGAAGCTTTTCTATGAGTTTCATCATCCAAACACAGCACACACGACCACCCTTAGTTTCAAGGGAGCCTGGGAAAGGGCATGTTAGGGTCTTTGGGCCTCTAGAGTAGAAGGTAGGTGAGGTTGAGGTGAGTTTTGAAGGGATGCTACCTAGGCAACTAGTAAGATTTGCCAACAGCCTTGCTTAAACAGTCTCAGAAGTAGAGCACTGCAGAGCCTGCACAGTGGAGGCATCCAGGCCAGCCTGTGAGAGGGGCCAGGCAAGGCCAGAGTTGGCATGGTCTGCCCAAGTTTCCCTAATTAGCTAGGGGAGAGACAGCCTGTACTAAAGTCTCTCATGGCCCAGTCTAGCAACCTCAATCCAGTTCCCATAAGTCCTACTCCATGAGAAGTAAGTGGGGAAGTTCTGGAAACAGGCCATGAGGCAAACATCATAGGTCACAGCTGCTCCTCCTTCAACAGAAGTGCAACAGAAGTGCAAAGACAGAGATAGAACACTTGGCTGTGAATAACAATCGCGCATTTGATCAAGCCCTGCATTTTTTGCAATGCTTGTGGTCCTCTCTGAAGTCAGCAGCACATTGACTGAAGCAGGAAGGCTGCGGTGCCAATCACCCACCCACAATATCCACCCGGAGCGATTTTCTCCCTAGTTCATTTCCCCTCCTTTTGCCACATGATAAAATATAGTACAATATTTTTTCCTGGAAAAGACAGCTGTTTTATCAGTATTACAAAGCACCTTCAATTTGAACTCAACTTGTAACCACAGCCGAAGACTATTTTGCTTTTAGTCACTGTTATGTGGAATGTTATTCATTACTTTTTTTTTATTTCCAGCAATATGTTTTCTATCAATGTGTATCTTTGATAACTCTTTTTTTTTTAACATGAATGAATTTCTCTCTACCGCAATATTATGTGAGTAGACAACAGGCATGCTAAACTCGAGTGTCTTTGACTTCTTGGGAAAGAAAAAGCAAAAGATAATTGAATTAACTCTCTTTTCCCTGGGCCTATCCCTAGGACTTGCAGAAGACTGACCTTCTCCACTCTTTCCTACCCTCATCTGCCTAATAAGAATGAAATATCACAAGCTCAACAGGACAGGGTGGATCTTTGTGGGCATCCCAAGCTTTGGGTGGCTGGGGTCTGGGATGGAGAAGAGTCTGTAACTCTGGAAAATAGCACCAAGTATCACCCCTGCTCCTGCCATTGGTTACAAGCATGAGGTTACAAGACTGGTTACAAGCATGAGGAACATATGGGGTCAGGCTCTAGATGCAGGCTTACATTTTTAGAATGGGTGACCTTGGAAAAGTCACAGAGCCTCAGAGATCCTGGGTGAGCCCTAGTGCCTATCTCTGCAGAGTGAAATCACCCTGCAGGCTTGGGTGAGAGCTGCAGTCTCTCCTTTTCAGTGTGCTTACCCAACTCTGAAGGACTCTCTACATGGGAACTGTGGTTGTTCTTCAACAGAAGCAGAGTCCCCCAACTTGATCACTGCTCTCAGGACCTTACAGTTTGGGAAGGAAGGCCAGAAATCCTTCTCATCCACAAGGCCCTGGTCTCATGCTGTCTCCTCCAGGAAGCCTTCCTTGTCCCTCCATACCTGCTCTGTACTCAGGCAGCACCTGGGTCTCATGCTGCCTCCTCCAGGAAGCCTTTTTGTCCCTCCATACCTGTTCTGTGCCTGGGCAGCATCTGGCAAGCTGCTCCCTGTTGCCCCTTTCACATTACACTTGGTGCTAGTCTGAGTGCCTCTGCTATGTCTGAGCTTCCCCCAATCGTCTCTGGAAGCCTGGAGCCTAAAAGCAACTCTGTGCTCAGAAAATACTAGCTGGCTTGATGGAGACACCTGGGGCACAGACACAGGGAGCTGTTACTAAACAAGAATGCAAAGTTAAACATGCCAGCCTGGTGCATGGCAACTGCAGAGCTGAAAGTGGTTCTCCTGAGTGGCATGAGCACTCTTTCAAAATGCAGCTCCTTCAGGAACTGCTTTAGGGGAAGGCACAGCACACTGAGGGGCCAGGTCATGGCAGGGTGCTCTTTTGGCAAAGCTAAATCTTCCCATATCCACATCACACTGAGAACCTGTAATTAACCAGTGCCCAGAAGGCACATGGCAGTTTACAAAGAGCTCTGGCAGATAGAAAAGAAAAACATATTTGAAACATCTAAGTCAGCAATAGAATAGATCTAGAATGTGCAAGAAACTCTTGCAAATAGATAAGAAAAAGCAGGCCTAATGGGAAAATGGGCAAAAGAAAAGAACAGGCAACTTACAGAGGAAGAAAACAAAAGGACCAGCAAGTACATGAAGAGACACTCAAATGTATTAGCAATTAGAGAAATGCTATTTAAAACAAAGATCACTGTACACATATTAGACTCACAAAAATTAGAAAGATGAGTTGTACCAAGTGCTGGTGAAGATACACCCTGGCACAACTTAGCCAAACCAGATACCCTGTGCCACAAACAATTCCACGTCCAGGTTTACAGTCCACAGGAATTCCCACAGTGGCCTACATGTGACTTAGAAGGCCATTCTGCAGGATGACTGCATTCCCTTCAAACCAAGGCTCATTCCATTGTGAGACACACCAGTATTTTATGTAACACTAAGAAAGGAAAAACAATGAAAAAATACTCTCTTGTCAGAGACTTTTTATACAATTGGAATTCAAAATGCTTATTTTGAAACTTTTAACCTTACTGATCTTTTTCTCAAATCATTTTTCACCCTTAGGCATATATAGAAAGAAAAATAGAAGTAAAACAAATTGAGTCTTCTTAGCTCTCCCTCACATCCCAAGCCCAGCTCTCTAAACCACCTTCTGACCCAGAGTTGTCGGTGTCCATCTTTACCCACACAGTGCTGCCTTCAAGAGTGTGATCATGAAGCATTTCTTCAGCATGCTGCACTATCACCTCCTGATATGCTTCCAGTTTACAGTTGCCCCTTAAGCCAGTTCCAACATTACTACTGATAATGTTTGTGCAGGGCAGACAGTGGCAACTGTCACAACTGAAGATAGCAAGCACAAGAAGCCACCCAGCGTGAGATGTTAAAATAACCAACAATGTGCATCTTCGAATCTCTAAGACATGGTGTTTGTGGATTTGGCAGACATCTGGGAATGACAGCGATATAGTTTTGATTTGTGTCCCCACTCAAATCTCAAGTTGAATTGTAATGCAATGTCGGAAGTGGGGCCTTGTGGGGGATGACTGGATCATGAGGGCTGATATGGTTTGGCTGTGTCCCTACCCAAATCTCATCTTGAATTGTAGCTGCCATAATATCCATGTGTCATTGGAGGTACTTGGTAGGAAGTAATTGAATCATGTGGGCAGGTTTTCCCAAGCTGTTCTCATGAGAGTGAATAAGTCTCACGAGATCTGATTGTTTTATAAAGGGCAGTTCCCCTGCATGCATTCTCTTGCCTGACACCATGTGATGAAGGACATATTTGCTTCCCCTCACGCCATAATTGTAAGTTTCCTGAGGCCTCCCCAGCCCTGTGGAACTGTGAGTCAATTGAAACTCTTTCCTTTATAAATTACCCAGTCTCAGGTATGACCTTATAACAGTGTGAGAACGGACTAATACAGGGGTGGTTTTCTCCCTTTTGTGTTGTTCTGGTGATAGAGTTCTCATGAGATTTGGTTGTTTAAAAGTGTGTGGCACCTCCCCATTGCTCTTTGTCTTCCTCCTGCTCCAGCCATGTGAAGATATGCCTCCTTCCCCTTTACCTCCCACCATGATTGTAAGTTTCCTGAGGCTTCCCCAGCCCCCATGATTCCTGTACAGCCTGCAGAACTATGAAAGAAATTAAACCCCTTTTATTTATAAATTACCCAGCCTCAGGTATTTCTTTACAGTAGGGTGAGAACAGACTAATATAGATGAGGAAAATGAAGTGGAGACATGCCACGGAGCTCTGTGTAGCAGCTAGAAGCACTGGACAGAGGGCACATACACACAACTGTTCATGTAAATCAAAACAGTAATTTCCACAAAACTTACTGGACCAGTTGCTTATATGGAGGGAGGATAAAAGGAGAAGAGAGTGGAGAGAAAGTGGAGTAACTACATAAGTAATTAACAAGAACGACAATGACAAAAAGAAGAAAGGGGTCTTGCAAAAGTTGAGAGATGACATGTTATACTCTTTTAATACTCACAACTCCTACATCTGCAGTGCAAAGATGAGGAAACCAAGGATCTCAGAGAGTGGAATAAGGAACCGAGTCCTGGAGAGGGAGACCTCCCATTTATGAGCACCTACTGTGTATGGGATTAACCTCATGATACGCTTAGCCTAATGACATTCTGCCAAGGCAGAGAGATTGCCCTCACTTTACAAGGGCAGACACTAAGGTTCAGAAAGGGGAACTCTCTTGCCTGGGGACCCAGAGCTCATAAGAACCAGCTGAACTGTGAGCCCAGGTGTGAGGCTACAAAACTTATGGTCTTTCCACGATGAGCCTTTTTCTCCATGTACCTATCAAAGGTTCAGGCCAGAAAAGGGCGGCAGAAGAAATACTAAGGAACTGGAACCCAAGGCCATGCCTGCAAGAAGTAGAGAGGCTCTGTATATTGGGAGAACATGGGAGGGGGTGCACCAACCAGTGGGGACAGGGGAAATCCCATCTCATGCCGTGAAGCTACATGGCAGTCAGGTGGCCTCACTGGCTGGGGGTAAATGTGTGGATGAGCAGGCATGGCTGAGGAGAGCTCAGCACAGGGGCAGGCTTGCTGGAAAGACCATCACAGGCATCTCTGCCACACCCTCACTCTGTCTGACCTCCAGGTAAGGCACAGAGCTTCTGTCCCCGAGCCACTGTCCATCTGCCCTTCCTTCCAGTCACTCTCCTAACAAACTGATTATTTTGCTTATTTACTTGTTGTCTCTTTCTGCCACCAAAGACTGTAGAATCTATGAGGGCAGGGATTTTTGTGTGCTTTCTCCTTTGCCACGTTCCTGGTGCCTGCCCATAGTAGATCTCAGTAAAAGCTTTGTTGAATGAATGAAATCATGAAAGGCCTTATATCCCATGCCAAGGATATATCCCACACCAAGCTTGCTTCCTGAGGCACTGGGTGGCCACTGGAGGGTCTGGACAGAGCTGTGACATTCTCAGACCTGCCTGACAGCAGCAGTGGGTGCAATGGTTAGGAGTGTAGACTTCATAGTCAGGCTGCCAGGTATGACCCCTGTCCCCACACAAGCCTTGTAACCTTTTGCAAGTCACTCAGTCTCAGCTTCCTCATCTGCAAAATGAGGATGAAAATAGTACCTCCTTCATAAGGTTTTGAGAAGATGAAATGAGTTCATGCGTGTGGTGTTTAGGGCAGTACATGGTACGATAGTAACATAACAGTCATGTATCAGTTTTTGCTGCATAACAAGCCCACCAAAATTAGTGACTTAAAACAGCAATTTTTTATTTAACTCATGACTCGGTAGTCTGGCAATTTGGGTTCATCTTGATCAACTATGAGGTTCTTCTGCTGGTCTTGGCTGGGTTCACTCCTGCTCAAGTTGGCAATCAGTGACCTCACTGGCATATTGTATGGTTATCTGGCTGTAGCTGGAGTTACAGGGTATCTGGGCCATGTGTCTCTCTCAATGTCCAGCAGACCATTTCAAGCTTGTTCATGTGGTGGCAGTTGCAGTGTTTCCAAATGCAAAAAGATAAAGCAAACCCCAGTGTACAAGCACTATACAAGCTTCTGCTTATATCATTTTGCAAATATGTCACATTGGCCAAAACATCACATGGCCAACCCAACTTCAAGGAGTAGAGAAACAGGCTCCACCCCTTAATAGGAGGGGAAGAATTTGTGACCATTTTTGCAATCTATGACTGCCCTTGCTATTTCAGAAATGGCAAAGGCATCTAAAGAGAACTCAGGAGGCCTCTGCTAAAGACCAGATTTGACAAAAGACTGGAAGCCCTACTGGGTGTGAGAAATGGGAAACCAGCCTGTCCCATCCCATATCCCTACTTGCCAGCCCTCTGTGATAAGAACCAATTATTTTGAGTGGCAAGTGGGCTATGCCAGAAGTAGTTTCTGCTCTGTCTCAAATGGCCCTTGAACTCTTGGGGATGAAAGATGGAGTGCAGGCTTAGGGCAGATCTTCTTTCAGAGAGTGGTCAGAGCTGTCCGCCTGTAGCACCCTCTGAGGGTGGCATCCCCAAGCCTCAGCCTCCGCAATTCAGTCTGTAAAAGCCCGATCTCACTTAGCTCCTTCTCAAACAATAATTTGAAATCAACGAATCCTGTGCTGACATACTCCTCCCCTATGATTACTGAGCTCTAGACATGAGGAAACAGGCATTTCTCAACCAAGCCCTCCATCAGTGATTACCATTATTGCATAATTGGGGACCTCGGAAGCAACAGAGTGCCGTGAGCTGCCAGGCCCAAGCTCCTACTCAAATGACACTCTGAGTTCAGCTGCTAGAAGACAGGAAAATGTGGCTAATTGAGACTAAAGACTGCTCTGAGTAGCTGTCTAATTTTCCACAGTTAGTTCCTTTTTATTCTGCAGTGGTATCCTTTTGGTAATTGACTTTCAAATAATACTTGTTACATATCACACTTAAACAGGAGTATTTCTGGCAGGGTTGAGCTATACAATGGATCTAGAAATGGATTTCATTAAGGGAACCAGCTCTACAGATCTGAGGCACTCCCACAGTGCCAGCCACACACTAATGTTCAAGAAACATGGTCCATGAGATACGTCCACGCAGTTATCAGTGTACAGAAATCGCGGCATAATTTGTGCATGCAGCAACCACACAGATGATCACAGAATTCTCACATCTTTTCTCTCATTTTTCAAGACCCTGTGAGTTTAAAAGAACAAGGAACAAATGAGGACACTGAGGTTCATCAAAATTGGATCACGAAGCATGTTACTACACATCTACTATATGCCAAGCATTGGAAATGCAGACATGAATATGGCAACACCTGCCTTCAAGATGTTTATAACATGGGGGTATGGATGGGGAAAACCAAAAAGCAAACAAATTATAATAATGGAGCAGGAAAGTTAACATTACAGAGATGTATACATATGCAAGATGGAGCACAGAGGACAGTAACTCTCTGAGGATTGAGAAACTGAAAGCCAAGTTGAGTCCTGAAGGATGCCTAGAAGTCAACCTGGTGAGGAGGAGGGTAAGACATCCCAGTTAGAGCAGTAAACAAATGCTGCCTATTGCAGGAAAGGAAGAGGTTTTCCAGGACCCATGTGCCAAGGGTATATAGCAGAGTGTGGCCTAACCTCAAGTTCCCAGCCTTGACTCAGCATCCATAGTTTTCATGCTTGTGTGCTGTCCAGTTGTTTGGCAAATATGTCCACTTCCATGCTTCCATGGAAGCTTTCATGATATCTTCTTGGGAAACCACATACTCATTTCACCGGGGCTGTCATTACTCCAACCTCACTTGGATTCTTATTTTAGAATTGCCACTGGAGTCCATTTGTAAGCCATATAATGCTTTTGTTTTTACAGCAATACATTGTTTTTGATCCCAGGTGCTATATTCCTTGGCACGACTATCCATTTTGTTGCTAAATTTGGCTCTAAAGAATTTGGAACCATTTCCAAACATTAAACGTACCCTCAAAGGTTGATGATGGCCACTGCACTGAGCGTGTTCAAAGAAATGTGCTCTTGTAGGAAGACAGTACATCTGAGTCTGCCATCTTTCTCACCCCTGCCCAGGGGAAAGGAATCTCCATCTTCAGCTACTCTGGGCAGGGTGCCTGGTAGCACTTGACCTCCATTCAGTGGGATTATTAAGCTGATCCTGTCACCACCTCTGCCTTGAGGACTCAGCCAACTTATTCACTCTCATCTCAACATGCTTATTTTCACTTCAGATTCTTGTAGCATAAGGCCTGCCAGAGCAGCCTAAAATCCCACAGTTTGGATTGGGAGTTAGGGAGCAATAGAAGACTCTGTTTACTTTGACAGACCACATACTGATTAAGATGCAAGCAACGGGGAATGTTTGTTATGAAAAGTCTGATCATTCATCAAAAGCCACACCTTGTATATGGTCAGTGCCAGGGAGAGGAACAAAGCACTTTCCATTAAAAATGTGTGCAAAATCCTTTTTAAGAAGGGAGCAAGATTCTGAACCCAGATAGACAATGGGGACCAAGAGCCCATTTCTAAACCAGCATACTAGTCACAAGCTTCTCCTCCTTCAATGCATTGAGCACCTGCCTTCATGTACAGAGGAGCCTCCCCTACCCCCATGCTACCTCTCTGACACTGGTCTGTAAGCCCCAGTCCAGAACCCTCACCTCAAGGAGGAAACGATGGTTCTACAATGTCCACTTCGGCTCTCAAAATTACATGCTGTGAACTATTGAAAACAAAACCCCAGAATCACACAGGGCATCACAGAAAAAGACTGGCATTTCCAAGCTGGGGACTGCAGATTGAGGCGCCTTGGTGAGGTCTACAGTTCCTGCTCCCGAGGGCAACCAGGGCAGCTGGCTGCCCTGCTTTCCACAGGAGCCAGCGAGCAGTGTGACACTGTCACTCACCAAGAAAAGTCACTTCCCAAAATACCACACGCTGCAGGTAAACGGAAGAAAGGTCAGAATGATGTAGGTGTGCGTGCTATAAACCATCTCGTACATAAAAATTGCCTAATTACCGGGGAGATATGAAAAAGCATATATTACTCCTCAGAGCGGCTAACCCTCAGGGAAGGAATAGGAAGCGGGGCACCTCTCAGAGCAGCTCAAATACATCAGACCTCGGGCCTCCTCTAGTCGCAGAGAAAATACCAAAATTTTTTATGCCCCCACCCCTGCCACATGACTACATATGAAGCAATCTGTGAAAACAGCATGAAAACGTCATATAAACTTGAATCTTTGTATTCATTTCATACTTAAATAATGTAACTAATCATTTTTTTTTGCCCTTTGTCTTTGAATTTTCATTACAAAGATTGAAAAGATATAAATTTCATCCATTAGGTTTGGAAGCATACATAGCATGCTATTTGAATGAATTAAATTTTGTTGACTTCTGTCTGTTCAGTCAGATTTTGAAATAAGGTGAGTGAAAATCACTTCCTCCAGCGTCTCTTGTTTTTGTTCTTTTGCTTGGTATCTAATCTATGCCCCCGCCCTGACTCTGCAAATATGGGTGCTTTATCATTCAAAGATCAAATCCATTTTGAAGTGATACAGTTCTTTTAAAATCATTTTGTTATTCATTTGTACTGCCCTCCAAAAAAAAAATCATTTGTTGAGTGTCCACTATGTTCTAGCCACTGAGCATCGAAGACGAAGTCAGCAGACAATTATTGTTCCAGTATTTCCATGAGTTTGTTGGGGCAAAATAACACATATCATTATAAAAACAGTTGTAAAAGAGGGAGCAGGTAGGAGAGACTCCTCACCCAGAGTGATAGGATTGGGTAAGGCTTCCCAGAGGAAGTGATACCAGACTCTTAAGGAATTAGTAGGAATTAGTTAAATGGAAAAGAGGAGAAAGGGATTTGGGGACAAAGATTGTGCCATGTGCAAGGACTCAGAGGCTTGATAGAGAGAGCAGCTCATTTGAAAACCGCAATTCGTATCTTTAAGATGCATCACATCGATATGTACTCTGAGTGGCAAGTCCCTTATTTCTAGTTGGTTTTCCGTGCAATAAATAGAGGACCTCCTTGAAATCTTCCTCCTTTTTCCCCTTAAGTTATGTGTGTGAATCAATGTTCCTAAGTTTATTGTATCTTTGTTTTGGAAGATAGGCAATATTAGAAAGAACACATATGCCAGGGTAACAGAGGCTTCTAGAGAGATGAATGGGAGTTAAAGGACTTATGGGAGCAGAGAAGCTCCTGGAAGAACCTGGCAAAAGAAGGATCAAAGGCCTTAGGAAGTGACTCTGACTATCACAGAGATTTTCAGTAGATGCTTCAGAGGGCTTGAATTCTACAGTCCCATCTCCCTGAACACGTGTTTGTGTGTGTGCAAACACACACAACTAGGGGACACTGGAGGAGGCTCTTGGGTCATTTACGCAGGCAGAGGGCTCACTAGACCAGTGATAGTTGTTGCATGGCCTGGGAAGAAAGCCCAGGAATAAGGGCCACTTCATCAAAAACAAGTAATTGCAGACTGGAGGCTGAGTTGTCTACATCACAAGCATTGCCAGGATGCTGGTTGGTCACAGAAGCAAGGACATCCCCACGATTCCACCTGCCCCCTTGGAGAGAAAGTGTCTGTAACTCTGGGGGAGGGGCGTGACTTTGCCCTCTTGAGGTCTTCCAGAAGTGTTGCTTCTTTGTGGTGCCCACCCACATAATGTGTAATGCAACTATCATCTAGCACTTTCCATTCACTGGAATTTTTCTTTTTCTTTTTTTGTTTTTGAGACAGAGTCTCACTCTGTTGCCCAGACTGGAGCACAGTGGCACAATCTCGGCTCACTGCAACCTCCACCTCCAGGGTTCAAGCAATTCTCCTGCCTCAGCATCCTGAGTAGCTGGGACTACAGACGCATGCCACCACGCCCAGCTAATTTGTTGTATTTTAGTAGAGACGGGGTTTTAGCATGTTGCCCAGGATGGTCTCAAACTCCTGAGCACAGGCAATCCACCTGCCTTGGCCTCCCAGTGTGCTGGGATTACAGGCGTGAACCACCGTGCCTGGCCCTGGAATTTCTAAATCTGTAGTAACTGCATTGTTTTCTTGATTTCTTGATTTCCAGTATTTCCAATTCCCCAAAGAAAAGGGAAATACAACAACTGGAACGCTTCCAAACTCTTCCAAAAAGTCAGTTACCCAAGGAAATTCCTTATCAAATTTATTGATTATGCCAACGCACTAGCTCCACACTCAACCAGTCTCTCTTAAAAATGAGTGAGCTAGGCTAGCTGCTTTGTGATCACAGAAGAAATGGAAGGCATGGGCCCTATGCAAATGAACTCTTGGTCCCAGGTGGGAAAATGAGATTTCACAAAGGAAATAAGAGAATATAGCCAAAAGCCTGAAATGTATGAATTGAGATCTAGTCACCAGATCTTTATTGACCATTTATTTAATCACTGGTTCATTCATCTCTCTCCCTCCCAGTGTTTACCAAGTGCCTTCAACGTTCTAAAAAACATGGGGAATACAAAGGTGAAACAGAAGCAAAGTGTTTCTTGCTTAGGAAGAGCAAGAAGTGGAGACATGACTGCAATGTTAGAGTGGCACTTCAGAGGGCTGCACGTATGGTGCTATGGGAATTTAGAGGAAGGAGAGCACCACCCACCCTCACCTTAAACAGAGTAGATGTTATGTGGGTGAATTATTCCTTCCAGACCTTGAAGGATAGGGAGGAACTGCAGAGACCCCTGATTCTCAGGACAAATCCTGGAATCTTATCAGTCCCCAATCTAGGCATACATGGTCCTATGGAAGCTTCACACTGGAGACGTCCATGACATGCTTGGCAATGACTCAAACATCTACGGGATCTGTGTGTGTAGTGAGAAGAGCAGTCTTGGACTTGCTCAGAAGGACCTGTTTGGATTCCAGACCTACTGCTGGCTTGCCAGGAGGCCAAGATGCAGTGATGTATCACCCCAATGCCCCTGCAGGACTGACGTGTCTTCCTCCAGCTGTTGGGAATATAGGCACTGACTGCTGAGAGTTGCTCAAGAACTGCCCTTGGTGGAAGAGAGCTGCCTTACCTTGGGGCAGCCCATATCTTAAAAACAGTCCATATGGGGAAAGGGGGCATAAAGGGTCTACCCTTTGCCTCAATTTGGGACTTCGCTGAAGGACCATCCCAGTTCAAGCTTCCTGGGATTGGCCAAGGCCTTTCTTGTGACTAGCCTATGATTTAATTTCTCCCTCTGCACAGCCCGGCTTCCCTCACCCACCCCACAGGCAGTGGTGTGCTGGTACTGATGGCACCAGCTGGTGAGAGCCAATTCCATGCACCTCTTCCCAACACCCATTCAGTGACGTCGAGTTGGTAGCTTAGAAATAGGCCATGGTGGGAGAATTTACACTAAAATTGATGAACTCCACAAATCAAGACCCCCAACCCCCATGCCAGAGGATTGTTAATCATTCAGCAGCACACGGCTGTCCACACTGTGAATCCCAAGGCTCCTCAGCAAACTCCAATGCAAGACTCCTTCCCATCTCAGGGTCTATTTCTTGGGGACCCAACTTAAGACACCAGATGACTTTAGGTGAGATGTATCTGCAAATCAGTATCGTCACAACCACTGTGACTTTGGACATTTTACCTCATCTCGATGAGCCTCAGTTTTCTCATCTCAAAGTGAGAGATGGGCCTGGATCTATGTGTTTAGGGGCTATGCTAAGAGGATGCTGAGTGCCCAGGGCATCTCGAAGTTCGTGGAAAGGATAACGAATCTTCCATGTGGCCTGAGAAGAAAGCATTAGAGGCCACATCTATCAAACAGGGATAAACCTCTCAGGTGGTTCTGAGGAGTAAATGAGACCCGGGAACAGAAAGCTCCTACTTCAGTGCCTAGCCCTCCCTACAAATGAATGCAAAATACTGTGATACATCAAATGCTCCTGGACTGTGGTCCCAAGAGGGGAGGATTCATTACTCACCCAGAACCTAATGGCTCAAAAATGTGTCAAATGATTCGATGAAACAGCTCAGGTCTGTCTCTTTGCATAGCAGAACACAGCGCGGAGAGAAACGACGACCAACCAATTCAAACGTAGGATTTTTCACTCCCATTTTTAATCTGTTGTCCCCAGAAACACAAGGACAGGTTTTAATGGCCAAAGAGTTGAATGAAACCACCTCTTTAGAAGCATCCTGTTTTGCCTCCCACCGTTAGGTTACTGGCTCATGTACAGAAAAGGCTCTGCCTTGGGTTTTGGCATCACTGTCTTGCTTCATGGAGCAGATTAGTCTTACCCCTATCTACCTCCGTCCAGCTACAGTTGAGGGCTAATTGTTACCTTGGAGTGTGTTTGCTGCTGCGGTTCTCTCCTTGTGGAGGGTAATGAAGAGGATTTCTAGTAACCCAAGACGCAGAATCATGCCTTTCTTGGAAGCAGATGAAAGGCATTGGTCTTTAGTATTCTGTTGTGCACCTTACTGATTCCCAAATTACGTGTTCGGGAATACAATCTGAGACATTGCAACCGTGTAGCTGTTTGGCGTGCACTTTCCAGAGCTCTGTCTCCTATCATTTGAAAATAAGAAGCAGTTGCATTTTAGGTGGGGCTTGGCAAGCAGAAATATAGGACACCTGGTTAAATCCGAATTTCGGATGAATAATGAACACTGGTTTTAGTATAAGGATGTCCTAGGCAATATTGGGGACATATTTATACTAAAAAATTCTTCGTTGTTTATCTGAAACTCAGATTTAGCCAGGCATCTGCTATGGTTTGACTGTTTGTGTCCCCTCCAAAATTCATGTCGAAACTTAACCCCCATTGTGGCAGTATTAAGAGGAGGGGCCTTTTGGGAAGTGATTGAGACAAGAGGGCAGAGCTCTTGTGAATGGAATTACATGCCCTTATAAAGAGGCTTTAGAGAGCTCTCTGGCCCTTTTGCCCTTCTGCCACATGAGGACAACACAGTTGCCCCCTGCCATATGAGCACACCAGGGAGGAGGCACCATCTTGGAAGCAGAGGATGAGTCCTCACCAGACACCAAATCTGCTGGCACCTTGGTCTTGAGCTTCCCAGTCTCCATCATTGTGAGAAATAAATTTCTATTATTTATAAACTACCCAGTGTGAGGTATTTTGCAGCAGAAATCAACTAAGACAATGTTCTGTAATTTATCTGGCAACCCTAACTGTAGCAAAATTCGAGAAATCAAAAAGAGTAAGAGAAATGTGTGAGGTTCCACTTGAAGCAGCTCTGGCCATGTTCCTTATTTTGGGTTCAGAGGGATGGGCATCACTGTCAATCATGCACCCTTGCCAACCCTTCTGGTTGGTGGGGAGGGGCATATACAAGAGGAGATGAACAATGGCAACATTTTAATGACTTGAAATTACAACATCTTACCTTTGAAACATCATGAATTTTAGAGGTATTCCTGCATCCTGTAGGAGGAAAAAAAAATGGAGAAAAAAGTCCCCCTAAGCTTCACATACATAGAACACAACTTCTGCCCTCTGGAATGTCTTCTAACTGACCTCAATTACTGCCCCATCAGTAGTTCCTGCCACTTTATCCACCATATCTATGTTCTGAAAATGGCAGGGATCTATCAGTCAAGGTAAGAACCTCTGCCCTTTTACACATGGGTTTATTTCTGGATTTGGTGCCTAACTTTCCAAACAAGGATGGAGAATGATTTTATGCGTAAGAGTGGAGGAAGGGAGAGAGAGAACCTGAAAGTGTGTAGACACAGGACTTATCCCCTCTGCTATAGACAGAAAATGCTTGATGGATGCCCGCCTGTGTTCCCATACCAAATGCCAGACGCCACAAGAGAGGCATGGAGAGGACCCCAGAGTTCCTGCATCTCAGTGGACTATGGCAGCGGGGATAGCATAGCCCACCCTTCTACCACCAAGGCTTATTATACCCAAGGGAGCTACAAAATGAGAAAGTCCGTGGGTAATTATAAAACAAGAAGATATCGTTCCATAAGCCACAAGGGAATTCAAATCTTATTACTTACCATGCATGCCATTTAGGCCATGATCTGACACCAATAATTTGTTCCTTTACCTTCCTATTTCATGGGTGTGAAAGCCACTCGTTGGTCATCACGTGTATCTGCTCTGGGAACAGAGCAGCCTAGGTCATGGGACATGGAAAAGAGACAAATCCTTGTGACTTTTTCCCCCAAAGATGTTATTCTTCCTTTTAGGGTAGTTTTAGGTTCACAGCAAAATTAAGAGAGAGGTGCCTGCCCCTCACCTCCTGCCCCCACACGTGCTAGCCTCCCCCTCCCCTGCTGTTATAAACTTCGCCATCAGAGTGGTGCATTTGTTACAACTGATGAATCTCACGGATACATCATTATCACTCGAGGTCCACAGCGTACATTAGGGTTCACTGTCAGCATTGTATATTTTGATGGGTTTGGACAAGTGTATAATGACATGTATTGTTCATTATAGTATCAGTCTTGTGTGGGTTTTTTTTTTTTTTTTTTTTGAGCAGGGGAGATAGGTGTTAAAGAACCTTGTTTTATCATATTACCAGAGTTGGTTTTCTGGTTCCATTATTGAACATCTTTGGTGTGCCAAGGCACAAGGTTAGTTTTTTCCACCTTTATTTTCTTGTCTAATCTTTGTTGGTTTTTTTTTTTTTTT
>NW_012116488.1:9082081-9172537 GCF_000951035.1 Colobus angolensis palliatus
GCCTGGCTAATTTTTTGTATTTTTTAGTAGAGATGGGGTTTCAACATGTTTGCCAGGATGGTCTCAATATCCTGACCTCATGATCCACCCACCTCAGCCTCCCAAAGTGCTGGGATTATAGGTGTGAGCCACTGCGCCTGGCCAGCCTTGTGATTTTTAAGCCACAGGTTTTGGAATTGTTTGTTATTGCAGTAGGACTTAGCTCACACTGACTAATACAATCAGGGTCAAAAATATTTGGGGTTTACAAGGGCCACACTGCAATGGCTGTACATGGTATCAAGTCGGAGATTATGGTCACAGGGAGAGCTGTGAAGAGGGTGGCTCTGGAGCCTTATGAGTTTGGGCTCAGATGCTACTGTACAACTTATTAGCTATGACTTCAGGAAAGTCACTTGACCTCTTTAAGCATCAAATTCCTAGAAAATCTTAGCACTCCTGTCACAGGGTTGCTAATGGAGATTAAATGACATAATGTGTATAAAATAGCACAGGGCCTGGAACATAGCAAGCTCCCCATAAAAGTTAGTTAATATTAATGCTTCATAATTTATTAAAAGATGGAGGTTCTAATATAATAACCCCCACAGCAATACATACAGCAATCTCTGCTTGAAGTTTCCAAAGGTGAGTTCACAGCATCTTAGGTCTTCTGGTTCCACTTGAACTTAACTACCTATCAGTGACACCTCTGTACTAAGACATCTCCCTTTACCTTGCACCTCACTGGGCCTAGTTCTGCCTTCTCCAGTGACTCTGAAGAGTTGTACTCTTCTCTCCCGTAACAGACTTTTGAATATCTGTAGACACTGGCCTTCTCCACCACATTCCCCATGACCACCTCTGTGTGCCTCTCTTGAGGTCCCAGTTTTTCCATTTCCTTGCGTAACGGGTTTCTTAACCATTCTCCATGCTGCCTGCCCTCATTTGGAGCCACCTCAATTCTTCCAGGTCCATGCAAATCAGGGCACCAAGATGCGGTTCACTGGGTACAGAGAGAGCGCATGGGCTAAGCAGCCTCCACCCAGCCTAGGAGGCCGCAATCGACACAAACCTCCTGCTCTTTCCCATGCCATCTGCTGCTAGGCCACGCCTCCTTCAGCCTATTCTTGGGTAATTGCTATTCTTTTTTCTTAATAGAAATGTTTGGCAGATTGATTTCATTTTCTAGTTTTCCTCATCTCCCAACCATTCATTCATTTATTCAACAAATATTTCTCCTGCACAGTCACGTGTAGGAGCCAGACACTGTGCTTGGTACAGAGGCTAAAAAGATCAAGAAACAAGAGGTTCACAGGTTGCTGAGGGAAACTGATTTGGAAACAGAAACATCCTCCAGAATCTTCTGACGCTTGATATCATGCAAAGTACAAACCGTTTCATCGGCAAGCATGAGCCTGACTTCAATGTTGATATGGTTTGGTTGTGTCCCCACTCAAATCTCATCTGGAATTGTAGCTCCTATAATCCCCACGTGTTGTGGGAGGGACCCAGTGGGAGATAATTGAATCATGGGGGTGGTTTCCCCAGTACTGCTCTTGTGGTAGTGAATCAGTCCCAGGAGATCTGATGGTTTTACAAGGGGAAACCCCTTTCACTTTCTCATTCCCTGTTTTCCGAGCCATGTAAGATGTGTCTTTTGCCTTCCTCCATGATTGTGAGGCCTCCCCAGCCACATGGAACTGTGAGTCCATTAAACCTCTTCTTCTGTATAAATTACCCAGTCTAGTCTTGGGTATGTCTTTATCAGCAGCGTGAGAACAGACTAATGCAGGTGTCTTCACATAGAAATGTGATGAAAGTGTGAAAATAAGGACTGAGCGCCCACAGCGGAACAGCGACTCCTCTGGATGACTGTGTCCTAGCTACAACTCCGCCTGAGGCTACCACGCCAAGATTTTGCACTTTTTCCAGGCCCCTTGTTCTCATTAAAAATAAACTTTCACTCCTTTTATTCCTCCTAAGTACTAGCAAAGTAAATAAACTTTCACTCTTTTTATTCTCTCCTAAGGGAGAGAAGGAAGGAAGAAGAAAGAAAGAAAACTTAAAAGAACAGAGAAGAAGGAAAGATTTAGGTTACCATCATATATTTAAACACGCAAACCCAGAATATTACAGGGCATTGACACTTGGAAACGAGTAGAGTATTTTCCCATTTCAGGTCTCTGACATTGTTTACATTTTCTGTGATTACTCAGAAATCCCTAACAGTGTTTTGGCCATCACACACCAGCACACTCTAGCTGTCCTTGCTGTGCAACAGGCCAATGCTTGGACACTTGGGTTCTTTTCAACTGCATAACTATCCTCCTGACATCATACTTCTCTTGAGCTTTGAGCATCCCTTAAGGAAGCATTTTCCTTCTAAGAAAACGGAAACAAATTAGCAGGCAAATAGTTCTGCTGGTCTTTTCATCTATCAGTGTTAACACAGTGCCTGGCAGAGTGTGAAAACCCAGTAAATGTTAGATAAGTGCATTGTGATCAATAAGTAAATATGTTAAATAAATACATTTTTGAGGAGAGGATGGAAGAGGAGTAACGGACCTAACACAGCAGAAGCAGCCCTTGGAGGGCTCTCCTGAGTGACACGGCCCTCCAGGTTCCTCTGGGAGCTGGAGACAGAGCACAGAGTTGAAAATAAGGGGGCTCACTTGGACCTTAGCCTTCCTTCCCCACCAGCAAGACCTAACCCTCCAAAATCTTACTAAAACATCTCTAAAAATGTCGAAGGATAAAACGAAAATGTCTCAAAAAAATAGAATGAAAAAATAGAAAAAAACAGGAGAGAAGTGAAACAAATAATTGCTGAGAGTTCTAGGAACATAGAACAGAGAAGCTGGAGGGAAGGAAATCATCAAAGACGTAATACAAGAATATTTCCCAGAACTGAAAAGCACAGTACGCTGGTCTGAAAGGGTCACTGAGTCAAAACCCACCATAGGAAAGTCTGAAACAGCCTCCCCTGTGGTCACCCTCCTACAACTCATATTCCTCTCCAGTCTGTCTCTCCCAGAGCCGTGTCAAGCAGAGCCTCTCGCCCCTGTGAGTGTCACTTTCCAAGGGCTTTTCATTTCAAATAGGATAAAATCCAAACTCCTTTCAGTAGCCCTGTGTGATACGGCTTCTGCTGGACTCTCAGACTTCCTGCCTGGCACTCCTTCCTTACCCACTCCAGGCACACTGTGCTCCCTGTTTCTCCTGCACACCAACCACAGGTCCTTTCCACCTGCTTCTGCCTCCATCCTCTGTCTTCCCCAGGAGCTTCTTCTTTCTCGCCTCTAGGCCTCAGCACTCACATCGCCTCTTCAGAGAGATCTTCCCTGGTCACCCTAACATAGCACCTACAGTCCAAAAACATTCCTCAACTTCCCTTTTCTGTTTTATATTCATCGTATTTGTCACTGACTGAAATTATTATATTTATATATTTCTTTTTTTCCCTACCAGATTATAAGCTCCATAAGGTGAAAACCTTGTCTTATTCACTGCAATATCTCTGGAGTTCAGAATAGTGCCAAAGTAAGCATTCAATATTTGACAAATAATTGAGTTACCAACACAACAAATGACAGGAAGCCTCATGAAGGTGCATGGCCATGAAATGTCACAACAGAAGGACAAAGAGAAGATCTTAAGAGTTTCAAGTGGAAAGGGCATCAGAATGCACTAAGTTTCCCCCTAGGCAACCTCAAATGCTAAAACACAATGAGTAGTGCACCATCTTTCAAAAATCTGAAGGAAAACAATTTTTAAACCAGGTTGCTATACCTAGCCAAACTATCTAACAGATGTGACGGTAACTCAGATATTTTCCGACATGCATAGATTAAAAATAATAGCCTCCCATATATCTTTTTAAAGAGGCTTCTGCAGGATGTACTAGTGCAAAGCAAGAGACAAAATCAGGAAAGAAGCTACAGAAATCAGAAACGGGAGATACAATACAGCAAAGTGGTAAAGAGAAGTACAAAATGATGGTGAGGAGAAGCTTTAGGTGAAGCTCTGCACAGGATCCCCAAGACAACTTGGTATCACGTGGAGCAAAAGGAAACACTCCAGAAGGGAGGCATCCAATTTAAAAAGAAATTGATAAATGTTCTGATATGACTGAATGTGTGAAATAAAAAAGCTACTGGTGGGTATTATAATAGATCTGATGGAGTAACTGTAAATAATCAAAAATATGTAGAAAACTTAGAAAAAAATTAATGAGGCAATTTTTAATTCCAAGAGAAGCAAAAAGTTTTACCAAAAAAGGAAACGATATCACAATACACTGAAGTAAGTAATATCTACCTAATCGAAACAATGTAAACACTGACTACCAATTTATCTAAAAATACCTAATTGTATGAAAGGATAGGGAGGGGCAAGAGTACAAGAGAGCCAAGATCTCATCTACCATAATAAAAACTCAATATTTAAGTTTTAAAATTGATAAATAGTAAATTCATCAGTGTGACAGCATGCAAGTTCAAAAACACAAAACTCAAAAATTGTATTTCTTTACACTAACAATGAATCTGTGGAAACTGAAATTAAAAACAATACCTGCCAGGCTCGGTGGCTCACACAGGTAATCCCAGCACTTTGGGAGGCTAAGGTGGGTAGATCACGAGGTCAGGAGTTTGAGACCAGCCTGGCCAACATGGTGAAACCCCATCTCTACTAAAAATACAAAAATTAGCTGGGTCTAGTGGCGCACGCCTGTAATCCCAGCTACTTGGGAGGCTGAGGCAGGAGAATTGCTTGAATCCGGAAGGCGGAGGTTGCAGTGAGCTGAGATCGCGCCATTGCACTCCAGCCTGGGTGACAGAGCAAGACGTGGTCTCAGAAAAAAATAATAATAATTGTTCTGAAACAACTGGATATCCATAGGCAAAAAGCAGAATCTTGACTCAAAACTCACAACTTATAAAAAAACAAAAATACCCTCAAAATAGATCAAAGCCTTAGATGTAGAACATAAAAGTATAGAACTTTTAGGGAAAATTGAAAAATCTTCAGAATCTAGGGCTAGGCCAAGTTCTTAGACCAGACACCAAAAGCATAATCCCAAAAAGGCAAAGCTGATGAACTGGATGGTGCTCTCTTAACTATGGTCTTCAAAATTCAGCCTTCTGGGCAACAGACAGGACCTTCTCTAGGGAAACAGACCAGTCCGAGAGAAAAGACCTTAAGGGAATCATATGGCAGCACAAGAGGTGCCTCCTGTACTGTGTGCGGTGTCAAATCCTCACTCATTCCAGACCAAGTGACATCAGCCAACTCTGCCCAGGCTTCTACCAGGTTCCTGAAGGACCCTCTCCTTTCCTTCTCTAGGGCTTGTATGCGTTGCCTGCCAGGAACATTGCATTCCACATGTGCAATTCAGGAGCATGGGAAAGTCAGCATCCAAAAGCAGGTTGTGAGACGCATTTCATGGGCTCCTGGGAAGGTCCTGCGGGATTTCAGTCGTTCGGCTGACTTAATGATGCCTCCCCATGCAGGCTCTCCCTTCTTACTCCTTTGTCCTTCATTTCTCCTCCCCAGGATCACATTCACAAATAAACTAACTGCACGTAAGCCTTTGTCTCAGGCTCAGCTCTCTGAAGATCCCAGGTGAAAAGAGAAGTCCTTCTAAAAATGGCCCACCTGAGAAGTTTAAAAAAAAAAAAAAAAACACAGCTCCAAAGCCCCACCCCACCACATGTGCACAGTCTTGCAACTCCCAATCACCTGTTTAATGGCTGACTCATATACAAACAGACAGCTAGAGGGTCCTCTTAAAAATCACACAGGAGGCAGAGGTTGCAGTGAGCTGAGATGGCACCACTGCACTCCAGCCTGGGCGACAGAGACTCCATCTCAAAGAAAATAAAAATAAAAATAAAATAAAATCACAGCAGGGCTTTTCCTGCTTTGTCTTCCATAGGAGAAGCCATCAAACTCATTTCTTAGAGAGTTTCTGACATGATTTTCAAAGCCAGTCTTATTTTTATTAAAGCCCAATTAGTTACATATACAATAGCATATTAATTTTACTGCATTATAATCTTAACATGGATAAAATGACCTCTCTTGTCCTTTTCTATCAGCTTCTGGTATAGAATAAAAATCACCAGAGACCATCCAGCATTGCTGTTGCTTTGCTAAGACATGTGAAGCTTTCACCTAGTCAGTGAGGCCATACTTTCACTGACACTGCCTCAGCCATCTAGCCAGAGATTGAAAAAGTAAACCTGGTTGAAAAATCCCATGTGAATGTGGGCTACCAAAATGGAAATGTAATTTTAGTAGAATTACCTCTACTCAGATTTTGTCTGCCACGTGGCTTTCAGTAAGGAAGATAGCATCATCAAAGACAAAGCTTGATCACAGTTCTGGGGGTGACAGAGAAAGCTATCTGTGGAAGAACGGCCAAATAGAGGGAGATGGAAAGTATTTGACCCTTCTTGTGACTTTAAAAAATGTAAGATTAAATACAATTTCTAATAGCTTCTGATGGGGCGATAGAAAAAGCCATCATTTGGTGTCTTAAAAAATCTGTAGATTTTTGAAACAGAAAAACTATTCTTTTCAAAATAGGACATTGGCAAAATGGGGCAGGGTGGGGGTGGGGAGCTGTTTCAGTTGCACTCGACTGAGTAAAGGTGACAGGATGTATTTGCCCACTAGTTTCTCTCCATGTCTTCATTCTCAGGGTACTGACGATTCAGAGATGAATGTATACTGAATGCACCCTGTACCAGTCTAATTTCTTTTGACAGCCTGCATTACAAACTATAAAATTTTTTTAAATTAAGTATCTTTGAAAATGGAAAACTGAACTAACATTCCAATTTGGAGGAAGGGGGACTCAATGTAGAAATTAAAATCATGGTAAACTAATTTGCCAAGGGTGGGGAGTGTTAGAAATGGTCTTCTGACTTTAACCATAATAACAACAAGGACTATCAATTAGGCAAAGAGTGCTCTAAGCCTATGTGCTGGCTCCACTACAATTTTTTTTTTAATGTCTGGCAGCATGTTTTACAAACTAAACCCAGGGAGACTACAATTCTACCAGAAGGTGCCTCAGATGGTTTTGCTAATAATTTTGATAAGCTAAAATGGAGAAAAACATCATTTCAATTATTCACTTTTCAAAAACCATCAATTTTAAGTTACAATATTAAATGTCTCTTTCTTCCTCTCTTCATCGCCATCAAACAAATGAAACCAAACCCTGGAAAAACCCTCACCAAAAGTTAAAGGGGGAAGGTAGTGACATTTATGAATATGTTAACATGCTAAAAATCCTGTCATTAATTTCTTGCCATTCAGAACTTGTGTCCAGTTTACGTGTAACTTTGTTCGAGGAGAGTAAGTTCCTTTAGAGAACTCGGGGGAAGCCAGCATTGCTACTGCCGCGAAGATGTAAGTGCGAACCACCATATATTGGCTTTTGTTTTAATAGCCTTTTAACCAACTTTGTTAATGGACTGAATGTAATTTAGATATGGAACTTGGCTAAAACGTAGCTTCAATTGGCTATTAAAATTTAAGAGCCAACTAAGATAGCTAATTACAAAAAAGCTCCAGTGATAATGCTAAGCAGAATTAGTAATAGCAAATGACAGTCTGTCTAGTCTTATTCCCATAGGGAAAGAAACTCTTAACTGAGAAGTCAACCAGACAATGTGCAGCAAACCTAATTGCATTCCTGGTATTATGGCATACGAATCTGGCAGCTCCCTGGGACAAAACGGAATAAAATCTGACGAACTCGAGGCAGAAAGCGACTGACCCTCTTTTACATGCCAGTTAGAGAAGATTCCAGGAAATGTTATTTCTATTCACAGTTGATGAGTAAATGCTCTTTTACTATGGAACATTTCTGTAAAACCCTAGTGAGGACTGAGCAGTAAGGAAACAGACCTTCCAAAAAACACAGTTTCAAAGAAAAAAATCCGTCACCTATGCAGAATTAGACTTTTCCTTTAGATATTTAGGTCTTTAAAAAGGCAACAATAAATATCTGCCTGCTAAAAAGTTGAGTTTAGAGGAGAAAAATGTTCTGCTTTTTACTTCATTACAGATACCCTCATTATGGCATCAGCTGAAGTGCAGACCGGCTCTCCTGTGAAGATTTATCATGTGTGGTGGCCACTTTGAATTGGAGGTACTGTAGTCTTTAACATTCCCTAGTCAAGTGTCTCCCTGCTGTGCCTGTAAATGTCAGTCCAGTTTTTTCACGGCTGTGCGCACAGATTAGAAACAGCAGGAGAGCTTGGGAGTATGACTACAATACCAGTAAGGACACTTGTCTTCGTGGTACTGCTCAAATGATTCTTGGAATGCAGGACCCTGCTGTTTTCTAATATTTACACACAACTGGAGTCATCAAGAGCAGTAAATGCAGTCTAAAGGAAGCTTGCTTCTTTGTGTTAGGGACTTTACATTCAAATAGGGATATCAACAGTAACATCAAAAAAAATTTTTTTTTAACTTTCATATTTCCCCTCAATTTTGTTGCTACAAGACCAACCAGGTATTATCATGACTGTTCACTTAGCTTGACCCTCCCTTCCAAACACTTTCTGTGTGCATCACACAGTTCACTGGGAACAGCAGGTGTTTTAGATTCTTGACCTCAAATTGTGTTTTTGCAGGCTGTGGTTTCTCTGACCTCTACAGGAACAGACAGGGCCTTGGAAACCATTCTGATGTCATTTCAACCACCTTTGCTTTCTGAACACTTTGCAGGACATATCAAAGACTTATTTTGGAGCTGCAGCACCTGGAATACAGACGGCTTCTCTTTCAAAAGTCTAGTTAGAAACAAAAAAAGGAAAAAACCCCATTGCAACTGTATGCGTATGTTAAGAAATGTCTAAATAACCCTACTTAAAATTATGAATGCTAGGACACACTGTATTAAAAAAAAAAAAAAAAGGCAAAAACTGCAACTACTTTTGCACCAACCTAATAATTTGCCGTAACTGTTTAATTATCTGTCAAGGATTTCTGGACTAGAAACTTGGGGTGGGGAGGTACACAGGGACTAGATCATATACTTCTGCAATTACAATGTCAAGCAGATTGGAATGTACATATTACTTCTTCAGTTAAACTGACTCACATGTTTGCACCAAAATGTTCTATAATACTTAATTAAATAAATGAAGACGTGAGAACAAAGTTAGGATGTCTGTGTTGGGGCAGGGGAAGGAGTAGGGAAGAACTAAAATATTCACATCAAAGGTCTTCCTAAGAAACTTGAAGGCACATTTCTCAACCTAGAAAAGTTCAAGAAATGTGCTCTTTTCTCTCTTCGCCAGGCAATCTAATAGAATCACTTCCCAATTGTAACTTTCCCTGCAATACACTGTCCTAGAACTTTCCAGTCTTCAGGTTTAGCAGACCCTTCAGTGGCTCTACTTTAAGTACTAACACATACTGGTGTCTTATGGGGAAAGTCTACAAAAATGTGTAGGGACTCTTCTCACATCTGAGAATTTTACCAAGGACCACCACCATGAACTTCTGAACTATGATTTTTGTGTCAAGGCCAGAGAATATTGAATACAGCAATTTTTCCATTTTTAAAGAAACTGTTGTCCAGGTATTATACAGTGTTCATTTTAAATAACTGTGATGGGTTTTCACTGGTTTCTATAGGGTATCAGAAGCAGAAAACCAACACACAGGAAAGTGGAAATAGCATTCAGACGACTGTTGCACCCTCTCCCCAAACTCTGGATTCACTCCTCCCTGCTACATCCCAGGCACAAAGATTATATTATCATCTCCACTCACATGGCTGCCATCTCAGAACAACATTCTAACATTGGACTTCACTTAGTGTAAGAACACGGGTTTTTGAAGATCATCTGCAGTGGTTTACAAATGAAACTGAATTTTCTCAATGCAGAAGTTTTACAGGGAACTTCATGACAAGCCAAACTACAAAAATTCAAGAATGCTATTCATAAGTTGCAAAATGCTATGCCATCATAAACTCACCACTGCATGTACAAACACATCCTCAATACAGTGGAAATGGTAAGCATTTTATTTGTGTAACACACAAATGATAAAGAGTCACCTAAGGCCAGGCACGGTGGCTCAAGCCTGTAATCCCAGCACTTTGGGAGGCCGAGATGGGCAGATCACGAGGTCAGGAGATAACACGGTGAAACCCCGTCTCTATTAAAAAATACAAAAAACTCGCCGGGCGAGGTGGCGGGCGCCTGTAGTCCCAGCTACTGGGGAGGCTGAGGCAGGAGAAGGCGTAAACCCGGGAGGCGGAGCTTGCAGTGAGCTGAGATCCGCCCACTGCACTCCAGCCTGGGGGTCGGAGCAAGACTCCATCTCAAAAAAAAAAAAAAAAAAAAAGTTGTCTAAATTATTTGGTCAGCAGTAGACTGCATACAATTACTAATATAGTGTATAAGGCTATCTGCATGTCAAGACCCTTTTATAATATTAATCCTTTAATGTGACTTGTACTTTCTCTATCCGTAGAACTTAATAAGTTACAAGATTACAGAATAACCTGTGCAACTTTTAAAAAAACTAAAAAATTTTATCCATGCAACTGTTATAACTAAAAAATTAAGCAGGCATGAAATAGGACTAAGAATAACACAGCCAAAGGACAAGAGTTAGATTTCTGTAGTGGTGGTGGGATCACAAGTGAATTTTGATTTCTGTTAACGTGGTTTGGGCACTAAATTAGAATAAGTAAAATGGCATTAATTAAGTCAGTGTGGTGCTGGCATAAGAACAGACAGATCAATGAAATCGAACATAGTCTAGAAACAAGAGCACATAATCAGGCAAGCATCCCAAACCAGGGTGGAGGAAAGGTGGGGGAGATCATTTATTTAACAAATGGTACTGAAGTTACTGGCTAGTTGTTTAGGAAAACAATCTTTGTGATCCTCACCTCATGGCATATATTTACCAAAATAAATCCCATATGGATTGAAAATTTAGAAGCATTAAAACAAAAAAGCCTAGAAAAAGTCATGGTAAATATTTCTAATTTCTGGATGAAAAACATTTTAAAACAGTGACAGAAATTACAATGAAAGATCAATAGATTAAAGCGATAAAAGCTAAACTTCATAAAAATTAAAAACATATCATACATAAAAAATAAACAGGAAAAAGTCAGCAACAAAAATGGCAAAGAGTTAAGGTCATTACTGTATAAACAGTACTTACCAACACACCAAAAAGAAAAGAGTGATTAGTTTACAAATAAAGGTTTGGGTGCACTAGCGATTAAAAAAAAAAAACCTTATCAAATTATAAAAATAAAATTTAATGTGTTAGTCTGGGTGGCTTAAATAGCAAACATTTATTTCCCACAGTTCTGGAGGCTGGTTTGCAGATGGTCACATGACAGAGATAGACATCATCGCTCCCCCATCTCTTACAAAGGCATTAATCCCATTCATGAAGCTCCCCCATCTCTTACAAAGGCATTAATCCCATTCATGAAGCTCCCCCATCTCTTACAAAGGCATTAATCCCATTCATGAAGCTTCACCCTCATGACCTAATCACCTCCCAAAGGTCCACCTCCAAAGACCATCATCTTAGGGGTTAAACATAGGAACAATGCGGGCCACACCAACTTTCAGTCTATAACCCTCAAGGATGACAAAAATGCAGGTTGGGCACTCAGATCTACTGTGCAAAGTGTTAACTGATAGATTTTTGCAAAGCAATTTAATAAGTATCCACAACTTTTCATTTCACAGTCTTTGACCCAGTGGCTCCCTTTTGAAAATCTAAGAATATCCACATGTCAACGAAGATTACTGCCCAATTTTGTTCAAAAACATTGTTTATAATATCCCAATACTGAAAACAACTTAAATGCCCAATAATACAAAAATGGTCATGAAAGTATCATAAATTCATTTTAAAAAGTTAAGAAAACATATGTTATATTCATGAAGTATTTATAATAATGTAAAAAGTATTTAATGTTAACTTTAAAAAGAAGAATGTAAAGCTGTATATGAAGTGTAACTGTTTAAAAATAAAAGCGCATAGAAATGACTGAAGAAAATGTGTCAAAACATTAATAGTGGTTGCCTGTGGGTAGTAGTATTATGGCTGGTTTGTCTGTTGACACTTTTCTGTATGTTCTAAATTACATAAAATGACCATGTATTATTAATACACCCTTATAATCCAAAGAATATAGAGCATATTAAAACAGAATTTTAAAGAATTAACAAAAATATAATGTTCAACTGTGGACATATATATCTCCCCACACAAATACAAATAAATTGTTTATATTTCCACCACTACTTTATTGCTATGCAACTTGGGTCTTTATATGCATACTTAATTTAGTAATTCAAAGCAATAATCAGGGTTTTATAACTGGCTTATTAGTGTTTGATTTGTCTTAGATCACTACCGAAGAACACCTAGAAGCTATTTAACTTCAGGGCTTAGTTACCAAAGACTTATCAGTTGCTTTCTAGAAAATGTAGAACGCATATACGTCCTCTTGTGTGAAGGACAAGAGCCTGGCAGTGGTGTTTATCCTCAACAGATTAGAAAACTTCAGCTCAATGAGGACCTAAGGAAAATGGCAGAGAAGGCAAGAGAAAATGGAATCAAGAACATGTTAAAATGTGGAAGCTGGATTGTGAAAGGAGAACCAAAAATGGCAAATCCACTCCATTCAGGGATTGGAAAGAAAATAAAAACAATGCAAGATAAAAACACTAAATATAGAACTGAAAAGGACAAGAAAAAAAATTACTCTGAATGATGAGGTTGCTTAATCATTTCTTAAAAGGGGAGTAAAAAAAAAACAGTACGAGACAGGGAATAAAACAGAACGAGGGATGCAGCAAACGAATCAAACTGGATTCTATGGCCAGTAGTTTTTCATTAATTTCTGTAGCCTTGCCAATACAGTAACATTCAAGAAAACGCCAGTACTTACTTAAAACAATATGGGAGGAAATATCTGTTTTCTTAATATTTAACCAAGTTTTCCATGTTTTTATATTGTGAAAAATAAGGAGGCTAAGGCATACACAGAAAAACACATCACACACAGTATACTCTATTTTAAGCATTAATGTGTTTAAAACAGAACTTGAGAGTTGATTTAGGTGTTACAAATAAACTTGGGGGCATTAACACAGATAAGTACTAAAACCTAACATTCTACAGAAAGCAGGAGGAGCCTCTGCCCAAGTCAAATTTTCTAATCTGTAAAGATATGTTGCTCTAGAACTTCAGGAGGCATTAAAAGGTTAATCTTCAAAGGAAAGTCTGTAGATGTTTTGCATTTTTCAGGATCTAACCATTGCAGTGATAAATGCTTCACATGATCACTAAATATCCACATAAGAAAGCCAAAAGTTATAGTCTTTGTACTGGTTCATAGGTTCTCAAACTTGGTACAACCTTGACAATTTCTGGTATGTCCATATCCCACCTGTACATTTACTTCTTTCCTCAAATTGACTTGCTTTTAAAAATTGAAATACCTACCTTAGGTTTGTCCTAAGTAGTAGACAAATCACCAGTTTAATGTGATAGCTGTATTTTGAATACATATTAAAATACTTAAATATTTAAGTGAAACTATGTCCATATACCTTCTAAACACACTGTGCATGTTATTAAGCGGTAAGGCACACCATCCATCAGAAAATAGAGTCTAATCCTGATTTCTCTGACCAAGAAAACTTTGAGGAATGAATCATGAAATTGTTCATAAATGTATTAACATTACAAGCTTTTGTTCCCAAGGCAACTAAAAAAATTCCAGATCTTAAACTTTCTGATTACTGTAACTGAAGTGCTTGGTTTACTGTGTAAATATTACATACTATGAAAGTGAAACTTTTAAGAAAAATAAACTGAATGAATAGGCTCTATCTATTAATATCTAGTTCACAGGTCTTCCGTAGACAAAGCCAGTCTTTACACAATCTTTACACCACCACTTCATCATTTGTCACTTGTTTTCTTGTTATACAGCTTGCACACTGACATAATTCTTATGTAATCTTTCATTTATGTAGATTTTCTCTCTCATGGATACACTTCCTCCACTTTTTATTTCATATTCCTTTCCCATCTTTGTACCTCCTGTCTCATACAGCAGGTGCTTAATAAAAGATTTTGGAACAGAACAAAATCAATACAAACCAAACCAAACCTTACAGCCACAACATACTGTGCGTTTGTATCAAACAAAAGAGATTTTTATTTTAAGCTTTGCATTTCCTAAAAAGTGAGGACTCTGTCAAACATTTTTATCCACTCTGAGAAATGTACAATGATTAGAAAAGTGCATGTCATAATAATTTTCATATATATGTACTCCAAAACATCACAAACACATGGCTTCGGAATAACTTAAGGAGTATCTGAAGATTTTGAAATTTCATAAATTAGCCTTTAACGAATTGTACAAAATATTTATTTTTATTAAAAAAGTTTGTTTTCTGAACACATGAGTATTTAATTATTACTTCCACCTCGCAAGACTCACATGAAAATAAAACACTTCAAATAGAAAAGGAGAAAAAAGTCAAAAGAAAACAAAGAGAAAGAAAGCTGGTTCACAGCATCTGAATTACTTCTGGACTCTCCTTCTGGTTCTTGAACCTTGAAGATAAATCAAAGAAACTGAAATCATTAATCAATAATTGACAAAAGCAAAAGAACAGAAATACAAATATCTCTAAAGATAGCACATTTTAAAATCGAATTGACTCTGGTGATTTGCAAAGATAAAATTGACATACAAAGGTATGACTGCTAAAACTGAAAATCTTAGAAAATTGGGTCATTTTTTAATATGTCCAAAAATATGCTGACAAAACCTACCTTCTAATCTTTTTTTTTCTTTTTGAGACGGAGTCTTGCTCTGTCGCCCGGGCTGGAGTGCAGTGGCCGGATCTCAGCTCACTACAAGCTCCGCCTCCCGGGTTCACGCCATTCTCCTGCCTCAGCCTCCCGTTAGCTGGGACTACAGGCGCCCGCCACCTCGCCCGGCGAGTTTTTTGTATTTTTTAGTAGAGACGGGGTTTCACCATGTTAGCCAGGATGGTCTCAATCTCCTGACCTCGTGATCCGCCCGTCTCGGCCTCCCAAAGTGCTGGGATTACAGGCTTGAGCCACCGCGCCCGGCACCTACCTTCTAATGTTAAGCCATATAAAAATGCTTTGACTGATAAAACGTATCTAATTTTTACTAATACTGAAATATTTCTCTCCAAAATTTAAATTTATTGTAAAATTTAAAACATTATCTCCAAATATAAACCTTAGCAATATAGATAAGCATTCATTCCTTAGGGGGAAGCGATGAGGTCATGCATGTTATGAAAAGCAAAGGAATGAGTTGCTTTTTAAAGCCTATTACCTACACCCTTTAGGCAGGAGAGCACTGGGATATACTGAAATGGCAAGTCTTTTCTGCTAGGAATTATACAGGTCCCAAATGAGTAGCCTCCTAGAAAATGATCATATGTGATACTGGTCTTAGTCCCTTATGACAGCTCCTGTCTAACTATTCTTGGTTTGGAATAAATCAGTGACTCTCTACTGGGGGCATGGGAATTCTGCCTCACCAACGAGACATTTCACCCCACCTACTACTCCTACTTCACCTCTGGGCGCAGCAGTCAGCCTCATTACGGCTGCCTAGGGCTGGCAAAAGAAGCAGGGCCATTTCTTTCCCACTGCCGCATGCTATGCTTTGCCAGGAAAGAGCAAGGGCACCAGAGTGAGGGACAGCATGGTGCTCATAATTAATCAATGACTGCACCAAAAAAACACAAAAGATCAATATTTCTTTTCTGAAAAGTACAAAATATTCTTTGAATGTGGAACAAAATTCTACCATATGTATCTAAAGGTTTTCTCATCATGGGTTTATTTAGGTACTTAACATGAAGGTCAGTTTCAAAACTAGCATTTTTAATGTTTCCAAGTTATAGTTTCTGTTCAATCACGATACAGTTCAATGAAAGCAAATTTCAAGCTCACATGAATATCCTTTTTTCTGCCACTCATAATATATACCCTATATACTGTACTGTGACTGATTCTAAAATTTGAGTTTTTTCTTAAATTTCTGTAACATGGCCATCTATTAAAAATATCCCACAGTAGATTTTTAGGTTTTTATTTCAAGAAATTTTATTTTTATTATTTTTTGAGAGGGAGTATCACTTTGTTGCCAGGCTAGAGTGCAGTGACACGATCTTGGCTCACTGCAACCTCTGCCTCCTGGGTTTGAGTGATTATCCTGCCTCAGCCTCCAGAGTAGATGAGATTACAGGTGCCTGTCACCACGCCTGGCTAATTTTTGTATTTTAGTAGGACTTAGACTTTCACCATGTTGGTCAGACTGGTGTCGAACTCCTGACCTCAAATGATGCACCCGCCTCGGCCTCCCAAACTGCTGGGATCACAGGCATGAGTCACTGCGCCCAGCCTATTTCAAGAAATTTGAAATTAATTCTGCACAGAAAACTGAAAATGTTGTGATAGTGAGATTGGCATAAAGGGTATTACAAAATCAAGGTCAATAATCAATACTGTATCTCCCTTTCAATACATTTTAAATCTTTAACCACACTACAAAGAACACTAAACTAACAACTATAAAGCTATATTCAAATAGCATTCTTCTCATTGATGTCTTAATTTGCCATTTTACTCTGAAATTAAATATCATTGCTGCTTATCTCCTTCAATCCAAAGTTTCTCACTGCAACTAAAAGGGCTACTACTGCCTGGAAATTATATAATCAGTCCTACGCACCTTATTGACTTTGCTGCATAAATCAATTCAATATTTTCCCTAATAATCAATTCTAATTGTTACAAAAAAAATCTATCTTCTTATCTCTTTAATTTAAAATATAACCATTTTCATAATATACACTATTGGCAAAGGGTCCAATCATAAGACTAATGTATGTAATTTGATATTTGGAAAATAGCATACGAGTTTGGGATGCTTTTCTATGATTTTATAACATAGTAGGGAAAAAAGTAGGACATTTCTTTGTAGGGTTCCCTTAAAAATATCTACTTTTTGACTAGTCATGCTTTCTCCAAAGATTCCTCAGGAATGGTCCAAAATCCAAGGTTCTTAAGAATAATACCAACAAAAGTAGCCTCCATTTTATGAAAAGGAGGGGGGAAAGTACACCAGCCATAAATATCATGACTATATGAGCTAATTTTTAGCACAATTCTGAAATACTGGCATAATTTTGAAATGCCAGAATATGCATGATTTTTAAAGGCTTATTTTGTGAGGGGAAAAATTACTTGCAGCAAATAACCAAATTTTCTCAACTGGTAAAAATTATGCCTTGCATAAAAGTAAAAGGATTAGAGGCCTCTGTTCTTCTTGAAAACCATCCCATCACCTCCCCTCTTTATTTGAGAAAACCTACACAATACACATTTTGAAAGCTTTCAGAATGTGTTCTTACACAATAGACCCCCAACTATTCAAAATGAGTTTAGGTGTATCAAGAAAATTATACATGTTTTTAAAATGGTCTAAATAGATATTAAAGGAGAGTTGCTCCCATTTTGCTAGGCACCGCATTCTGAAAGATCACACAGTGAGAAAAATCTCTTACCATATTGTAAATCATAAATTGTGTTTGAAAATAAAATTGTTAATGAAGAAACTGACATTTCTAAAGCTGCTGTTAGAGGTAACCATTCTTGAAACATGTTTATGACACAAAATCTTAAAGCCCTAAAACACAGTATTCACTGAATTGCACTATATGTCTTAAAAATCAAAAAAACAAATGTAATAATGTGTCTTTTCCTTCAAGTTACTTTTACACTGATAAATTTAAAAATATACATTTACACAAACTCTTGGCTTTTTCTTTTTGCTGGAAGCAATAACATTTTACCATCAAAAAATATTTCTCTCACTTATGATTATTTTGATAGTAAAATACCTTAACTCGCCTTGTACTTCAGGGGGAAAAAGTGAACTGTAATGGGGGAAATAAACAGCATTTTAAGAAAAGCAATTCTGAGTTTGTATGAATACGGGTGAATCTGATTATTCTTTATCTTCTTAAAAAGTTATGTCAAAAAAACTGAATTGTTCTCCTTAAATTATTTATGACTTTACTATACTCTTTTGTCATTAATAAAATAAAAAAAAATACTAATATATTTTCTCATGGGAAAAACCATCAGTAGAAGACCTCACACTAAAAATTTAGGTTAAAAAAATTTCATAATTATACTAGAATTTAAAGACATTTATGTATCAAAACAAAAACCCTTGATGCTCATTAAGCAAAGTTCAGGTAACAAATGATGTCCAGGCAGTCAAGAGAGGGATGAGTCTTCCCGACGCACAGCTGAGACTCTGCCTTAGACTTAATGAGTGTCAATCTCACTAGAACAATGCGGGATGTTTCTGAAACTAAAATTGCCAGTTTTAAAATTTAAGAGATTGTTTTTTAAAAATACTGCTGTATCTTTACAAATACTCCTTAATTTTTTTCCCCACTCACTGTCATAGCTGCTGCTGCTAGCCTCTGGCTGAGACATGCTTCGATGTATTGCTCCTTGGGACTCCTCACTTCCTAATAACAAAATGAACAAGACAGGGGAAAAGCGAAAAAAAGACAGTAGCGAGTGCAAGACAGCAGCGGAGAAAAGAGAGGGACTACTTCAAAACCTTTCACCTTCAGTGTGAAGTTATATATTCCCTCTTCAGGTATCTCAAGTATTCTTTGGGTTAAAGCAGATTAAACCAAAGGATGTCCTAACCATAATATGTAATGAAGAACATAGTGATAAAATCAGGGCAAAAATGATTCTCTTTGAAAGTTGAATACTTTCCTTTCCACAAACATGCACTGATGCCACTAGCAAAAGGAAGGTAAAATAAATTGGTGTCATTACTCAATATGGTACCTATGCTTTAAAAAAAATTTTTTTAACCAAAAATAAGCCTTTTTTGTTTGAAACCAAGAAATATTTCAGGACAAACAAAATAATTAAAATTAAAAAAAAAAAAGGCAGACAGGAAAAACCTTTTTAAAAAAATGTATTGGGGGCCATACTGAATAGCTCTCTTTATTGAGTCAAGCGCATCATCATATCATATGAATCCTGGAACATATTGGCTGGCAGTTTATTAAACATATCAGACCAAAGTCCAACCTAGTTCTGCCATTTGCAGATGCTGCCTTTGCTCATGACATTTCTGGAACTATTGGAAGTGCCTTCAGTGCCAGTTTATAAGCCATCTCAGAAATGACTTCATATCTTTTTTTCTTTTTTTGCTTCAAGAACTGTGAAAAGTTATCAGCCATAAAGTTTTAATTCTTTTCCTTTTAACTTGTTCAGAAAAAAAGAAGAGGTTGACAAACTTTATAAGAAACAATTAGGCAGCTCAGTTACAACAGACCCATGTCTGACCCCTGACACTCACTATCATACCCAGAGTTATGTGGGATCAGTGTGAGGAAGTGGAAAGATATTGGCCTGAGAGTTAAGAGTTCCGGTCTCTATCACCCTTTCACAACAGCTCAGTCATTTATTTTATTTATTTTAGAGATGGGGTTTCTATGTTGCCCAGACTGGACTGAAACTCCTGGGCTCAAGTGATCCTCCTGCCTCAGCCTCCTGAGTAACTGAGACTACAGGCACACGTCAGTCACCACGCCTGGCAGCTCTGCCATTTAATCATTCAGTGTCTCGGGCTCCAAATCTGCAAAATGAAGGAAACTTCCCAGTCTCAACTTTATAATTATTGTGGAGAGCAAATAATCTAACGTATGTACAAAAGACACTGCAATACATAATATACAAAAATCTTGTGGCATTTTATTATAAAACCAAAAGGTCATGACCCAAATAGTTGACCCCTCATCTAATGGGAGGAAATGAAATTCGTGTTTACGTATGGAAGCAGTTAGGTAAAACTGTTCAACTTACGGGTCTGTATGGCCTCTTCTGTCTGTGTGTTTGACCATTCCATATCTTCAACACCAGATTGCTTGCTTTCTTCAATTTCCTTCTTTCGCTTCTTACATATAAAAATTAAAGAGAAAGAGATATGTCTGACAGTCAAGTAAACTACAAACTCATCACGTATTTTTGTGTGTGTGTCTGTGTGTAACTGTATATAGGTGTGGGTGTGTTGAAACACACAGGAAAAATATTCTCAACTTCAGGATAGTGGTTACCTAAAGGAATGGATGAAGGATGGAAGAAAGGGGGAGTACGAGAACTTTCAACTAGACAGTTAACCCAGATGGTAGGTATATTTGTTATATCCACCTCTAACTTTTCATGCTTTATATACTTCATTATTGAAAGCTATGGTTTAACCATCAGGATTGATCATACAGAAACTCTTTTAAAACAAAATGTTTTACAAACTCACGATCACCACTCAGGCCAACGATACTCTCCACATAGTACAATGCGGGTGGGATGGAGAGAGGATAATCTATTTGATACATGGAAAAAATGTATGTCTTGTCCCATATATTACATCAGTGTTTGTACCATATAACACTGGTGGTAAAATTCTATTTATGAATCAATAATGGAAAACTTGTAATAAATGTTTCTCTTTTAGCATACTTTTTATTAAAAGTTTAAGAGGGCCATAAACCTTACTGTAAATGAATAGTCTTAAAAGTACAAAGCTCTCCTAAAATCTCAAAAACCATCTGGATTTCCCACATTCTTTTGGGCCTGTCCTGTTTTTCTAGTGAAGTGTTATTTAGGAGTCAGTGCTTATATTCTGTCACTATCCATTCTTCCCAAATGTTCCTTCAATTTAATCTTATTACTTTCTACCACTACAACATTTTTTAACAGGTCCAGTCCCGTGTTAAGTTTCTAAATTCTCTAACATCTCTATACATAGGTAAAATTATAGAGGGACGTTAGTAATAAATATGAAACTTTAAATTTTGTATATAACTTTATCTTGTGTAGTTTCAAATTTAAACTGGTTAAAATCCAAATTTTAATCCAAAGCTTCTTTTGGTTGCCTAAAATAAGTCTGTATCATTTAGAAAACCATCTGATATGCCCCAAATCTCACAGGTTCACAATGCAACAGAATGTCCTCATTTATATTTTCTAACAATTAACAATAAGTTAAACTTCATCTGAGAATGTTCCTTGCTGCAGGCCATTTTGTGTACAGCTAGAAAAGAGGATAACGCCTGCTGACAGCACATTGTTCCTTTTCCTAATGGCAACCATGGGTTCTGTTCCAAAGAGAACTACATGGGAAAGCTGAACTCTATTCAAGCCACATTATCTTAAAACCTCCAAATGGTCAGAACTGTTATTATCTATGTATTACAATTAATCCCACTGTTTCAAAACATTCTGAAGATGGCTGTGGAAAATTAGAACTCAGAGATACCCACCACGTTCCTAAAGAAAATGCTTCACATATACAAAAGTAACAACTTGACTGAACCTTGAGAAACTTTCAAAGGCATTCATTTAGCAGATTTGTATAGGGAGGTATTGCCTCTCAAAAATAGCTGTAAGAGTGGCTATAACTTCATATAACTGATGAGAAAAGGGGAGAATGCCTTACATCTTTCTTTTCCAAAGTGTTGCTTCATGATTACCATCTAAACCCTGCTGGGCTGAACAGATTGGTTCGATAATTACATACAATAACTGCAGTGGGCAGGTAACCCTCAGCTGGCACAGGGCAGCTCCCCTGTGAGAACTTCCATATGCAAACTGCACTGATGGAGTGCATTAGGTACATCTTTCCTGCCTGTGCACAGGCCTGATTAACGCCAGCCAAGACTCCAAGGTTAGCATGTCAGCAGATTTGTGATGCATTAGGCAGGAATAAACACAGACACTTTTGTTCGTTCAGACCAAAATTAAGGAGGAATATTTCAGTACTATATTGCTTTCCATACAGCAGAGAATACATTTTCCAGTTTTTGGAGAGCAGATTTTTAAATGCTCATTATAAAGGGAGCTAGCTATCCAATACATTTTACCCAAGAACCTAAGTGCATTCATCTAGTTTTCAAGCTTATTTAATAAAAAGGGGCTTTCTTAATCTCCATGAAGGTAAATTACATAGGAAGGAAAATCAGACAGTATTCAACCAACAAAAACAACACCTGTGCTTTAAGCAGTATGCATTAGGTAAAGCACTCTACTGCATTAATCCACACTTCAGCCAGGTAACTCCTGCCCAACTTTTCTAACAATGTACATAGTCTGGATACAAAGGGCCAGTGGTCTACAGATGAATTTAAAAACCAAAATAAAACCCTTCAAGTTTAGTAGTATCTAAGTATGTTATCAATTTTATAAGGCAATGAGTAAAATTCTAAGCAATCTGCTGCCGGCTTCTTCCTTCTGAATATTTCCAAATGCTTCATTTTGTTATTTGTCAACATCCTTAAGGCTTCAGATAGTGCATATTTTGGTTCCTTTTGAAGAGAAAAATGGCTTCACAAAGTGACTATGCTAATCTCTGATTTTTGTCACATTCTGTATGAGGTCTCACAGGTGCCTTTGTGTTTAATATGAAACCAAAATATTGTATGATATACTAACTTATAAAATAAACTTGAGTATTCTTTTAATTCAGCACAGCTAAAATATCTTCAGAAATTAGATTTCAAAGGGCACTAGAATATATATTACATATTATATTTTTGAAGTGTTTAGATATGCTAGAGTTTAGTTAATTAGCAGCTTCTCACTTCCAATTTAGAAACAGGAAGACAAATAGGCTAAATGCATTTGAACTGATACTTTACTAATAGTCTAAACACCGACTGGAGACCCGCTATTGACTTAAAGTTGTTTTAATAGAAAAGAGAAAAAAAATCTTCAGAAGCAAAAACCAAAGACCAATTCTTTGCTTCCCAAGTCAAGCATCAAAAGGTCACCTCTAGATGCTTTCAACCGCTTCTAAGAAAAGCCAATCAGATTCATGGCTATCTCCAAGAGATGAGTACTCAGGCAGTGTTATTTGGGTTTTGCCTTATGCTTATGACAGAAGTCTACATGTTTACTTTAGAAACTTAAAATATACAGCCTAAAAGTTTTAAAATCTTCATACAGCACATATGTCATAGAACAAAGAACTTTAAACACTGCATGAATCAGTCCATGTGACTCCACTAATCAGTTAATCTTATTTTATTTATTTGATTAAATTATTACATTCCCTAACTTAAATGGTTGAAAACAGAATATTAGGAGTAACTAAAAAGATATGACACATCTTCTATGAAGGTAAAGCAAACATGTTACTATACCACAATATTTATGAAACTAATAGACTTAGTTAAAATCTACTACATAAACAGAAAAAACTGACGCTAGGGACAGAAAACAGCCAGAGAATGTGCTCAGTATTTCTCAGCTGATGGTGATGAAAAGACTAGAACTCAGAGTTCTTTATTCTTATTGCAATTTCCTTTCCACAGCACTACACTGTCTCCCTATGTGAGCTTTCAGTAGGAAGCAGCAGTTTCTAGTTGCTGTGTTCTTAATGTATTTTTTCTAGAGTTATATTATAGTACACAAATTTGTGTATTTCATGTAAACTATTTCCATAACCTCCTCTATTTCTCTCCTACTATGTATGTTCCCTGAGGGCAAGGACTATGGTTTTCCTCACTTTTCTAACCCTTAATGAGCTTGGCATAGTGTTTTGCACATATACAGATGTGCACCTGTAGAGGAACTATTAAACTATTCTTGTAATAAAGAGATAATTTCATATCTTCCTCTAAGTCTCTCAAAAACTGTAATATTTGAATGGACATTAATTACAGATATGTTTCAAGAAAATGCAGAAAAAGGTCAAACATAATTACAGGGAGAAGAAATAAAAAGATGGAGAGTTAGGAAATGAACAAATGACTTGAAAAGAGACAGACAAATTTGAGGGATAATCTAAAAATATCCTGCTAGAGGCCTGGTGCAGTAGCTCACGCCTATAATCCCAGCACTTTGGGAGGCCTAGGTGGGCAGATCACTTGAGGTCAGGAGTTTGAGACCAGGTTGGCCACATGGTGAAACCCCGTCTTTACTAAAAATACAAAAATTAGCCAGATGTGGTGGCAGGCACCAGTCCCAGCTGAGGCAGAAGAATTGCTTGAACCCAGGAGGTGGAGGTTGCAGTGAGCCAAGATCACACCAATGCACTCCAGCCTGGGTGACAGAGCGAGACTCCATCTCAAAAAAATAAAATAAAATAAAAATAAAAATTAAATTTGCTAGAATTTATTAAAGTGATTTACTATTTTCAATGAGTTTCAGAGATGAAGACTGTAATAAAAATAATGACTATTGCAATTTCCTTCCACAGCAGCATTGACCTCCCTCTGAAAAGAGGTGAAGATCACCACCACATACTTACTAAGCATCTACTGTGTGCCTGGCACTGTCATTTTCAAGCTGAAAAACAGACACTATAAAATAGTTAAAGCAAAAGAGAACCATCATCTTTTATAAAAACATTAAATACACACATGTTTAATTTCTGCAACTATTTGTTTTGATGTAAGCACTGTAAGAAATCCTTTTAGGGTTCCATAAATGAGTGTTCTTACATAAGTGTCCAGTGTAATCCCACTAACATGGAAATTCATTCTATGAAGTATCAATCCATATGTAAATGTAACACACACATTACCTCACAGTCCACCCTGGATTTTGTTGTTGTTGTCTACTTGTTTAAATTTAGATCTCTTCTGTCAACATTTTTAGTCATCTACTCTGGAGATAGGAAGTACAACTCAAGCAATTTTGCTAATTATTATTAACAGGTCTGAAGGAACGAGGCTAGCAAAATAATATGATTAAATATATGGCACACAAAGTTTGGAATATCTATGTTCTTCACTAGTTCAAGCTATCCCACCCTTACTTACAAAACCATGAAAAATTAAGGATTTACTGTAACTATCCAAATATAGTTACAAAAATTGCAGGTAATTTATATGAATGTGCCAGAAAATACTGATACAATGGTAGACTTTGTCAGAATAAATGGGGGAAAAAACTATCTGGTTGGCTATCAGGGCTCCATGCGCAACACATTTTTTTCAGCAAAAGCACTGCTTTCATAAAGTCAGCATAATTTGTCTATTCACTTATTTTAGAGCACATGGATGTCCCTTCAGCTTGGCTTACTACGGAACTAGGGAAAGCTGCCTTCAAGCTCTACTGTCATCCTTTCTCCTAGAAAAAACACTCAGCTAACGAGCAGACAAGCTGTGGAACAAGCTAACCCTTGATTACATGATCTACAGAAGTACTACATGCTTCAGAACCTTCATCAAAATGTCGCACAATAACAGCAAGCACAACCTAGAAAAATCTCCCAATGACGCTTTTGAAAACAGTAAATTCAACTTCCAACTTGTTGGCAGCAATGGCTTTTCATGATTCTAACATCATTCATATTACAAGGAGATCATGAAACTTTAATATGATCAAATTTATAGTCACTTAACAAGATGAAAGCTGTTTCCAGAGATTCAATGAACTACGGTCTAGAAGACTAATATGTCAGTGTATTCTATTCTGGATTAAAGTCAACGTGACACCACTTCACTCATGTTTTCCTTTGACGGTTCCATGACATGCACCATTAAGGTCGAAAACTTTTGGCAAAGTTAAGATGTTTCAAAAGTACAATTTATGGGTAAAGGCAAATAAGTGGCCAGGTCATGCTTTGTCTTTAACATTTTATGCCTAAAATCACTAGGATGCCTTGAACTTTCTGTATAAATGCATAATAATAATGATTTCGTGGCCCTGAAAAAGTCACCTAGCCTCTTCTGAGTTTTAGTCCCATCATTTATGAACAAATGAATTTCACAGGCATGCTGCAAAAGTTATAAAAAATAATTTAAAGGTCCTGAAAGAATATAGAAACTACATAAATGCTCAGTGATAACCTAAAGTTTAAAGGGTCAATATCCTATTACCTGTACTGAGCACAATCAAGTCTTCTGAGGAATTCTCAATAATTAAAAACGTAAGATTTTAAAAACTATTTAATATAATACTATAAACTAAGGAGGTTAATCTTTATAAATACATCAATGAAAACCAAAACCTATATATATACTGGTGGGGAGTTAACTAATCTCAAGGCAACACACGAACAAGTGTATTACAGAACAAACTGGGCTACATTAGAGTTACTATTAAAAACATACTACCTGATCTTCCCTCAATAAACTTATGTCCCAAAACACCTAATTCCTAAACACACAGGCAGAAAATAGCAGACACAGAATTCTCTGGTGGTCAGGAATCCTCTGCTTTATGTCAACTACCTATTATCCTTTAGTATCAATTATTTAGCTTAAGAAAAAAAAGGTTAACTACAAACTGATTAATTTGACTTATATGTTCTTAATAAAAGTTATAGAGCTACATTTTACTTATTTTAAAAATTTGTTTATATTCTGCCTTAACAAGATGGAGTTACATTTTAGACTTCATTTCACAGTAATTAACATCTTGTCTTTCACTGCAAAATCAGCTTTTACCAATTCATAATCATTTACTATTCCAAACAATCTATTTTAACACACATACTCACTAAGTGAAATATAACCGAGTCTTCATTCACATGTGCCTAATAACCTGTTTAATAAACTGAACTTTTAAAGATATAAGAAGGTTTATTAGAAGGTTCAAATGAAAACAGATTCAAATGAAAATGTTCCATGTTATTTTCTTATCATCAATAAACTAGAAAGATGGGAAAAGTTAAATAGTGGATGAAATAACAGCATTAACAATAATATTGCAGTTAACATTTACTGGTCACTTGCTATGTGCCTGCCACTGTTCTAAGCACTTTATATCTTTTAATTCTCACAACAATCTTATAAGCAAGGCAGATAACATTCTTATTTCAACAGAAAGAACTTTTTAAAAAACTTCATTCATTATTAAAAAGAAATGCACAGAGGCCGGGCATGGTGGTTCATGCCTGTAATCCCAGCACTTAGGGAGGCTGAGGCAGATGGATCACCTGAGGTCAGGAGTTTGAGATCAGCCTGACCAACACGGAGAACCCCTGTCTCTAGTAAAAATACAAAATTAGCCAGGCGTTGTGGTGCATGCCTGTAATCCCAGCTACTTGGGAGGCTGAGGCTGGAGAATCGCTTGAACCCGGAAGTTGCAGTGAGTCAAGATCGTCCCATTGCACTCCAGCCTGGGCAACAAGAGCAAAACTCTGTCTCTCAAAAACAAACAAACAAAACAAACAAAACAAAACAAAACAAAAAAACATGCACAGAAATGTTTAACATTTCCAAAGAACTGGTCATTATATCAGAAAAATAAATCTAATAGTACCCTTTGAGATCTCAATTTTGAGTACTTCTTATAAGCATGTCCTTTCATTACTCCAAGAAATTCTTCTGGGCACCATTCAAGACATTTATATGATACCAAATTTCCTTCTGTATCACTTATAGTAAGGTACTTACATATACAGAGATCAAAAAATAGTAAGTGTGCATCACTGCCCACATGCAAAAGTTGGTCATGGGGTTGATAGATGCTACAATGCAAAGTCTAAAATGCCCGATATTTGCTATGCCTATTTGCAAAAGGGCTGTTTTCTGCAGAGAGGCTATTCAGACACGCAAATTTTAATATGCAGTGGTTCTTAACTATGTCTGCAAAATGAAATCACCTAAGAAATTTTTTAAAAATCCTGACGGTCCCACCCTTATAGCTTTTGATTTACTTGGTCTAGGGTACAGCCCAGATAGTGGGATACTTAAAAGCTCCCAGGTGAATCTATTATAATATGCAACTAAGGATGCCACCCACAGCCTCACAAGCACCTCCGTTAAAATGATCTGAGGTACTTGTGTGTTAACGGACCCTCCCAGATCAGAAAAAGAAACTGGAGAAGCAGGGAGTCCTGGCACCCAAAAAACAAGCTATCTGGTCACAAATTTCACTCATTTCTGAAATCACTGGAAGTAGATGTCTGTAATGAAAATTCTATTAAACTAACAGGAAAACAGGTATTACAACTTGGACTGAGGTATACACTATTAAAATCAGTCAAACAACAACAACAAAAATAACTAGATAATAAACATTGAAAAAAATCTAAGCAATATCACAGAACCAAAACAGAAAGAAATTAAACTCAAAAAGAACAATCCCTCTGCCAAAACAGTTAATATAAAAAAGTCTCATAATTACTATTCTCAAAGGATTTAAGAGGCTATCTTACCGATAAAACAAGAATATGCTGGCATATTAAAAAAAGAACTAGTACCCTTAAAATATGACCAAAAAACAAAACAGATGTAACAAATGAGCAACCAGAAGCCCACAGATCTATACAGAACAGTGCTATGGACAGAAAATGAACATGTGATCGAAGAGTTAGGAGACATGGAGAAAAGAAGCTAGCTTCCAGAGTTCCCAGATTCATGTGGTAGGAGTTCCGGAGGGACAGAATAGAGAAGGAAAGAAAAGGAAATCCTCACATACACAGAAAATAAATTTTTCAAGTGTTTAATACAGGCATTAAGCCTTTAGATGAAAAAGGTCCACTAAATACCAAGAAAGAAAACTAAACAAAGTGTAAAGAACAAACCAGAACACACACACACTTGTGCACAGATACCTGCAGAATGCCAGGACAAAGAGAAAGGCAAGAAGCTTCAAAGCAAGAGCGGAAAAAATAGAAATCTAGTAAAAAACAAACATCAGGAAAATCAGATGTTAGAAGGCAAAAAAGCAATGTCTTCGATTAAAAACTATATAGCCACATTAGTTTTCAACTAGGGAAAGACAGGTATTTTTGGACTTCTCAAGGTTTACAAGTTTATCATTCAGAAGCTTTCTTTAAAAAAAAATTTAGCATATACTCTGAAACAAAGCCAAGAGAAAGGACACGGATAACAAACAAACAAAAAACACAAAATATGTTAGACTCATGATGAACTCTAAATAACAATACATACTATATAAATGACACAAAAAACTAGAACTAAAAATCCCAGATGATTGTAGTGTGAGAGATGGTTTGTGGAGGGCTCAGAGGGTAAAAGTAAAAACAAGCTCTGTTTACTCTTGTGAGAAAAGGATACAAATTCTAATTAACTCTAAATGTTCACACACATAAACAAATTAAAATGTGTTAAAAAATGAGTGGAGACATTTTGGAGGTTAAGATTTCACAACTTCCCTCCACCTAAAATCTGAAGTAATGAACCCAAAATAACAATTAAGAAGTATTTCAGCAGCAAACAGAAGTAGCACAGCTTCGCAGCATAGCCTTTGAAAAGTGACGACCGTGAAGTCTGTCAGACACTTCAAGAATGTGAGCAAACATCATTCTGAAATTTTTCACCAGTAGTCCCCAGTTTAGAAGATGTAAGTCAGGCAGCTTGGGGGAGAAAAGACTTCAGCCCGTTGAAAAGAGGAAACCCTCTCTACCACCACAGTGACTCCCCAAAAGCAGGACCTGTAATTTTGTTTCTTCCCTGGCTGGGAAGAAACCTGGAGAAAGAGGGCAGAATAATAAAAATCACTAATTATCTTCAACAGTAAACAGGGAACTACCACAACCAGTGAGAAAAGAGAACATAAATAAGAAACATAAAGAACTAAAGCCATGGAGAAGAGATTGCCAATATAGTCTCTCTTTCACTGTGGATTCACTAAGAACATCCCAAATTAATAAATTCACATTTTTGCTTCTTCTGGGTAGGCAGAGAACGGAAGCAAATACTGGAAAATGACTGATAAATTTGGCCTATGGCTCACCAGACCCCACCCCCAAATATGTATTCATAGGCAAAGAAAATGAATTGACAATATATCAAGCCCTGAAATCCAAACTATAAAGAATAACATTCTCAAAGATGGGAAAGTCAAAGATTCACAAATACAATAATCTAGTAAATTCAAATAAAGCTATCCTTATCCAGTATGAATAAGATAGAATAAGCATGCCAACAAAGAATATCAGGAGACAAGAAAAGAAACTGAAAAAGAAGCTCGTAACATGCAAAAGATAGCTGAAGACTCCACCTCTGAAAGAAAACAGTCCTCCCCCAAGGAAGAAAATTTTATAAAATGCATCAGAGGCTTAAAAAAAGGCTTAAAAAATAGATTAAAAAATACTTACTTTTTTAAAAAAATAGAGGAAATGATTTTTTAAAAGACAAAAAGATAGCAAGGAAACCACACAGCTAAACAAAACAATCATTATAGAACGTATATATATTAGGAATAGTAAAAAACAGAGCAGACATTGCTGACAACCAGATGACATAAAGGAAGGACTTTGTATAATCACAGATAATCCAATAAAAAAAAAACAGAATAAGAATTAAGCAGAAGAAAATAGACATGGATGTTGTGTATTATCTCTACAGACACAGAAAACTACAAACACGACTGAGATAAATGGAAGAACATCTAAGTAACTATAGGGGCCTACTATGTCTATGGAAGAGAAGATGTCAGTTCCTTCCGAATTGCTCTATAGAGTAAACGCAATTTTAGTCAAAATCCCGGAAGTATTTTTAAGGAAACTAATAAGCCAATTCTAAAATTTGTATGTAAATTCAAGGAGCCAAGAATAGCAAAGACAATGCTAAATAAATAGAAGTTGGAGAATATATGCTATCAGAGAGCATTATGAAGCCAATAGTTCAAACAGTGTGGCACTGGCACAAAGATGGACAAGCAGGCCAATGGTACAGAATAGGGCCTCTAGAAAAAAACTCAAACACCTATGGTTACCACTGCAATGCTGTAAGGACAGGATCATCTTTTCAACAAATGGTTTACATCAACTAGATATCCAAAAGAAGGAAAACAAATACTGACTCACACCATGCACAAAATCAATTTCTGTTAAACTGCAGACTTAAATGTGATGGATAAGATAAAATTTCTTGAAAATAACATATCTTCATGATCCTAAGTAGACAAAATATTCCTTAATAGAATATAAAAAGCACTAACCATAAACAAAAAGACTGATAAACTGAGCTTCATTAAAATGAAGAGATTCCATTCATCAAAAGATACCGTATTAAGAGTAAAAAGATTAAACCACCAACTGGAAGATAATATGTGTAACACATACATTGCATACATACAAAGTATTCCACTCTGGCAAATCAAAAGAAAGCTGACAACCCCAACTTTTTTTTTTTTTTTTTAAATAGGCAAAAGATTTGAAATGTACTTCACCAAAAACAGGATTATCAAGGCTGGCAGGCATACAAAAATGTTTCAGATCAGTCTTTTTCAAGGAGATTAAGTTAAAACCATAAACAAATCAGTGCACATCCACCAAAATAGGTGAAATTAAATATAATGCAACAGCTAGTATCAGTGAGCAACTGGAACTTCCCTATGCTACTGATAGGAATTAAACTGAGAGAGCAGCTTTGGAAAACTGGCCATATCTACAAACCCTCAACGTAAGTAAGCCTTATGCTGCAGCAACCCCAGTATGTACAGACCCAATCTGAAATAAATGTATATGTTTCCCCCCCAAAATTAAAATAACGTTCTTAACAGCATTATCACAACTGCCAAAAACTGGAACAATCTGAATGTCCGTCAATAAATTATGGTATAGTCATATGGGATACTACATAGCAAAGAAAAACAACAAATTTTTGTTACACGCAACAGCATGGAAATTCAGAGATACAACTAAATGAAAGAAATAAAAGAGTATGTAATATATGATACCATTACTATAATTTCCCCAAATATGGCAAAACTAATTCTGGCAATGATCCATATCTTGATCTGGGTGATGTTTAAGCGAATATTGTGTAAAAGTGTCCTTATTCATGCACTTTTCTATACATATGTAACAACTTCACTTAACAATTTAGGGCGGAAAAGTCCACTTGACAAAATTCAGCCAAATGAGAAGTTGAAAATAAAGAACTCAGTAACAGACCTAAAGAAAAAAACTGTTAGCAAATGCTGACTCTACTTAACTACAGTACTATGATCAAACCATTAGAAAACAGGAATGTACCAACTTCAACAATCTAAATTTATATAATTACAACACAGTTTATCTTTATTACTGTATCAGGCTAAAACAGCTAGATAGATTTTCACCAAATTTAGAGAGTACGTTCAGGGCAACCTGACTGAAACTACAGACTACGTGGTATAAAGGCTGTATGAGGTCAATCCCCTCGGAAAGAAAGGAAGAAAGCTGTCCACCAGAGCAGCTGCAGGCTACTGATTTGCAATGGAAGCGCTTTGCTCTTATTCAACTCTTTGTACCCTGTTCCAGGCTAAGTGCCAGCAAGGGTTTATTTAACAATGGCTAAATAAGAGAAACTCTAGAAAGACCAATTAGCATAATGCAGCCAGAAAAATAAAATTAAAAAATTAAAAAATTAGGAGGTAAAATAGAGAAGGAAAGAAAGGTATGTGAATATCATTCATAGGGAGCAACAATATAGGCTGTCTGAAAATGAAAAAATAAAATACAAATTGCAAGGCCATGATCTAGACCTTACTCAACGACTTTCCAGGGATGAGATTCCAGTCAACAACCCTTTTTGTTGACTTACGCAGGCAACTTAAAACTCTAAAATAGTTCATGGAGGTGTTAATGTCCTTTTAACTTGCTGAGCTCTTTCCAGTAAATTAAGCTGTTCTTAACCCAGATGGAACAGGAAGGAATTCTTTAAGGATGGGATGACATGTCATTGATCTTCGTAGCCCTAGAGACCTAGCCTAGATCAGGTACATAAATTAGACCTTTTACATAATTGTTGAATGTTAATTTATGAGTATACACTGAATCCAGTAACTGTTGCACTGTACTGCCAGATTCTAAAAACTGAAAATGTTTAGTTCTAATCAACAATAAAAATATTTGACTTTGTACTTTTTAAGGGCAGATATATACTTAATCTCTCTGTTTTCCTTCAGGATTATGTCATCCCAAAATTCTACGCTTTAAATAAAGCTCCTTGATTATTAAGCAGAAAACATTTCCAAGTGGATAAATTCACGTTTCACTCTAGTTTCCAAATATACTGCACCATAATCAAGCATGGCTGCAACAACAAAAAAAAAAGACAAGAAACCTTGCTTCATTCCACTGTTCATCAATTCCTGTACGTTTTTACCAAAAAGAGTATCTCTTAGGAACCTAAAGACAAACATATATTAAACTAATTAAACCTACCCCTTTCCAAAAGAGACCTGAGTCTGATACCTACACAGAAAATATACTTTACACTTTTAAAAATTATGACAAAGGAAAAGAGAGGAAACAAATGTACTAATTATAAAAATTAACAAAGTAGTAGAATTAGGCATTATGTTTAGTTTTGAGCCTCCTGACATTCAGAGCAAAAAAAGACATCTGGGTTATAGATCTTGCTGCAAAACAGAGGCAGCAAGCTAGTTTCTCAAAGGAGAAAGCTTTTCATTGTAGGGAGCCCCCAACTTCTCATCCAGCAGAGCTCTGCTTTTATCTGTTTTCAATGAGAGCATTTACAATTTATATGAAGAAAATGTTCTGCAGTTTAAAAGAAAAGCAAAGCTTGAAAAAAACTGGTCTGGTCCAATCCTTTCACTTTACAAAAAAAAAAAAAAAAGAGCCAACAAAATAAATAACTCACTTCAGTTAAAACATGGCTATCGAGCAGCTCATGATCTTACCTAACTTTATCTTAACTTTTATTAATTTCCTTTAATACAAACAATAATCCTGTGTCAGCAATGAGTGTACAAGAAGCAGTAAACTAATGAAGTAAACCTCCTAATAGTTCAACTTGTTCAACTTAGTATTCATTTTTTTCCCCTAAATGAAGCTTTATACATGTCAGGGATGATCCAACAGGAAATTTCCAGCCTTCTGAACTATCCAAGGACACAACAGAATTATAAGGTCACAGATGTTAGCTCTGCAGCAGACTGACCTACTCAGCTGTAAAGTCAGCCAACCTGCAGAAACTAAATTTTCTCCAGCATGTAGGTCCAAACAACAGGGATTTGCAAAGGAAGGTAGGGGCGGGGGCAAGGGGACAGGGGTTGGGAGGGGGGAGGTGGTTGCTCTGGACAAGTTTTCACATAACAGCAGAGATCTTTACTTCTCAATCAACAAAACAAAATTTTAGAGAAAAACACTATACAAGCTCGCTATAAATATTAACGCAGAGAAATCTATCCTGAGCAATAAGAAACACTCTGCTTGTTTATGCATGTATGCAAAAAGTAAGTTTACTACAATACCTTACTAAAAAATTCCACTCAGGCTTCCATTTTACCCTCTTCATTTCAAACATGGATACAGCGTTCAGCATACTTGTTGACCACAAAACTGGAGCGGATGCAATTAAGACAAAACTTATCAAAGAAAAAAAGTGTATGTAGATGCATGTATATAATTTCAGATTCTATGCTGAAATTACAGAGACCTGCTATTTGACACAGAAAGTCAAATTTTTGGTACAATTTCAAAATTCCTATCTCCTTTGTTAACTGAAAAGATAAAAACTTTTAAACATGCTGCTTCAGATTTTAAAGAGAGAAAATTCTGTTTTAACCCTTTTTCTCAGTTTGGAATATGAGATTTCCAAAGAAATCTATTAGAATTTGTAAAGTTAATGACAGTAAAAATGGTTAATAATGTGAAAAAAAATTTTCTTCTAAAAGTTTTCCTTCCTCATATAAAAATAGCTAACACATTGTATTAAATAATTTCAGATTATAAGGGAAACCAGTAAGTTTATCAATAAGTTAATTATCAAAAATAACCAATAGCAGATCAGCAAGTTAATGCATACCTGTAAAATCTAAAGTGATGCCAGAAGTTCTTTACATGCTTGTATAATACTTCTATCATAAAGTTCATTATTTAACATTTCTCTCCAATTAATGCCCTTATATGCTGATCTAAGCTTTATATAATGATATTTCTTCACAGAGCAAAATAATGTTCAAATGGTAAAATGCACCACACCAACAAACAAGGAAATTTTCAAATGATAGTTTTTCAAATACCCGTTTTCCACTGGTAAAACTACGACCATATCCACAAATAAGAAACAACCGAGACAATATGAACCCTAAGGGGTGACTTGGGAAAAAAGAACATATAAATTATGAATTCAGTGCACCATCAAAATTTCTCTGTCGGGTATCGTATTCCAAGTTAAAATCATTTCAGAAATTTAGTAACTTGCTACCAAACATAATATATAAATAACTATTTTTCTACAACCCTCTACACATTGTTCTGTATTATAAAAAGTTTGCCTTAATTGCCATGCAATCTGTTCTTTTTCTTCATTGAACTACTGCTATACTTTCTTATAGTATTTGTTGCAATTACAAACACAAGACCAAAGAATAATTTGATAACAAAATTCACCTTTGTTATTGTTTTTGCTTTCAAACCTCCATTCTCCACAACACTGAGGTCCAATTTTCCATCATCCTTACTTCCTATAGCTTTTAGTCCTTGCAAAAGAATATCACGTAAATTTTGATAAAGAGGTTTTTCAGCGTAGTCTAGTAATTTCACTGTTTCCATGTATTTGGCAATTTCACCTAAAAGAATAACACAATCATTTTATAACTTTCAATCACAAATCTAATATATTTCTCTCTTACCTCTAAAAAAACAATTCATGGTTATAGTAAAGTTAGAATGCAAACACACATCTTGTTAAGATACCTATTTTTTTCAATCACTTCAATAAAAAGTATGCTTTTGAACTCAGGAATTGTCAGATAACTGAAATTAAAAAAGTATTTTGAGCTATAATATAAAACACACTTTTGTAATTGTAAGAAACAAGACAGAACTTAAAATTTAAATATTCATAAAAATAACTATTTTAGTATTAAAGTTATAAAAAAATACAAAGGGATCTAAAGATTATGAAAGTAAAATGTCCTTAAATACAATGAATATCACAGCCAATTTGTTTTTGCCATCAAAGCCATTAGCTCTATAGCAGATAGAGAAATAAAACACACCAAAAAGAGGTCAAAGAAAGAAGAAAGAAATAAGGTCTGGCTTTCCTATAAAAGAGAAAAATCAGCTTCCAAATGATACAGGTTTACCGTACACTTAGACAGAACCACACCATAAAAAAGAAATCCTACTAGTCAAGATCAACACTTCTCAACATTAAAAATCCATTTTTGAGCTAATGACACACAACAGACCTTTCCCCCGACCTCCAGACTTGTATATCTACCATTCATATATCAGTCCTTGGATGTGTAAATATCACCATTAATTCCAACAAACTCACATCTAAACTCTTGACCTATCCCTAAAACTTGAGGTTTTCTCTGTCTCAGTTACTGAGAATTTCATCCTTCTAGCTCCTCAAGCCAAAATCTGAGTTAGTCATCCTTGAATCATTTCCTCTCACACCAGTCCTTCAAGACATCTTATCAGTTCTACACACACACACACACGCACGTGCACACACACATTCATTAACTCAAATATTTATTAAGCACTTCCTATGTGCCAGGCACTATTCCTAAATATTTGGAATATACTGAGAAAAAAACAGACAACAGTACCTAACTTCCAATTTCTTCATCTGATAAAGGAAATGTACAAAAAAAACTAAAACAATTATCACCATGTATGATAAAACATTGAAAATGCTCCCCCTGGGAGAGAACAATGTCCATTTTTGCCATGTCCCTTCAGTATAATAGAATAGTTATGTGTACTTTTAGCTAGTACAATAAGAAAATAAATAGAAGGCATAAAGAGTGGAACAAAAGATGTAAACCAGACTTTAGTCACAAACAACATAATACTACATGTGGAAAATCCTACAGAATCTACAAATAACTACTAGAACTAGTAGATAAATGTAGCAAGGTCATAAGATGCAAGGCAAATATATAAAAATCTATCCTATTTCTATATACTAGCAAAAAGCAATTGGAAAATAAACTATTTAGAAAATACTTAAAATAGCATCAAATACTTCACAACAAATACAATGAAAGATGAGCAAGATTTTCCTAAAGAAGACTATAAAACACAGTTGAGAGAAATTGAGACAGACCAAATTTAATAAAAGATATACCATACAAGTGGACTGGAAGACTCAACAGTATAAAGATGTCAGTGCTCCCCAAATTGGTCTACAGAGTCAAATTCAATCCCAAGGTTCCAGCAAACTTGGGGGTGGGTGAGTGTGTGTGTAACTGACAAGGTGATTCTAAAATTTAAATAGAAATGCAAAGGGCAAAGAATAGCAAAGTAGCAAAGTCTAGTTAAAGAAAAGCTGTGCTAAAGAATTTCAACTACCAGATACCAAGCTTAAAATAAAGCTACAGTAACTAAGACAGCGTGGTCCAAGAATAGGCAAAAAGAACAATCGAAAAAAGAGAGTCCAGAAACAGATGCACAGATCCACAAATCCACACTTGATTGATGACAAACATGACAACAAAGGAAAAGAATGGTCTTTTCAAGGAAGGCTGCTGGGTCGACTAGATATAAATATGGGGATAGGAAAGATACATGACCCCTCCTCAAATAATACCCAAAAATCAACTGCACATAGACTATACATCTGTATGTATAATTGGCAAGCTGCAACTGCCAAAAACTAGAGATGAACTAAGAGCAGAATAAATAATGGTATGTAACTACAGTAGAATACCTTATAGAAATGATAATGAAGAAACTACTGTTAAACATACAATACTAGGGCCAAGTGCAGTGGCTCATGCCTACAATTCCAATACTGGGAGGCTGAGGTAGGAGGACTGCTTGAGCCCAGGAATTCAAGACTAGCCTGGGCAACATAGTGAGATCACATATCTACAAAAAAAATGTTTTTAATTAGCCAGGTGTGGTGGCGTGTGCCTGTAGTCCCAGCTACTTCAGAGACTGAGGTGGGAAGATCTCTTAAGTTCAGGAGGTCAAGGCTGCAGTGAGCTGTGACTGTGCCACTGCGCTCTAGCCTGGGCAACACAGTGAGACCCCTATCTCAAAAAAACAAAACAACAACAATAACAAAAAAAACCATTCGATAACGGGGATGAATTTCACAAATACATTACTGAATGAAAGAAAAGGACACTAACAGAAGTAAACAATAATTTCATGAGGACAGGGATTTTTACCTATTTCATTCACTGTATTATTCCATTTCTATACATTTTAAACACAAATATTTGGTACTGGAAATTAAGGTAAGTGACTCATTCGGCCACGAGGGAGAGGCTACCGATCGCTATGAGGTCCAAGGCATAATTCTGAGAAATCCACATTATATTTATTGATATGGGGAGTAGGTTGCAATTTTAAATAGCATAAGGTCAGGGTAGATAGACCTTCCTGAAAAGGAGACAACTGAGCAAAGGCTTAGAAAGACTTCTGAATATATGCAAACTGACCAATTCTCACTCTTTGGCTGCTACTTCTCTTGCATGGGTTATTGCAGTGGTCTCTTAACCTGCTTTCTGCCTAGGCCCATCCTTGCTCCTTCGGCAGTCCATCCCTACACCAGAAGCAGGAGACCTTTCCCCTCAGGATAAACAGTTCATATCACTCTTCTAATCCAAACCTCACACTCTTCCTTGAAGTAAAAGCCAAAGCCCTCATGATTACCTATAAAGACACAGTCCTCGCATCTCCTGGGCACTAGTGTCCCTTCTGCCTAGAACTCTCTTCCCCAGACTTCTACACAGCTCACTTCCTCCCTCACCTCCTTCCTACAACTGCTCAAATATCACCTCCTAAGTGAGGCTGTCCCTGGATAGCCTACTTAAAATTACAGTCCTCCTCACTACTTTACTACCCACCCCATCTCCATCCCCCTATACTCTGTTTTCTTCTAGTTCCACAGTACTAACCAGGGGAACATACAAATTTTGCTCATATGTTTACTATCTAACTCCTCCAACTAGAATGTTAGCTTCATGAGGGCAGGGATATTTGTTTTGTTCACTGATGTACCCCCAGTCCCTGGCGCACAATAAAGCCTCAATACTTACTAGCTTAATGGATGAATGAAATTTGCTTCCTTTGCTAAAAGCACTGAGTATAATAATTGAATAAGGCTCAAGTATTCATTTAAAAAACCATCTAATATCCTTTTTTTTTTTTTTTTTTTTTTTTTTGAGACAGAGTCTCGCTCTGTCACCCAGGCTGGAGTGCAATGGTGCGATTTCAGCTCACTGCAACCTCTGCCTCCTGGGTTCAAGCGATTCTCCTGCCTCAGCCTCCTGAGCAGCTGGGACTACAGGTGCATACCACCACGCCTGGCTAACTTTTGTATTTTTAGCAGAGATGAGGTTTCACCTGTTAGCTGGGATGGTCTCGATCTCCTGGCCTCATGATCCACCCGCCTCAGCATCCCAAAGTGCTGGGATTACAGGAGTGAGCCACCATGCCTGGCCACCACCTAACATCTTACATTAAGGGCTATTCCATGGATACCATGCCTTTTTATCCCCAGAAAACAAAATCCCTATTAACACTGAAGAAGTGTTTTCCTACCTGGTTTGTTTTTCTCAGGAAAACATTGGTCCATCAAACTTGCAATATTTTCTCTATATCTGTTAAAAATTAAAGGATGAGTCACTGTTTGAAGCTTGATGTCATGTTATTAACATGAAATAAAAATACATAGCACATTAAGCAATATGTGCTACATCCTAAATATGCTTACAGACATTTTTCTAAATTAAACAAAAGACCAAGGAACCTTACGGTTTAACAAGTACTTTCTTATTTCTATATCAGTATCAGTTGAAACTATAGTTCCTGTCAAGAAACTGTGACTAAAAACATTTGGCTTATTATGATTTTGCTAGAAATAACTTAAGTTTTCCTTTACCTAATTTTGGAATCTCTAACATATTTAGGATCTTTCAAATTATCCTCCCAAGGAAGATGGCCAGTAAGCCATTGGATCATGCAATAACCAAGTATTTCCAAATCACCACGTCTTGATGGGGCTACAAATGCAAGAGGAGAACATTAGGTAGACTGAAATAATTTTTAATACATAATTTAAAGTATATATAAAGTAATAAGGTAAAACAAGTCAACTCCACAGTGTTTTTCATCATAAAATTCTGACTGCATTTCACCTAGGTATTGGACAGTATAAAAGAAATAGCTTACCTCCCAATTTACTTTCAATTAATAATTTCTACTTTAAAACCCAAACTGGTAAATTTTAGGGTTTCAAGCAGAGACTGTTACTCTAGAAATAAAACAATGATAGACTCAATACTGCCTTTGGAAAACTTGAAGATATTCTTAAAATTTTTATATGCTATTAAGAGGCCCAGAGAACTGGGTGTTTGAGTTCTTCCACAGCTTTGGGCACAGAAGAAATGACTACTGAGGAAATAAACTAACTTAACAGGTAGTAAAATAAAAGTGAGCTGTTATAAAGTTGTAGATACATAAGAAACTTGAGAAAAAATACAAAAACAAACAAACATTCCAATTAAACTAAATAAAACCAAAAAGAAATCCTCATTGCAGTTGAATGAACCACTACCACCTTCTTGGTTATCTTTGAAGGCTGCAAGGAAAAGGCAGGAGAGAAGAACACAAATGGCCCTGGAATACAATTGTAGGAGTCTCACCTCTGCCTTCTTTCCTCATGCCCCTGTGCCTCTTCAATTCTTATTTATGTATCTATTTATTTATTTATGCATAATTAAGAACTATGTAGGAATCTGGGTGAAAACATTAGCAGTCTATTTCTCACTCAAGTACTACTGACATACCCACGCCATTGTGTGCATCGATGCTCGTGAATTCAATAGTGCCATCATGACATCTTTTGGGGTCTTCTTTGTATTCTTTATGAACTCCTTCTGGGCAGTACCGATAAGCAAGGCCATAATCTACCAAGTACACCTATAAATTTCCAAGCACCGATACAAACTAAAGTCAAAATCACTGCACATATACCCCTTTAAAGCATAGAAACAAAATACTGTCATCTGAAGGTGGGTTCATCTACAAGGTCATTCCATAACACTCCAAACAATTTAGATCCAAAATGCAAACAACAGCAAATACTTAATTCTGAAAGGCTTTTTATTTTTAATAAAAATGTTAAATGACCACACAGCTATAGTGTAATCACTTGACTTTATATACTTTTTTAAGATAAGTATATGTTATACTTGTAATTAATCTCATCTCTTCAATTTGAACGATAATTATACATTTTATACTTTATCTTACAGACTCTAAAATTGAGCATAGAGCAAACCACCAATACTTGTTGCGATACAACTGCTACTTCCCACACAGAAAAGCACACCCAGTAGAAGACTGCTAATGATGTTGACACAGGATATGTTAGTTACCTTCTATTCCTCTGTTTCTTCACTTGTAAAATAATCAAATCTCAATTTACTTTATAAAAATATTTCATACATCATAATAATGATCTAAAGAACTTTAGATCAGGCTCTTATCTATATTTAAATACTATATTCTAAAGCCAAGTCTTCATAATTAAAAGTAAATTTTAATATTATATACATACTTATTCATGGGCATATATACATGTGGGTCTGATTAGCATACAAAGCTAATAAACTTGGCTTTCTTATATTCCATAGCCACACATTACATCTCTAATTCTGAGTAAATGTCACAAATGCATGCATCTGGGCACAAGAGGAAACTGAAGCAAAAATATGTAGCTAGATCTAGCACATACATCTAACACTGGAAAAATAATCCCATCCAAAGCATATGTCTGAAGGATAACAGAGCTGCAAAAATATTTCCATATAAACAAAGGCAGCATGTTTTAGTCACCTGCAAAGTGATATAAGTTGTATTTTATTATACTGTACAAGTCCAGCCTATTTCAATTAATGGAACCCTTATTGTTCAGGTTGTTAGCTGCGTTTTCTTTGTTCTTGGCCTAGAAACATCTAAAAAGAAATGGCTAGAAACAGCAGAGATGAATTTGATGACTGCCTTTTTAAGATTTCTCCATTAGCACACTGTATTAATAGTATAGTAACTTTTCTTCTTTTATACTTACATAGATTCCCTTATATCCACCATAATTGACATTGGAGGAAGGGAAGCAAACATGAGACGACAGAAAAAGCAAAGGGACCCAAAGGAAAAAGGAAAAACTAAGCAAAGGTAATTAAAGGTACATTTGAGAGAAAGAATGAAGTACAGAGTACTGACAAATAATTGTAATAATCAAAGCACCCAAACACACTTAAAATGTTTAAATCTTCCTTTGTATTTAAGATCAAGAAAGAAGTGAGAACATACATTTAAGTATGAATGTCAACTAAACCTTACTTTCACCGAAATCACAGAAACAGCTATACAGGAAAACAGTATAGATCCCTCTACTTCAACTAAACTCACCTAAATAAAGGTATAATAACATTAGCTTTTCTCCTTTCATTAGAAAGCAAAAATTACAAGGGAATGTAATAAGCTAAAAAAAAATGCACATTTGAATTCCAAACACTAAGGGTATACAAATTTAGACAGCTAAGATATTTCTGTAAACCAATTGATTTGAATAATCAACATGTTAAAGACCAAATTTTCCAAGTAATAGAACACTTACATTTGATGGATTTCTTGAACAAAGGAATAAAAAAAGTGACAAAGCAGACAGGCAAACATAATTCATTGGTGTACTATATAATTTTAAGCTTCCACCCCCAAATAGCTATTTGAAATTCATTTTGTATCACAAGCACTTCTTCTGAATCTTATTTAGGGCAAAATAGCCAACTTGATAAAGTGCCAACAAATCACATCAAAAATGTAGAATGTTAACTAGATCAAAGTGTCAAGAAGAAATATTATTACCAAATCTACTTCAAAAAGTAAAACTTCTACATAGGTTCAAAAGTTCAAAGCAACCATATTTATTTTCAAACAACACATTTTAAATAGTAGAAATTAAAGTTATAAAACTACCTGGTCAGGATTCTTGTAGTTCAGAAGAAGATTTGAGGCCTTGATATCTCCATGCACATACTCATGCTCGTGAATATATTCCAGAATATCCAGCTATGAAAGTACATACAGAATAAGTTAATGCAGTACCTAACACCAGCCAGCAGAGGACCAAGCTTCAACATAAACTAGCCTTTACTGTACTAAAAACAATTTTTTAAAAACAAGAAGAATATAGCTCACATACAATTCTTAAGCTTAGCTGCAAGACAGTTTTCCGAGAAAACCTTTTGGCATTTGCTTCATATATTTTCTGAAGGTCACTCCCAAAGCGATCCATTATCATAAACCTATAACTGAAGACAAATACGAAAAGCCAATGAACAAAATACAATTCAAGAAAACCAACTTTGCAATGAGTACTCTCAAAGTAATCTTTTCAAGACAGTGTTTAGTAAATACTTTTTTTAAAAAAAGAAATATACAAACATTTGCAACAATTTCTCCCAACTAGAAATCTCAAGAGTTCAGAGTGCTTTCAGGTCCTGCTTTTTATCTGGAGGGCCTCTTCCTGGTCTCAGCTAGTTTTAGGAGATTATTCAATTTAAGATAATGCTCACAGAGAGAACCCAACAGGTTTATTCACAGTAAAAATAAAACAAGCTAAATAAAAATGACAGCATTGATTTTTCTCATAGTTAAAATTAATTAATGTTTCTGGATATCAGCTTCCTTCCCTGTGACTGTTTCTCTGTATTTTTAAGGTATATTCAGCAGTAACAACATTCTGCTAAAATCAAGATTCTCGTCAGATGCTTTAACAAGAGCCAGATTCAATACCATTGTTTAAATGGCGCAGAAGCATTGTACATTAAACACTCAATGGCCAAGATTTGGGGAAAAACAAATATCCCGGAAAAACGTGAAGATAATTGGTTTTGCCATAAAGCAGCTATGTCACCTTGGCTGAGTCACATTACTTCCTTGGGCCTCAATATCCACAGAAGTAAAACGACAGAGTAGGGACTCACCCTTTCTAAGGTCACTTTCAGCACCCAAAACTCAGATTCGATAATCATGTTGTATTTCAGTATGTACAGAAAAGCATCACCTATTTGCAATAACATTGCTCAGCTCCTGCTCTGAGGACCACTTTTACCTTCAACAGTTTTCCAGATTCTAATTTGTCTGGTGAAATCATTCAGTAAATCAATAAAAACCAAAACCACACTCAGAATGTATCAGGACATCTCCAACGAGGAAGATTATGAATCATCAACACCCTAACATCTAGCATTTACTGAACACCTGGTATAAGCACAGCCCTACCGTAAGTACTTAAAATGTTATTAATGCATTTAAACTTCACATCACTCTACAAGGTAGGTCATTCCTACTATCCCCATTTTACAGCAGAAGAAAACTGATAATTTGTCCTCTAGTATGTGGCAAAATCATGCTTTTAACCACTGCACTACATATACTGAAATAAATGTCAGTAGGATACAAAAACCCCATTTATATGTTGTAGGCTTCTATGATAACAATATGACAAGTTCAATAGGGAAGGAAGAGTTGACTAACACTAAAAGACAAGATGTTGAACAAGTAACTCAGAATTCTATTCATTTTTGAACTGGAAGAAAATTAGAAAATCATCTTGTCTAAACATCTTTTAATAAATAAAATAACTAAGGTCTTCAGAGGTAAAGTGATTTGTCCAAGGTTATAAAATTTGTCAGTGGTGGGCGGGCGCAGTAGTTCACGCCTGTATTCCTAGCACTCTGGGAGGCCAAGGCTGGTGGATCACCTGAGGTCAGCAATTCAAGACCAGCCTGGCCAACATGGTGAAACCCCGTCTCTACTAAAAATACAAAAATTAGCTGGGCACGGTGGCAGGTGCCTGTAATCCCAGCAACTCAGGAGGCTAAGGTAGGAGAATTGCTTGAACCTGGGAGGCAGAGATTGCAGTGAGCCAAGACTGAGCCACTGCACTCCAGCTGGGCAACAAGAGTGAAACTCCATCTTGGGGAAAAAAAAAGTGACAAAATGTATTCATTCATGTAGGATTTCCTAGCACGTTGGCTTGTAAGACAATAAAGTGAAAATGGTAACTCTGACTTCCTGGTTTCCTTTGTATAACAGGTTTTGAAAGGTTGAGAGATGAAACCAGAGCACATATACATGCTGGCTTTTACTAAATAGGTGATGTGTGTAATGATTATAATATAGGATGAGCATCTCAAATCTGAAAATCTGCAATCAGAACTGCTCCAAAATTAGAAAGTTTTTTTTAGTGCCAACATGATGCTCAAAGGAAATGCTCATTGGAGCATTTTGGATTTCCCATTTTCGGATTTGGGATGCTCAACCAGTAGGTATTAATGCAAATATTCCAAAATCCTTAAGAAATCCCAAATCTAAAATACGTCTGGTGCCAACATTTCAGATAAGGGATACTTAAGGCCTGTAATACACAGGTAACAAAAATACAACCTCTGTAACAGCCTGAAAGATGACTAAAACACAACTGCTTAATTCAACATGGGGTCTATTAATAAATTCTATTACATCAAGCCTGTAATCCCAGCACTTTGGGAGGCCGAGACGGGCGGATCACAAGGTCAGGAGATCGAGACCATCCTGGCTAACACGGTGAAACCCCGTCTCTACTAAAAAAATACAAAAAACTAGCCAGGCGAGGTGGTGGGCGCCTGTAGTCCCAGCTACTCGGGAGGCTGAGGCAGGAGAATGGCGTGAACCCGAGAGGAGGAGCTTGCAGTGAGCTGAGATCCGGCCACTGCACTCCAGCCTGGGTGACAGAGCAAGACTCCGTCTCAAAAAAAAAAAAAAAAAAAAAATTCTATTACATAGGTCTTTGTTTTTATTCACAAATCACCCTACCATCATTCTTATTAAGCCCTTAATCTTGTCACCATACTGAAATCATAAAACATCAACTGAAACATGATTCCACAAATTTCATAGAAACCGTTACCACATTATTCTGGAAAGACAGCGCTACCATTGAGAAGTAAAATGGAAGTTATTTCTAAGTAACTCCTCTAAAGTAAAACCTTTGATGTATACTTTTCTGGAGACTTGGATAAAAATGTGCAAGTAAAAGAAAAATATATATCAGTATAAATAATTTAATAATGGTAGCAGCTAACATTGTTCTAAGCCCTACATACATATTAATTCAAATGAGTTACAAGAAAAACTAAGGATGTCTGGTACGGGAGGGGGCTGGAAGAACAATCTACTTTCTGTTTCTTTACTTTCTAAGACCTACGATGATTCTTTTTAAGAGCTTCAACCTAAAAAGCAAATCAATGCCTGGATATATGACTGATGCCACCTTTTAAAGGAGACATTTCTAGCAACCTCATTTTATAGAAGAAACGGGCTAGGAGGTAAAGTCATCACTAATAAATGGTGAGTTAAGACTTAGACTGTGTTCTCGTTTGTCACCACATTCTAAGGCACTTCTGATCCACACCAGAGAAGTTCTTTCCAGCAGTACCCTCGTCAGTCAGCTTACAGTGTCAACCTTGGACCCAATTAGCCCCTGGTCACCTCACAGGAGTTATACAAACAAAAGCCCTATTTAACTGTTTCCACACTTTATCATAAAATGGGTGATAAGAATGTATATGGTAAAATGTGATACAACAGTGTGGGCTACTTTTAAAAAGACCATCATTCTTAAGCAAAATATCACCACTGACAAACAAAAATCATAGACAAACAAATGAAACCAATTATGATAATCACGGTGATGATGACTGCAAGAAATATTTCCTAGGCACTATGTGCCCCTTACAATTTACATGTTTTCATTTCATCTTCACAGTAATTCATAAAGTACTATTATCCTCATCTCACAGACAGGGGAGAGACAGAAAGTTAACTAGCCCATGACCACACCTGATGCAGTCAAGTACAATAAATCTAGTGCTAGATTTGTTTGGTGTTTAGGTTTTGCTGCAATATACTGTACTGTACTTGGTTCTTTTTTCTTTTTTTTTAGATGTTTATATTGAAATTACGGAAAGAGGAAAAGGCTGTTATTCCAAGTGTAAAAATGCTCTAGCCCCAGGCACACTTTTCTTCCAATCATCTCTATGAAATGTAGTTTCCATAATGTACTGTTCCTTAGGAATATAACTATTGTATACTGGAGCACAGAGTCAAACAGATTTGCTTCCCAGCAAGTCATCACTAAGAGTTTTTCTTGTCTTACTCCCCTTTAGACAGCCTTTAATTCACCATGTAAACCATTTCCCAAATGCCACCTTCACTACCGTGTCACCTCATCCCTTGCTCAAGAGCAAGTGATAGCTTCTGACTACCTACTAGACATTGGTTCCAAACTGTCCCTTCCTCTATGGGTCTTCATTATCTGCCACCGACTTTTTCTCCAAGTTTACTTCCTTCTCTCTTACACGCATGCCCTCTTCCTCTGCTAGAGGAAGATGGCCATTGAGTTACAGTAGAACAGAAGTCTATCCTTGTGCTCACATTAATCTCCCGCTTAAGATGCTATTCCGTCTCCTCAATGATTTTCTAAACCAGTAGGTTTTAACATTTAAGCAATTAAAGACCCCTTTGAGAGCAAAAGCTAACATCTATGTTTTACATATACTCTTGTAGCATTATACTTAATCATCATTAAGTGGTTAGCTGTTACTCCATTTCACAGATGAGGAAATTAAAGCAAAAAATTGCCCAAAGTCACACACATTTTAAAGGGCAAAACAAGGTTTTAAAACTAGGCAGTCTAGCTCTAGAATCCTTGCTCTTAACTAATCCTTGCTCTATAGTATTTCTCAAGAAAATATTATAAAAACTGTAACATATTTTGCTATCCCAGAAAAACCATATAAAATAAAACGTTAAACGTGACTTCAGGAATCCCACACTCCCTAAGAGAGGCATGGTTCCCAAGTAAACAACACTGGCTGCCTACCCAACTACTCCTCCTCCTCTCAATCCTTTCTAACAGAGCACCAATTTGGTTCCGGCATTCCATCCTTTTCCACATGCATCACTATGATCACTTGGTCCTTGCCAGTGAATGGTTTAAGAATAAGTATTGATAAAATTCTGACCAAGAAAACATGAGAAGAAGTCTGCCACAGGGCTCCTGGGAAAGCTTTCTTTGCCAGGAAAGTGAAACTCACAACACATGATAGATACCATTTTCTGCCCTTGGGTACTGTGCCTGCATGTGAAGCCTAGAAATAGAGCAGCCACCTGGCGACCACACAATGGAGAACTAACAGAGAACAAAACTAAGATGAGGAGGACAAAGGTGCAAGATAAGGAACCTGGGCCCTTGATGACTGCCTGAGTCAAAGTTTTCCTTTACTTGCAGCTGAAATCATCCTAAGCAATGTATCCCCAGTTCCAAACTAAATCTACCCTTCACGTCTCAGCTACCAAAGCCTTACTGCATGAAGTTCCATTGATTCATTCAAATATGTATCAAGTGCTGCTTATGCACCAAAGTATTAGAGGTTTTCTCCAAATAAACTATCCCAAAGAATTCGTTCTCTCCATTCTCTGAACTCCTAAGACACACAAGTCAGTATCATACAATTTTGCACTTAATTGTTTTCTAATTGTTACATACCTATTTGCTTTCAGTCACCAGCTACACTAAATCCCTCATAAAGGGTGAGCCTGATCTGGTGTGGGCAGATTACGTATCCAACATGAAATACCAAATGGAATCCTGAAGGGGTTCCCTTTTGCATAAAGAACATAGTTTGTTTTTTTTAAGAGTAAAGGAAAAAAATGCAGGGTCTGTTTGGCTTTGTTCCTCCTTGTCAGTTGGGTTCCAGTCAGTTGATATTGCTCTGTAGAAGTCCCCTTACTAGAGAGGCACCCCTATTCTAATAGGGCATTATAGCCTGCTGCTATGGAAAGCAGAGGACAGAGATACCATGTTATTCCTCTCTGTCACATACACTCCACATAGTCCAGAGAGAGGCCTAGCAATATTGTAAGTGATCAGCAAATAATTACTGACTAAACCAACTAAATAGCGAATGTTGCAAAAGGGAAGGAGAAAGACAAATCACACATATTTTTACCTTTTTCCATTTTTGTCATGTAGACCAGACCCCCAATACTTAGGAACACCCAGGTACTTCAGCTTATGGGTACGAATCCATTTCTGAACTACAAATTCAAACAGATCTTCGTGATTTCAATTGTTACACATAAATAATAATTTTTTAAAAAATCATTAAGAGCAAAATGTATTTAAACATGCAATAAGAATTCACCTGTATTCATAAAAAGAAAATGAAGAATACAGTAATGAAAAGCATTTTACAATGAAAACATTTTTATTAACCTACAAAACTGTTATCCTGCCCTTAAAATTGTCTTTAAAATGAAAAATCTACAAAAAGCATTTTTTTTAAAATCACAACTACAGTACAGTCATTCCTTTGTTCTAGGGGCTTGGTTCCAGGAACCGCCATCCCTCAAGATACCAAAATCCAGATGCTCAAGTCCCTCATATAAAATAGTGTAAAAGCTGCATATAACCTCCCCACGTCCTCCTATACACTTTATCTCATCTCTAGGTTACTTATAATACGTAATACAACGAAAATGTTGTATCAATAGTTGTTATACTGTACTAGTTTTTTATTTGTATTATTTTTTACTATTGTTATTTTTTATTGTAGTGTTTTGTTTTTTTCTGGAATATTTTTCATCCCTGGTTGGTTGAGTCTGAGGATGTGGAATCTGAGAATACAGGGGTGGACTACCCTGAAGTTGCAGTTTATCTCTCTAATTACATAATGTTTACTTGCTTCTATAGGAAGACCTATTTTTCATATCAATCTAAGAGGTTTTTCTTCCTCAATATAAAAGTCCTCAACCAGGAAATCAAGATCTAGGAGAGATGGAAAAAGGACAGAAGGGACTAAAGTAACTAGGAGAGGTTCTGGCTCTCTACCTTGATATCCTGTTCTAGTTCATCAATAATTCTCAATGTTTAACAATATTTCCTAAACCATAGGTCATTTATTATTAACTTTATTCTATATATCAATACAGATAAAATCTTGCTGCAACAAACCCATTAAAAGACCAGAATTCTTTCATACAAATCTCATGTAAGTGGAATTTGTAAAGCAAAAAAATAACAAATAGTCATAAAAAATCAGAGATAACGCTCTAGGTCATGGCTTAAAAAAAAACTGGTCATTTTAAAAGTGTAAACGTATGTGTACTGTATTTCTTACTTTGCTCCGGTTTTGCAGCTCGTTGGTAGAACTTTAATTCAGTAAAAAGAGGTCCATTGTCACTGGGTTCCTTAAAATATAAGAATTAATTAGTACTAGCAGTAGTTAAAATTACTGACATATTTTCAATGAACCTTCAAAGAAGACCAACAAATCTATTTTTCTGTCCAATGTACTTTTGATACTTAAGTTCATAACTATGTTAAGTCAAACTCCTTAGAAATGTTCAGAGAAATATTAGTCTATATTTCTTATATTGCTCAAGTTCCATTTCTATAAGTGATAAATTATACAAAATCAGATATATAGCTCAGCCTGCAGAAGTTTAAGAAAAATGTTTAAACTAATTTTCATCTTTATTAAGCTTTCCCTTAAGCAAAGATGAGCAACCATCTTAACTGTATCACCAAGGGGCTACAAGATATTTCTCAGATTTAATAAAATTTCAATACCTGATTTAACCAATTAATGCCAAAATCCCATTCCTTTCCTGTTTTCATTACAGTTATATCTACTTTATCAGGACTGGCAAAAACGGACCTTACCACAAAGAAGAGTGCATATTCTGCATCTCCTTAACAAGCATGCACTGTCCACTAACCTGCATCCTTCCTTTCTGGCACGGATTTCTACGTTTGTCAAACCAAAGAGCCATTCAACTTATTTCCCACATGATTTAAAGTCAAGAAAAACATGGGGCTCATTAACAGTTGTTTTCTACCAACGTTATGGACTACATTCATTTTATAGTTTTAGAGATATTAACAATTAAAATTATTACTAAAGAAACATACATTCACAAAAAGGTATTTGCACAAACAAGAAATGACAGCCTGTCAGCAGTTTTGTCTTGTTAAGTAAATACGTAAGAGTGGAAAAGATCTTATAATTCTGTGGACTTTTTAAATAGTAAATTTCATCTGATTAAAATTAGTATTTATTTAATGTTTGGTATTTTGTGTTGGTCATTATTTATTGGGAATCAGAAAAAAGTATTTAAAGCAGTGAAAACTTCAAATGAGGAAACTAACATTTTTAAACTAATTTTGGGGTTGCTTTTCTTTTTAGGAGGTATGAGAAAAAAATTATTTTGGGCAGAATATCTTGCGTAGCTGGAGTTCAAAGTTAAATAGAGCATCGGGGGAAGTGAGTAATGAGGCCTACTATCTTAAATGAGAGATAATTTATAGTTTTGGGTTACTAGAGATGACTTTTGCAAGCACTTAAAATATGTTCACCTTTTCTTCACTGAAGACATCCTCAACTGTAGAAAACCACTCCATACTCTCTGCTCTAATTATCTCAGATTTCTTATAATTCAGAAAATAGGAATCCCCAATTAAAGTACTTAGAGGAAGGCTGGGCATGGTGGCTCATGTCTGTCATCCCAGCAGTTTGGGAGGCCAAGGCGGGTGAATTACTTGAGGTCAGAAGTTCAAGACAAGCCTTGCCAACATGCTGAAATCCCATCTCTACTAAAAATACAAAAATTAGCTGGCTGTGGTGGCAGGCACCTGTAATCCCAGCTACTTAGGAGGCTGAGGGAGGAGAATCACTTGAACCCAAGAGGTGGAGGTTGCAGTAAGCTGAGATTGTGCCACTGCACTCCATCCTAGGAGACAAAGCAAGACTCCGTCTCAAAAAGAAAGTACTTAGAGGAAAACTGATGAGCCAATCTGCAGAGTCAGGCAGTTATGAATGAGCATTTAACAGCAAATGGGCAACACACGTTAACACTTGGATCACAACCTGAAAATAAGCTTGCCTTATTTGTTGCAGGTAAGTATACTTTTCACCCTAACCTTGGAAGACAGTAGTATCATGACTTGGCATGCATCAACTCCTTAAGAAGTAGGAACTAACCAACATACTGAAAGTATGAGTGCTGATTCCTTAATTTATGGACTCAGCACCCAAGTTTCTCTATAACCTGTAGCTCCTTTCCTAGCAGCAACAATAGCTTGACACTTGCAAGCATCTGCAAGCGAAACTTGCAATGTTTCCAGCCAATGGCTAAGAATAGGTCTTCGGTAGGAATCACAGAATCAGTGTAAGAAACAGAAATTCAAAAAGAGGAATTCTGGTAAAGTTCCTCTCCAAAGCTTACCTTTGGAATGGTTCATTTATATAATTCAGGTTTGAAAGAGGTTTTCCTAAGACAAATCAGTATAAAATTCTGATTTATTCAGTTTCAGCCTATGTCATATCAAGTTTAACTTTCAAGTTTTCCTTCAGGCAATAATTTATTAAACTTATAATAATGAGAATCAACCATATAAATCAGGCTATTATAATGAAAGCCCACTACAAGAAGGCTCTCCGGGCTCATTTCATACTTCTTCTAATCCAATAAACTTCCATTATCACAAAATAAAGGAGCTACTTCCTTGGCATTGCACTCTAGCCAAAGCTAGCTATTCCCGTTGAAGAAAATACCTTAACTCATAACTAAAATTTTATTAACATATTTCAAATCTAAAATACTCTGCCAACTCTATAATAGCCAAGATTTAGAAAAGAAATTGGGACTGACATTTTAACTAGAATATCACTAAACGTTTCTTTAAGACTTCTAAGTGTCAAAATGAAGATGACAACAGAAAAAAAATTAAAATGTGATACATTTCAATGGCACCAGCTAAAAGCAACTGGCTGCCATTTAAAAATGAAGCTGTACAAAATTTCTCCTTCCTACCAAAAAATTATGATATATGAATTAAAAATTCAGGTCACTTCTCATAATATCAGTGAGGAAAATGAAACATCAGTCTGCAAACTTCTTTCCAAGGACCTGTGAAATATAGATTCGTATCAGTTCACATCAGAAAAGGACCACGATACAATGACCTGTTAGGATACCATCCAAAAGCCTGACCTCTGCCTCTAGTTCTGCCACTGAAATGACTAAGGGTAAGTGCAATTCAAAGAACTACTAATTTCATATTAAGCCTGTCAGCAAGAGAACATAGAAGAAAATTTCTTTCTCCTTGCATTATCCAACTTATTATCAATTTAACTTTTCTCTCTGCACAGTTACTTTCAGAAATAAAATACAGTGTTTCTCGTGTAGGTCAAGAATTAAGGCCCCCAAACAAAACCAGAGACCATCATTTGGTACATGAGAAAACATTTTTAATATGTGCCTAACATCTACCTTGAATGGGTGTGTCTTAACTTCACTCCAATGCCAAATAAGAAATATGTGGGTTAACTATCTGGAGCTGTTTCATAAGGCAGATACATGTATTATCAGCAATAATCAATTTCTTGACAAAGTGTCCACATGAAGTTAGAAACCCTTACCAGCAGCACAGGGCACCTGCAAACCCCTACTGAAAACAAGGATAAAAATGTGCCTGCACACATGATTCCATTTAAAATAATTAAGGTGCTCTGTGTGCCAGATTCTACCAGTGGCTCTCAATCTTGATGCACAAAACAATCACCTGGGAAGCTTTACTAAAAATATCAATAACCAGGCCCTGCACCCAGAGATTCTGATTATACTCTACAACCAGGATTGAGAATCACTGTTTGATATGCTAGTCCATTATTAAGTAAAATTTCACATTAGAAAATCAATTTGCCTTTATTTCTTAAGTAACATTTGCAAGTTTTTTTTCTAATGATAAAATACATGCTCATTTTAGAAAATATGGAAATTCTGATATATTTTCTTCATAAATAGCCATTTTATAAAACAACCTTCATACTACATACAGAACTTTGTATCCTGCTTTTTTAGAAATAACTATAAAACTTCCCCAAACAGCAGTACATGTTCTTTGAAAACATGATCTTTAACAGCCCATAATGTTTTAAATGACAAATGTTCATAAACAGTTCTGATTTTAATACCAGGAAGAACTGATACTCATTTTACATGTTTGTTATTTGGTGAAACATTTCAACTATTAATATTATAAAGTTGTGAGAAGGCAAATTATGAGTGGGCCGCCTACTCTCTACGGCAAAGATAAGACAGGAAAGTGAATGACATCAGGAAGTTGAGAGTAAATGAAGAGAGTAGTAAAAAGGCAATGGGCAATTAATGGCTAAAAAGTATTCAAAAGAATAAATAAAACAAGCATCTAAAGACTGCATAGGGAAAACAAACTTCATTGACAAGGTCCTTATCAGATAATTTAAAATTTAGTTAGAGAGACAGAATAAACACATTCAAAAAAACTAAAAACAATTAGTGGCATAAGAAGAATAAAATTCTAAAATAAATGTTAATACAATGAGTGCTGTAGGTGTTTACTCAGGAGAGAGTGCTAGGGGAAAAGAAGCAAATAGAAGTTACAAATTTCCCCTTCAAAGGAAAGGAGAAAGTCAATAATATTATTTTTTGTTTTAGTTTTGGGTTTTTTTGGGTTTTTTTTTTTGAGATAAGAGTCTCACTCTGTTGCCCAGGCTGGAATGCAGTGGCGCCATCTCAGCTCACTGCAACCTCCACCTCCCAGTTTCCAGTGATTCTCCTGCCTCAGCCTCCCGAGTAGTTGGGATTACAGGCATGCACCACCACGTCCGGCTAATTTTTGTATTTTTAGTAGAGATGGGGTTTCACCGTGTTGGCCAGGCTGGTCTTGAACTCCTGACCTCAAGTGATTCACCCGCCTCAGCCTCTCAAAGTGTTGGGTTTACAAGCGTGAGCCACTGCACCTGGTCAGTAATATTGTTTTGTGTATGACATTCTTCTAGGATAACTACAATATCGAAAAAGTTACTAAAATATTAAATGCAAAAGAAAAATCAACTGAGTATTTATCACTGTCCTAATTACAAAGAGAAGAAATAATAAAGGATAATGGAAACAGAACTAAATTAGGAGACAGGAGATACACAGTCCTAAACTAGGTACTTGGTCTTAAACTTAAAAATATAATTTATTACCTTAAGCATATAGAAAATACCTGTTCTTGGCCATGTTTTTTCTTAACCGTGTAAGTTAAAAAGGCAGTAAAAGTCAAGTTACACTGACTAACAACAGAAATACTTCTAATTACTCACAGTAAAGAACAACAGAAATATTTCTAAGTACAATAAGAAAGCACATCATTCTAAGATAAAATACAACTTAAGTTCAGAGGCCATGTGCCATAGCTCACGCCTGTAACCCCAGCACTTTAGGAGGCTGAGAGGGAAGGATCACTTGAGCTTGAATTTGACACCAGCCTGGGCAACAAAGCAAGATCTCATCTCCACTAAAAAATCAAAAAGATTAGCCAGGCATGGTGGTGAATGCCGGTAGTCCCAGCTACTAGACAGGCTGAGGCAAGAGGATCACTTGAAACCAGGAGATCAAGGCTGCAATGAGCTATAATTGCACCAATGCACTTCAGCGCAGGCAACAGGGTGAGACCCTTTTTCAAAAAACAAAAAAAAAAGGTTCAGGCTATACAGAACAAAAAAGACATGATTATACACCATTCCACCTACAAGATATGACACTGGCACACTTTCCTTCCAAGACACAGAAACGGCTATGCCAACTAACTGCAAGGGGTCAGAGGGAACCACATTATTTGAACCTCAACATTATGAGACGTCATAAGGAGACTTGCTTTCTTCTCACAACAGAACTATTAATGAACCTAAGAAGAAACTCATCTTACCCATAGATTTTAATATTTTAATTTGTATTATCAAAAACAAATGCACACAATATTCTGCAATTAAATACAAATGACCCAATTTAACAGTAAGAACTTAGTTCCTCTGATTTAGCAGCAGGCTGAATATTCCAAAAAGAATGTTATTTCATAAATGAAAAAGAAGAAAAACCCACAATGAAAGGCCATCATGAAAAGGGGCAGGAGAAATAAAGCACTGACACAACTTGAAAGGCATCACTTTGTTCCGCTTCCCTGCACGAGGGAATAACTGGGACCCACCCCTTCCGCTGCAAACAAAGATAAAAACGGACTTAAAAAACAGAAAATTTGTTTTCAGAAATTAGATAATGGGCAGGACAGGAGGACTGTGACCCCTAAAAGACAGAAAACAAAGTGAGTCCACGGCAGCTCTGGTTTTTTCCCCTAGAGGTCCTAGGAGTAAAAAGGAGGAGACTTAAGAGACCTACAGGGCAAAAAGGGGAAGACCAAACAGAGTGCCAGGTAGGGAACTCTGCTACCAAAATCAACAATGAGATTGGAAACTTCAAATTAAGAAACAGTGGGGAAAAAAATGAAAGACCAATATCCTTCGTGAACAAAGACAGAAGAATCCTTAACGAAGTATTCACAAATCAGTTCTAGTAGTATGTAAAAAGTGTAATACACCATGACTAAGTGGGGTGTATGTTAAGAACACAAAGTTTGGTTAATACTCAAATATCAATCAATGTAATTGCCACATTAGCAGAATAAAGGAGAAAAATCCTGTGATTCATCTCAGATGTAGAAAAAGCATTCAAAAAATGAATAGGCAAACCACAGTAGAAAATGTTTAAAACACGTATCTGAAAAAGGAACTGCATCCAGAAAAAAACTCTCTTACTACTCAATTATAAAAAGCAAAACAACCCAGTTATTTTTAAAAGATAAAAATCAGAGGAAAGGGGCAAAAATGATGGAAGAGGCACTCCACAAAGGAAAATACACGAATGGCCAATAAGCACAACAAAAAATTGCCCAAAATCATTAGACATCAAGTAAATGCAAACTGAAACTATAACTCACATCTACACGCCAACTGTAATGGCTAAAAAACAAATACACACACCTGACAATGCCAAATGTTGAAGAGGAAACAAACAGAACTGTCATATATTATTGGCCAATGTGTAAAAGAGCACAACCATTTTGGAAATCTGCCTAGTACTTTCTTATAAGTTTAAATACACATCTTCCCTATTAACCAGCAACTCTAAGTATTTATCCAAGAAAAATAAAAACATGTGTCCATAAAAACACTTGTACAAGAATGTTTATAGAAGCTTTACTCATAATACCAAAAACTGGAAACAACCCCAATGTCTATCAAGACAGCAATAAAATGAAACAAATGATTGATACACCAACAATATGGATGAACCATTAAAACATTACGCTGAGCATAAGAAGTTACAAAACAATATATACTGTTTAATACCATTTACATAATCTTCTGGAACAGGAATAAATCATTCACGGCAAAAAAAGAAAAAAAAAGAAAAACTCAAGACAAGTGGTTGCCTCCAACGGTGCAAGGGAGTAGGGTTTTGACTGATAAAGAACATAAGGAATCTTTTTAGTGTGATGGAAACGTTCTACATTTTAAGAGGTGAGGGATACACAGGTATATGTGCTTGTCAAAAGTCTTCAAATTGTTCATTTTATATCTACGTACTTCCCTGTAAAAATTATGCCTCAATTTTTTAAAAAAAGTTTAAAAATCTCTAAAAAGGTCCAAAAAAGCTGACCCCTAACTCCTAAGAGACAAAATATAAAAGGGAGTAAAAGGAAACAAAATGAAAACCTTCAGAGTAATCCTAATTCCTGAGTTCTGGCTGATACGGTCTGGCTGTGTCCCCACCCAAATCTCATCTTGGATTGTAGCTCCCATAATACCCATGAGGTTGTGGGAGGGACCTGGTGGGAGGTCATTAAATCGTGGGGGTGTCCCCTTCATATGTACATCTATTCCATTAGTTCTGTCCCCCTAGAGAACCCTAATACGTGTATCCTGTAGGAGAAAAAGGGAGGATTTATATGTTAATTTGCCCAGATAATACATCCTATTGGTTCTTCTATTTAACCGAAACATATTCTTCATATGTATCAAATAACTTTGAAGAAGGGGAGTAACAAATGTTGGTAAGCAAAAAGGTACATAATTGACTTAAAAAATAGTTAAAAATGTCTTCTAGTTTGCCAACATATAAATTGATCTGGCTGTTAGAAGTATGCTTATGTCAGACAGGATGTCGCCAATCTTTACTCATAACAAACTAATTTCAACATTATTATAGCAAAAAAGGCCCAACAATCACAATTAAATAAATAATTTAATTTACAAAAATGGAAGGGGAAGAAAACTGGGAATAAACAGAAAAAAACTGACCAAGTGGAAGTCCAGAAGCAAATGCAAACTAAAATACAATAAAATTATGTTAAATTAGTATAGTCATATAGGATATAAATATAAAAAGTATCTGTAAAAGTAGCTGAAATTTCTTAAATGAGCTGAATATTTTTATTCCACATCTGCATGCCTCTATGCTTTCATTCATTTACCCCCAAATACCAGAACCACTTTATTTCAAGAGAGGAAATTTTCACACTCAAGTGATTTAAAACTATAAAGCTACTTTTGTGTCTTATTACATATTTTTAAAATTATTAAAAATTTGGTATCTTATGGTTTAATTAATTCTAGTTCATCAAAAAAGGCATTTTACAAAACAAATACGACACCAAATCAACAGAAAAGAAACAAATTAGCTAAAATATTTCTTACCACTTTTACAACACAAGGTGCATCACTGCCAACTGACTCTGAAGAATTCTTATCAGCTGTTTAAAAAAGTAAAATATTTAACATCAGAACAAGTAATGTTATAAATATATTAATATTTAGGTTTGTGTATCTGTAACCCTTGATAGAATACACTTCAGTTCCCATGTATGTTTCTCAGAATATTACAGTACATTTTATATATTTTAAGACTTTCGTTCATGTTTTAACATATCTGAATTTAGAATACATCTTACAATTTCTGGTTTCTTCCATATGATTATCAATTACGTATGAGAAACTGAGTTAAATAAAGATTTCTTTAATTCAAAAGTACTAATGGCCTTTGATATGCTAATGGATATTGTGAATTCCTCAGAGGATAAGTGATACATTTCTTAAATTTAATAAACTATGAAATTCTTTTAAGAGGAGCATCTGAAGAGTAAAAAATGAGGAAGCTAAAGTTCTAAAAAGCACTAGTTTAGGAAAAACTTATCTGGACCAATAGTTCAGGATGCTGGCACTAGAACTTTCAGCTCCCATCAGAATAATTTTAATGTGGCTGTCATTTTATTTCAAGCAAATAAAGAAGTACAGTTGCCCCAGAATACTGAGTTAGAAAAATAAGGTTGCCCATATTCATTAAACAAATATTTACCAAGTACATACTAAATGTCAGTTTCTAGGAAATAGAGATTTAGCAATGAACAGGAAAAAATCCTCACTTACAAAAAAAAAGAAAATCCTTACTCTTACAAAGCCACCATTTCAGTGGTAGGATGCGGACCAGAAATACAATATGAAGTACGTCTGACAGTGTGAAGTGCTGTAGAGGACAAATTAAGCAGGAAAGAAAGGTAAGCAGTGTGGCCACAAGTAACACTGACCTGGTGTTACCTGAGCAGTGGCCTGAGAGCAGGGAGGGAATAAGCCATGTACGCATCTGAGTGAAGAGCAACCCAGGGAAAGCAGCACCAAGACCCTGATGTGGGCCGGGCATAGTGGCTCACACCTGTAATCCCAGCACTTTGGGAGGCCAAGGTAGGTGGATTACCAAGGTAAAGAGTTCGAGAGCAGCCTGGCCAACATGGCAAAACCCTGTCTCTACTATAAATACAAAAATTAGCTGGGCATGGTGGTGGCACGCACCTGTAATCCCAGCTACTCGGGAGGGTAAGGTGGGAGAATCACTTGAACCTGAAAGGCAGAGGTTACAGTGAGCCAAGATCATGCCACTGCACTCCAGTCTAGGCAAAAGAGTGAGACTCCATCTCTAAATAAACAAATAAATAAATAGGACCCTGATACAGGAGTATGTTTGACATGTTTGGAAAACAAGCAGACAAAAGTAGCTGGGGAAAACTAAGTGAGGCAGAAGAAGAGAGATCAGAAAGCGAAAGCAGCAGGGAACAAACACGATGGGTTAACAGGTAACATATAGGTTTTGGCTGTCACTATGAATGAGATGGGGAGCCACTGGTAGAGGATCAGCAAAATCAGACTGTGGTAACAAAGACTTCTTTGGGCTGCTTTGTGGAGAATGGCGTATAGGGGCAAGGGGCAGAAGCAGGTAGATCAGTGAAGAGGCTAAACCAATAGTTTAAGTATATGGATTATACCTCAGGAAAGCTACTAAAAATTTTTCAAAGGTTTGGTACAAAAACAATGTAAAATAAAATATATTTAAAAAATTTTAAAGCATCATATATAAAGATCAAGAGTCAAAGGGCAGCAAGACGGCTGAAGCACAGACTTTGAGGAGATAAAAGGGATGAAGATAAATGTTGTATATGAAGGGTCTTGTAGGTCACTCTTTAAAAGTCTGGCACCTTATTTGAAGGGCACTGGGGAGCCATCAGAGAGGTTTAAACAGGATGACCACATTATCTGATCAGTGTAGTTGGTCATAAAAGCCATACTGATAACAATGGTGTGCAAGGCAGCAAGACTGGGACAGAGAAGATTCGGCGCTACAGTCAGAGTCCAGACAAGACACGCTAATGACCTGACCAGGACGGTGGCTGCAAAGGTGGAGAGAAATGAATGGATCTGAGAAGTCACCCAGGTAAAGCAGTAAGACTAGAAAAGGAACTAGGATATTAGTGAAGGAATGCTCAAGAATGCCTTCCCAGTTTCTGGCTTCAAGGCTGTCATTCATTGAGACAATCCTCATGACAGGATCAGGAGATAAAAGATGATGATACAAGTTTTAGAAATGCCTGTGGAACATCTAAGTAGAGATTCCTTATAGGCCAGTGGCTACGGACCTGGACTCAGGAAATCATGTCCTAGGCTACAGAAAAAACATAGGGAAATCAACAGTAAAGAGACAGTAGGAGAAGCTTGACATCACTCAGACAGAATATGTAGAATAAAAAGTGAACAGAAGAAGAAAAGCTGGAACACACAGAAGTGCCTATAAAGATGACGAAGCACAGCCAGAAAAGCAGAAAGAAAACTAGGGGAAAGGTATGTTATCATAAACGATAATGGAAGCAACTGTTATGAGAAACAAAGATAAACAGTATCAAATGCTACAGAAAAAAATGCAAAGAAAATTCAAAATCAATCTTTTTAATTCATTAACAGAAACTGCTGATGATCTTGAATCTGGCTGTTTCAGTGTATCACAGAGAGATAGACTGGAGGCGACAATACTCAAGCAAGTGCCTCTTTTTACAGATTAGTCATCCCAACCGTATAAAAGTTAAGTTTTATTACAGAGGTCAAATCATTACCTATTAAAAATACTATTAGATGGCATCTTTTGATGATAAATACAGATAAAACAGACACACACACAAGGCAAGTTTTAAATTTGCAAAAGGTTACAAAAGTAAATTAATATAAAATGAAGAACCTATTTTTTTAGAGACAGGTCTATTATTACATGATGGCATAAGTCCACATATCCTGTAGTAAAGACAGCTTATATAATCTACCATCTCCCCTAAATCACAAGATCAAAAATAAATACCTGGCTAATATAGCCACTACTCTTTCATGATTTATAAGGATTTTTGCCATAAATCAGAGATACAGCCTAGTTCACTAGAATGGGTTTGGCTCTCAACAAAACCAGAGAATCAACACATATTTCACAAAAAGGGTGCCACTGACCGACAGGAATCATATGTATAAAATATGATAAAGCACTAGATTTCAAGCTATGTTTCATAAAAATAGCTACAGAAACTGCAACTGACCAACGGCAGTCCACTGGTCCTGGAGCAGGTGAAGTGTCTACTCCTCTTGAGTAAGGGCAGTGGTCTTTCACCTGCGTCAGTGGTTCTCACACTTTAGCATGCATCAGAATCACCTTGATCAAACACTGCTGGGCCCTCCCCCTGCAGTTTCTGATTGGTAGTCTGAGGTAAGGCTCAAAAATCTGCAGGTCTAACAAGTTCCCAGGTGACACTAATCTGTCATATTATTAGTATTCTGAGTAAGATATTGCTAAAAATAAAATTTTATAAACCTCCATGGCAGAAATTAATTAATCTGAGATTAGAAGTAGAGTGAGAATACAGAATGGAAAAATTAGAAAAATCAGAAGCAAATATGAATTGCATTGTATCACTACTAACATTTATTGGTGAAACGGCTTTAGAAGCAATCAGGTAAAATATTTTTTAAGTCCATAATTTAGTTAATATAACAGAATTTCAGGATTCCACAAGGGGTCCCCAAAAGTTTCAGAATAAGTATGTTAGTTATCTGCACATTTAATCAGGCCTAATATGCAGTTTCTAGGTAATTCTCCTAGTTCCAGTATGATGGCTAAGAGGGTTGCACAGAAAGAAACAAGAAACCCACACTTGTAAAAGATCTGCAAATCTCCAAATCAGACAAACACAGAGGGAATAAATCCCACATAGGTGGAGATGGGAGGGGAAAGATATGTACATGGGTTTCTTTGGGTCTCAAAAGAGATTAAGATTACATAAAGTATCTTAAAAATCTAAAGTCCTAGTGCTCACTAACGACAGTATTACAGCTATTTTACCCTCTTTTTCTGTTGTGACTGCATTAGCAATTTCCACTCCTAGTTCAGAGATGCATTTTCGCTTAATCAGAAACTATTAAGTTGACTGCAGATTATTAGGAACATCCTGTAACAGCTCATAATTGAGAAACCATTTTCATAAGAAAGCATATACATCTTTGGATTGACCATTAGAAGCACTCTCACACTTACCAAGATATATACAGCCAAAGCCTCCTTGGCCAATGGGTAATCCTACTTTCCATTCCTTTTTTGCCATGTCAGTTATTATCTCCCCAACTGCAAATTGTTCTGCAAGATGTCTCTTTGCAGGGCCCTGTCTTCCAGCTTGAGCTGCTTTTACACGAGGCATTTTCACTATAACATAAAACAAGGACACGGTCAGAACTAGAATCTCAGAAGTGTTCAAAACATTTTTCCCTAAGGAAAACTTCTATACGGAGATGCTGTTCAAATTCCTACTTACTCCAAAACTTAAAGGATATCTGTTAATTCTGACTTATAATGTCTCAAATCCTATTTGATTATCTCTTAACTTTGGAGAAGAGACAATAAAATCATACATGCAATTATTTTCAAGGAAATAATTAGGTTTAAGTTCCAATGGCATAATGATCAACTACAACTAAAAATGCTATTTAACAACAAAGAATTGCTCTATGAAGTTGAGAGGGAAAGGTGCATCCAATCAGAATGCACATTTTATAGGAACAAAATGAAGAGTTTATTAAGGTCAATACCGATATGACAGAACACAGTACAGAGATTGAAAACATAAGGCAACTGAGCACAAGGGGAAAAGGCAAAGGTTCCTGAAACATGCTAGTAAATGCTTTACACAGGTTCCCATCCATCCTCATGACTCTGTGAAGATTACATCATCATCCCCATTTCGAGGAAATTAAGGCTCAGCAAGCTGGTAAGTGGTGGAATAACAGAAATTTGCACTGATGACTACCTGGCTCCAAGACCTCACCAACATGCTCCACAATTATGGAAGTCACTGTAACGAAGGAGCACAACTTTCAAGACTGACAGGAGAAACTGTGGCTTAGTCATCTGGGCAAAGCTGGTGACACCCAGCATTCCTAAGTTTCCTTTCTCATTAACTGTTCTTTAGGAGATGGATCTTGACTCACTTTTCTCAGTAACACGTAAGCTTATCGTAACATTCAGAGAAAGCAGTGTTTTATTGTGAAAAGAGCACTGACTGAAATCAAAAGGCCTGGATTGCAGGTAAGACACTGGCTGGTTGGGTAATCTTGATCAAGTCACTTCACGCTGGGCTTCAAGTGCCCTCAGGTGTAACTCACTTCGTTGATTGAAGGAACTCAATTTGTACTAGTGTGCATGTGTACATGTGCGTGTTGTGTGATTTCAAACTCTCGGTTCTACAAATATTAATCAAAAAAGATTTAAGACAAGTATTTGTTAGGTTCCATAGTTCCCTAAAAACATACTGGAGATACAGAAAATAAAGATTAATAAGAATCATTAAGACAGTATGCAATACTTGAAATGGCTATTCCCATGAAATAAGTCTGTAGCTCAGTTTTGAGCCTAGATATGCTACATACATACACACTACATTCAACTGGAATTTTTCAGCAACTCACCCAGTATCTCTTCAAATATACAAACTCCTTATCTGCAAATGTTCCTTATTAATTTACTGGGGATTTTTAAATTGAATTTTTCCTATAGAATACTAATGCATCTTTGCTGTCTAAATCTTCTCTAAGTTAACAAAAACATCTTCAAAATAAATAAATGTATCTCTGTTATTTCTTCGTATCAATTAGTTCTCTCAATGAATGTTTTCAGTCATGGTAAAATCTTGCAAAATGGAATTTCAGTGCCAACCAAGCTAGCCTAGACTCAAACACAAAAAAAGGTTATTTTTACACCTATGGTAGTAAACCAAATAAGAGAAACAACTAAAACACATAGTACTTCCAAATATTAAAACAGATGCCCTTCTGAATTTTAACCAACTTTATCAAATCATCAGCGTAATCTCTTATTTGACTGGTTCCCTATAGTAATCAAAATAGTTTAAAATGAGTGGACAACATGTTTTTTATCTTTATATATCTCAAAATAGTGACTGCACAATCTTTTGTGTTTTTCTGAAATTCCTTTCCAGAAGTGACAAAAATATCATATTTTAAATGAAATATTCTGGCTCAGCATCTACTCAATGTAAATTGTGGTCAATAAAAAGTGATTTTCCTCCAAATAAAGCTGTTTGCTTTTATTTTTAGTTTTATTTCTGTGGCCAACTAATTGAAACTAATTGTAATAATTAATTAAGGCTTGGAATGACTTTCTTTCCTAAAAATAGTCCCACAGAACAGCGTCATCACTGTCAGTCTCTTCAATACGCTTCTAAATCACAGCTCCTGAAGGTTAATGCTGCACATGGTGGAGGCAGCAGCACAGCTGTTTCATCTCCCTGAATTCCCCCATAAACCTGGACAGGACAACTGGAGAGCGAAACTCAAAACCCATGGATAACCTCTCCAACCAACCAGGGAACAGTATCCCCTTATCTCTACAAATCCCAAAATTTGAGCAGGTGAAAACAGACCATGACAAACAGCAACAAGTTGTGTGTGGTATCAGCAACTGTAAAGAAGGAAGCAGAAGAAAGTGTGGTGCCTCTGATAAATCTGAGAATCCCAAAATTATCTATCAGGAGCCACTTGTTTTAGAAGCACACAAGACCCTGTGAGAAAAGCAACTGAAACAAGAAGGGCTCTGCCACTCCCACAGCCAGGAAGTGCAAGTGGTCCTTGGTGAGGTCTCAAGAGGCTGAAGCCTGTTGCCTCTACAAACTCTCAAAACTAACCAGTCAAGGCCCCTTCTAGGTCAAAGCCTCAGGCTAAGGAGAAGCTGCTAGGGATGAAGCCAAAGTGAGCATCACAAGGATAACACAAAGAAAGGAAAAAGAAAGCTCAAATGAAAGTGGATCTGTAAGTTAGCCTCAGTATTTTGGAATACTACACAAAAACAAGTGAAGAGTGGGATCTAGAGAATGACATACACTCTCCCTGAACCATACCATCTAAAACTAATTGCAAATAACGGAAAACTGGCTGCATACAAAACTCAGCAACAAAAAGGGATCAAAGCCTAGTCCCACACCAAGTTCGTATTTTTAAAGAGAAAAAAAATCCCTTTAGAAAAGTACATAAGAAAACATGCCTCCCAAAAGGTAGATAGCTATTAGTATTTCAAAACAAGCTAAAAAACACTTTATATACAGACTAACATCAATCAGAATTAGAAAAATTCAGAAATCAGATGACAGAACAATTGAAAATGAAAGACAAAAATCAGTTCAGAAATAAAAACTAAATTAGAAGGAACATAAGAGTATATAAAACTTTTTAACGACAAGAGAAATAGTGAAAAGGAAAGAAACAAAAAATCAAAAAGGACAAAAAAAATTTAAGAAAACATACACAAAAAAACCAACATACATACAACAAAGAAAATCAAAGCAAGGGAACAGAATATTAAAAATCCTTTAATTCAAGAAAACTTTCCTGAATTTAATTTAAAAAAACATAAAACTACACTTTGAAAGGTCATATCACATACATTTGAAAAATCGACCCAGAATGACCATCACCAAGACACAATTTAGTTAACAGTAAATGAAAATATTTTTTGAGCATCCGCAGATATTTTATAAGGAAAATAAAATCAAACTGTCATCACTTTAACAGCGACATTTTATGCCGGGGAGAAAAAAATAACATATTTAAGACTCAAGGAAAGAAAACATGAACCAAAGATTTTATACCCAGCTAAATTTCAAGTATAAAGACTGCTAAGTGTTATCAATATAGAAAACAGCAATAAGAATCTACTAGAGAAGAAGTCCAGTAGAAGGGGTCGGCCACTCCCACAGCAATATCCAAAATGACTAAAGAAATGTCAGTAACAGTGAGCAGAAAATATATACTTGTAGAACTGAAACTCAACGAGGGTTATAAAAGAGAGAAAAGAGTATATAATGGGCAAATGTACTGACACTGTAGATAGAGTACAACTATCAAAAAAATGGGATAACATATGCAAAAAAGGCAACTTTACAGAACTCATATTGTGATACTTGGTTTTGTTAACTAAGACTGCTGTGTGCATACATGTGGAATGATGCAAATGAGTAAGTATGTGATATTATTATTCTATCATTCCCTTGTGTACCTAAAAATCAGGATTCAGATATGGAAGAAAAAGACAGAGACAAAAGACAGGAGAGGTAAAGTTCAAAATGCTGTACTTGGAAATATTTTTAGTTCAGAAAGTATCTTTAAAATAATCACATACACAGAAACACATCTTTGTATTTCCTAGCCCCATTCACTAAAAAGCTTAGAAACAATAATCAACCCAGCAGCAAAGAGCATCCCTAGCACACAAATTGTATTCTTGAAATACCACTTCCCATGAAAAGAAACCAGGTACCTTAACAAAATGATTATTGCTCCTATAATTAATAATCACCAAGGGATCAAGACTGGAAATTTTCTCATACTCAACGAGCCTGCCCAGTGCATTCCCACCTCCCTCTCAAAAAATATTAAAAGAAAACACTCCTAAGTAAAATCTGTATTTCATTTCCTGTAAACTATTAGTAACCTCTGCCCATTTTTCTTTCGAATTATTAGTCTTGTTTTTTATTTCCAGGCACATCTTATATGTTGCATATTAAATAGAGTACCTCTGTGTCTTGCAAAGAGTCTTCCCAATATATATATTAGTAACTATTTATTTTGGGGCACTGTTTATTTTTTGCTTTGGATTTCATGTTACCCTTATAAAGGCCTCCTCCAGTCAAATTATATTTTTTTAATATCCCATGTTTTCTTTGGGTTATTTTATGGTTCATATTTTGCTGGTTAACATTTTGATCTGTTTACACCTATTTTGGTATAAGATATGAAGGAGAAGTCCAGCTTTTTCCAAATGGGATATCCAGCTTTGTTTTCTCTTTCTTTTCCTCAGTCAATATACATTAAAGAAATCCAGTGTTTAAAGAACTTAAATATAACACATCATACCAACCCAACTAAACCAAGTACAAAAAATATTCATATAAAGTTGTTCACACTTACATTCTAGATTACCAGTTTCTTTGCAAAAAAGAAAAATAGAAAAAAAATCAGATTTATGAACTAGCATTTGAAACTAACTTTGTGCTTAGGTTAAAACTTCCCTCACATCTAAATCTCCGCATAAACGTTAAGAAGTCACTGAAATATATTCAGTTGCTCTGCACGAGGCCACTATGACAGAAATACTTCTTCAAAATGTATCTAAATGAAACTCCCTCCTGTGGCTTCCAATGGAAAAAGATGTGAAGGATTCCCTCTTGCTCTTGCTGGCCCCTATAATCTCAGGTGGCCTCAGGCAACCAATGGCCCTGTCAGTCCTCGGAGGCTGCTTCAGTCAGGTATAAGCAGGGCCAATGGTAGTGTATTAATAAATATTTGTTCAATACTTATCTTTTAACATCTTGAGAAACACAAAAGACTTAAATACAGCTGGTATACCACATACTCATATAGAGCTATTTAACACAACCTTCCTAGAAAAAAAAAAAAGTACTTGGTGGCAGTTATAATTTTTTTAGTGTGCTGCTGAATTCTATTTGATATTTTATTTAGGAACAAGACTGATATTCAGATGAGATTGGGCGCATTCAGGGTGGTATAGCTGTAGACAAGACTGATCTTCGTAAGACTGGTCTGTAGTTTACTTTTTCTGCTACATTTATCTGTTTTAGTATCAATATTATGCTCACTTCATAACAAGAAATTTGGAAGCTTTTCTTCCTTTACCACAATCTAAGGAGTTTAACCAGCATTTGATCTATTCCTTAAGGTTTTGAAGACTTCAACTGTGAAAGTCTGACACTACAAAGTGTTGGTAAGGAGGCGGAATAAGCAGAATTCTACACTGTATACTGTTTCAATCATTTTGAAAATTCGTCTGGCAGTACCTGCTAACTGACCCAGCAATTCAACTTCTATGTATGTACATGTCCACCCACAGACAGGTACAAGAATGATAGTAACAGCTTTATTCACAACAGCCACAAACTGGAGGCCTGTATGTCCATCAACAGAAAAATGGATATAGTAAGACGGATGAACATACCAAACACTGTGTTAAGAAAAAGCAGCACCAGACAGAAGAGTACATACTATATTCCATTTATATGAATTTCAATAATAAAACAAATAAATAGTGATACAAGTCAAACAGCAGATATCACTTTGGGGACTAAGAGTCGGAAGAAATGGCTAGAGGTGGAAGGTTCCTAGGGATCTGGTAGCATTCTATAACCCAATCTTGGTGTTTTAAACAAATGGTTCATGTTATAGAAAGTAATCAAGTATACTTATTTTTTCATCCTGTTTATTTATGTAAAATTAACACAGTAAGTAAGGTACACAAATCACAAGTGTCTCATAACAGTGTCCATTCAGGAGCTAGAAAACACACCATCAATTAAAACAAGAAAATGTAACATAAAAAATTATTAATTTGTAAAAAGTTGTCAAGTGCTAACAGATGTAAAAGAAAACTTGAAGGAATATGGAACTAGCAAATGCAGGGAGCAGTTACTGTCTCCAAGGTTAAGGGAGAGTGCCCAAGAAAGGAAAACTTCACTGGACACACCGTGGCAGTGACCCACTGGGTGGTAGGGTAGTTCTCTGCAGGGCCAGTGGGCTAGAGCTGATCCACAGGAATCTGCTGCCCACGAGATACTGGTAGGAGGAACAAGCTGCCTACCAGGGTGCTAATGAAGCTTACAGGAGAGTAAGCAGAGCTGACAGCCACACCTTGAGAGAGTAACAAAAACAAACAAATGAACAAAAAAAACAAGCACACTGCAACAAGAGAAGCCCTTCCTCTGCTAAGTGTTACAGTATCCCTTCCTCACCTTCTACTGACAAAATCTAACACTGTCCAGGAAAAGAAAAAATATTTAAAAGATCTAGCTCAAGTATATAAACAGAGAAAAAAAGAGGTGAATTTGGAGGTGAGAGGCAATAAATTACTAACTTGCACAAGTGTAAAATGATAAAATTTTACAAATGTACATACACTTATGCAACCACCAGACAGAGAACATTTTCATCACACCATAAAGTTCCCTAGTGCCCCTGCCTGCCAACACCTATTCCTGTTCTCCCAGACAAAGGCTTATTAACGTGCCTCTCAGGGTGTGCCACTTTCTTTCGAGAATACAATTCTGCCAGCTTTTCTGACATCTGTGTCTCAGGTCCCCTTTCAGCATCCTCCTATACCCTATTTGACCTTCACTGCATTTGGCAGCTCCTTATTTTCTGGTTCAGGGCTACAGAAGCTTCTCAGTTTCTGAGAATATGAAATCACTGTGTTCCAATCTCCTTGTTGCTTTCGGGCAATTTCTTAAAAGAAGAGGAATTATTTAAAACCAGAAGTCCCTGCTGAAAGAAATAACATAATCACAGGTATTTGCTTCAGTAAGTTAGTGAGTTTTCTGAAGAATTTAAAATACTAATTCGAATTAAACAATTGCTTTAGTACATTATAGGTTTCTTCTAATAATGAAATCAATGCTTGCATTAAGGTTTCTATTAATGAATACACTGAAAGGCACAAACTTTAACAAAATTAAATCTTTCCACATAATTTCAGCCCCTCTGACTCTATGCAAATCTACTTTTATAGTAGCCAATGCGACAGAGAGGTTTCAAAGGAAAAAAAAAAGTTTAGCATTACATAATCTGACCACTTCTTTTCCTTTGATATTAAATGAAATGCAGATGCAACTGAAAAGCACATCAAGATGCAAATCAATACTGCCCTTTGCTGAAATCACTCATTGGTATATTCCATATTAGCATATTCACCAAAATTTAATTGTAAACAGAGTAATTATGGTACTAAAGTTATTAAATACACAAAGCAAGCTTGGAACTATACATATTCAAATAGAATTTCAGTGGCAGATCAACTTTTATATCTGCAACAATACCCTAATTAATAGTCAGCTCTGATGATAAAATGGTCCTCTGTTTTTCAGATAACATTCCAAAAAAAGTTCTGCTATGAATATTAAAACAAAGTTTTGTGAATAGATTTTTTAAAATTTCAATAGCTATATTTATCACAATATGGTACTGTATTTAGACAACTGGCATTCTTCAAGTCCTGGATTCAAATTTGGAATTTTTTTTTAACCTTCTGCTGAAGAGAGGAAAAAGGCTTGAATGAATCACAACAATGACACTTACACTTAATGAGCTCTATGAATTTATCATACCCAAACTGGAAAATTACAATGCTGAATAAAGCTCGTTATACACTGAATGACTACTCATAAATTTTCCCTAAAATAGTTATGCATGTAAACTCCTTTAAGGGGTCATATGTTTTTACGAAAATTTTCTTTAAAGTCATAAACTTCTTTGATATGTTTTATATTGTATAGAGACACTCTGATTCAAGGATAATTCTGGACAAACTGGACCCCACCATTCCATTAATATGGAACCAACATATTTTTATCTCCATTCTTCCCAGCACAAAGCCTTTTCTCTCATATAACCTCTCCTTATACATTGATTGACATTTTCCCATACCTAAAGACCTACCTCTTCTGAAGTCAAATACGACCTCTGAAGTTTCAGTACTGTTTGTACCTCTTATTGAATGTGATAAATAACTGTTCCCTATAAGCTTATAAGCTCCTGGTATATGAGAAATGTCTTAGTCACAATACACTGTAGTTAGTAGGAATTCACTAAATTCATAAAATTAAACAGCAAAAAAGTTAAGTTAGTATTTTTTCCCCTACTACCGGATGTCTAACTTTATGCTTAATATGTATCACCCAACTGCAAAGGACAATGTCATTCCTCAAAAGTCCAGCAACCACCCTCTACAATGACTATGTCGAACTCCATTCTTCCTCAAAACTCTAATTCCCCTTCCTCAGCCATAATTATCAACAGATGACCTACTCCAGTTTAGACAGAAAACAGAAACTTCAATATGGGAATTCCCTATCTTTCTAAGAGTCACTCCTACAAACCACCTGCACCCACTTCAAGCCAATCCTAGCTTCCTTATCTCCTATCACATTGAAAGAAATTATCCTCCTCCCATCAAACATCAAGTCCTTCACCTTTGCTTTGGATCCCATCCCCTAAAACCTTGTCAAGACTTACGCTATTCATTAACCCTTCTCTCATATATTCAATGTCTCTGTCAACTAGATCCTTCCCATCAGCTTTTAAAAATGCTTATGGCTCTGTCATTTTAAAAAATTAATGTTTTTAATCCCCCTCTGCTATCATCCTTTCTTTTCCCTTTCAATGCCAAATGTTTCAATAATCATCTGTATGTGCCAATACCTCCCTTCTCCCACTCATCCAACTCACTCCATCTGAGATCCGCCTTCATGATTCCTCTCTAACCCTTGCTAAGGTCACCAGTGACCTCCATGTTATGAAATCTAGCTGACACTGAATCATCTCATTTGCCTGCCCAGAAGTACTCAACACTGTTCATTCTTTCTTTCTTGAAACATTCTCTTCCCTTTGCTTTCAAAATACAGTAGCATCCTGGATTCCAGCCTACCATTTAGGCTACTCACAGTCCTAGGCAATTTGAGAAATACATTAAATTCTTCTTTCCAGATGAAATGAGCTTTTTCGTTCAGGCAGCGTGTTCCACTTTATCATACACAGTTTTCCAGGGTTTTATCGTGTTAAAAAAGCAGACCACCTACATTTCCACAGCTTACACCAAAATACAAATTTTATTATGTGAAAATAAATTATATATTTAAAAATGTGCTACTAAATAAAATTAAGATCTCTGGAAATTCAGGACATTTATTTGAAAAAAATAATTGACGTTTATTCCTTTAAGTTAACAGATCTCTAGGAAAATGTCTGTAGTCTCAAAGAGGTATCTGTACACCCATGTGCACAGCAGCACTATTCACAATAATAGCAAGAGGTGGAAGCAACCTGAGTGTCCATTAACAGATGAAGGAATTAACGTGACATGTATATACAATGGAACATTATTCAGCCTTGAAAAACAGAAGTAAATTCTGACACACACTACACCACAGATGAATCTTGAGGACAGTTACGCTAAGTGAAATAAGCCAGTCACAAAAAGAGAAATACTGTATGATTCCATTTATACGAGGTAGCTAAAGTAGTGCAATTCATAAAAACAGAAGGTAGAATGGGTGCCAGAGGCTGGAGGGAGGGAGAAATGAGAGTTGTTGTTTAGTGGTATATAGAGTTTGGAATTTGCAAAATTAAGTTCTGGAGATCTGCTTCACAACAATATGAATACACTTAACGCTACTGAACTGTATACACTTACTCAAAAATGGGTAAGATGGGAAATCTTCTGTTTCTTATCACAATTTTTTAAAAAAGTTTCTAGATGCAGCAGATAAAAAAGGCAGAAATTAAGTTGAATCAAGGTAATACCAACATGTTCCTGGTGACTACAGAGTCATTCCTCCTCCCATACATACACAATTGGAAAAGCATTACAATTGGTATTTTTTCCAAAGGTTATTCTTATAGATGCTTATTACATAAATCTACTAGTCATCACAGCAATAAATGTCAACTGTGGATCATGTAAATTCATGAAGAAGAGTAATGACATAGTCTGTTCATTCACTCACTCTACAAATAGTCACTGATAATCTACAATGTGCCAAGCACTGTTCTAGGCACTTGCTATACCTCAAGGAACAAAACAAAAGTCCTGCTCTTTTGACACATTATTTCAGGAAGAGACAGATAAAAAGAACAAATAATGCATGTTACCTAATATTTCAGAAAATGCAATCATGTTTTAAAAACACAAAGCAGGTAAAGGGAGATAGAGGATAGCGAGTAGAAGGTGGAAGGGGAAAGCTTGCCGTGTTAAACAGAGTGGTCATGTTCAGCCTCCTCTGAAAGGACTTTGCTCATCGGAACAAGGACTTGAAGGAGTTGAGGGAAGAGGACCATGTGAGTATCTGGGCAGAGAGTATAAGCAGAGGGATGAGTTGTGCAAAGACCCTAAGGTAGGAGCATACCTGGCAACCAAAGAGTAAGAATGCCAGTGTGGCTGGTGTGGCGTGAGCAAGGGGGAAGCAGGAGATCAAGTCCCAAAGGCTAGTACAGGAGCAAGAGATCAAGTAGGGTCCTGAAGGCCACTGTCAGGACTCTGAATTTCACCACAGGGTAAATGTATTTCCACAACATTTGGAACTTGCTGTATATTTGCATTGTAATTCACAACACTTCAATCAAATTAAAAATCATACGCTGAACACCTGAGTCAAGAAAAATTCTCCTGCTGACTTAATTCTCACCAAAGATTTTACATTTGTTATATTTTTTGCTAATATACTTTTGCTAAGTCCATTCTTAAAATACAGTCCATCTATAAACTATATAAGTTTGATACAAACCCAAAATGTTAAGTGCTTCTATAGTGCCTCTGTCACAAGTCACCTCAAGATAGGAATGGTTTTGCAATGAATCAAATTCTGTTTCTAAAAAGTAGAGAAGAGGACTAGACCCTACTCTCCCTTTAATGTAAATATCAGTAATTTAGTAGTGCTATTAGAGTGAATGGTTTGCAACTTTTTGACAAGAAATATAAAAACTTTTACCATGCTACATCCTTCTTCTTAAAGTTTAAAATAAAAACAATACTGAGTCCCATTGGAATTCTACATTATTACAACATATACCGCCTGCTTAATTTGTTTACTCAACAAATATTTACTGACAGCATACTCTGTGCAGGAACTGTTCTACAAGACAAGAATAAAGAGTGAACAAAGCAGACAAAAACCCCTGCCTTCATGGAGCTTATATTTTATTCAGTAGAGAAAAATGATTTTTAAATAATTAAAACATGTCATATGTCCAATGGTATAAGGGCTAAGGACAAAAAAAAAAAGCAGGGACAGGGAGTTGGGGGCGGAAGGGAATGAAATTTAAAAAGATGGTCTGGTAAAGCCTCACAAGAAAGTGACATTTAAGCAAAAACTTGTTAAAAAAAAAAAAGTGAGAGAATCTAGCCACACACATGCTCTAGAGGAAGAGCATCCCACACGGAGGGAGGAGCGACTACAAAGTTGTTAAGGCAAGAACATGCCCAGCTTGTTCTAGAAACAGCAAGGGGACTGGTGCAGCTAAGGAAGAATTAGCCAGGGGAGAGCAATGGCTGGGGTCAGATGTACAGGAGCACAGAGGTGAAGAACATGTCCAACACTCAGGCTACTGTAAGGACTTCGACTTGAACTCTGAGTGGGGAAATCTTGGAAGGTCTTGAGCAGAGGAGTGATATATTCTGACTTGCACTTTGAATGGATCACTCCGGTTGATGCATCAAGAATAGATTGTAAGGGGGCAAGGCAAAAACAGCTACCAGTTACTACAATTGTATTGCTATTGGAAAAAGCAATAATTGCATTTATCTTTACTGAATAATAAGAATGTCAATGTGTTTTAGAAAACAGCAATGACGTTTTAGCCACTAAACAGAGGGGTACAGAATAACCTAAGGGTTCTGGTACTTTGTTTTTTTTTTTTAACTTTACACAAGCTGCCCTCCCCCTCAAAAACCCCGTCTGCAGTGCCAAGTAGAAACAATTGGTATTAGTGACAGATGGTCTAGGAAGCATGCTAATCATCTCTTACTCTAGACTTTCTAAGCTTTCTCTTTATAGCAATTTAGTTCGCTAGGAAATTAAACACTTGAACTCCTTTTTTCCAAAGACATTTGTAAAATACCTCCAAAACATGTGCCAGGAACTGTGCTAGGGGCTGGAAATTCAAAGATGAATGAAACACAACCTTTAGTCTCAAAAAGCTGCATTCACCTATATGCAGAAACAGCATCACACAGTCATGATGTATCAGCTTCAAACAAGGATCAATAAAAAACTTCCCAGAGAAAGAATGTTTCTGAAGCCTTTAATAAAAGTATTTATTAAAGATAGTGAACAGTTGTAGACATCTACAAAATCAAACCCTCTCAGGTTCATGGTAGGGAAAAAAGTCTCTTCCAACGATGCAAATGTTTAAGATATCAAGAGCTATGAAACTCCCGTTACCTCTTTTGCAATGAATGCCAGGAAGTTCAGAACAAAATTATAAAGCCAAATGCGTAACGATCCATCATCTAAGGCAGTAACATCTATCTTAACTATACATTAAAATTATTAGGTTAGTGCAAAAAATAATTGTGGTTTTTGCACTGTTGGAATTTGCTGTTTGATATTGGAATACATTCTTACACAAACGTGGTTATGTTATACATCCTTTTAATGGGCATTTCTCGCTTTATGTTTTTTGGCTAATAACTTATTGCTTGCTGTTTATTTTGTTTATTTTAGACTATGGAAATGATGTTAGACAAAAAGCAAATTTAAGCGATTTTCTTATTCGAGTCCAAAATGGGTTGTAAAGTAGCTGAGGCAACTCACAACATCAACAACGCATTTGGCCCAGGAACTGGTAACGAACATACAGTGCAGTGTGGTTCAAGAAGTTTTTCAAAGGAAATGAGAGGCATGAAGATGAGGAGTGTAGTGGCTGGCCATTGGAAGTTGACAATGATCAATTGAGAGCAATCCTCGAAGCTGATCCTCTTACAACTACATGAGAAGTTGCCGAAGAACTCAACGTTGACCATTGCACAGTCATTCAGCATTTGAAGCAAATTGGAAAGATGAAAAAGCTCCAAAAGTGGATGCCTCATGAGCTGAGCAAAAATCAAAAAAAAAAAAAAAAATCATCATTTTGAATTGCCATGCTGTCTTATTCTACAAACAATGAACCATTTCTCGATCAGAGAGTGATGAAGACTGAATTTTATACAACAATCAGTGACAACAAGCTTAGTGGATGGACTGAGAAGACGCTCCAAAGCACTTCCCAAAGCCAAACTTGCACCAAAAAAAGGTCATGGTCACTGTTTGATGGTCTGCTGCCAGTCTAATCTGGTACAGCTTTGTGAATGCTGGTGAAACCATTACATCGGAGAAGTATGCTCAGCAAATCAATGAGATGCACCAAACACTGCAACACCTGCAGCCAGCATTTGTCAACAGAAAGGGCCCAATTCTTCTCCAGGACAACACCTGACTGCACGTCACACAACCAACACTCCAAAAGTTGAATGAATTGGGCTACAAAGTTTTGTCTCATCCGCTATATTCACCTGACCTCTCACCAGCCAACTACCACTTCTTCAAGCATATCAACAACTTTTTGCAGGGAAAACACTTGCACAACCAGCAGGATGCAGAAAATGCTTTCCAAGAGTTCATCAAATCCCAAAACACAGATTTTTACACTACAGGAATAAACTAACTTATTTCTCACTGGCAAAATGTGTTGATTGTAATGGTTCCTATTTTTGATAAATAAAGATGTGTTTCAGCCTAGTTATAATGATTTAAAATTCATAGTCCAAAACTGCAATTATTTCTGCACCAACCTAATTATCAGTGGAACTTTGGAACAATAAAGGCCCTACTCCGCAACAGCCCCAGCATCTTTATATTTTCATGCTACACGGGGTACTGTGATGCACAGACTGACCCACTGACCTAGATATTCTGGTGCATCTTACCTTCTTCATTAAGTCATTCATTTTCACTTTAATTGCTCTATTACATACAAGTCTATTATATTTGAGGATTTTCATAAACGACCTTTCCAGTTCATTTTAGAAGTTGGGTAAAAAATAAATTCATGAGTGACTCAGGAGGAGCCAAAAACACCACTTTTTTCCCATCCCATCATATCCCTAAGACAAAATGACTCATTTATATTTCAAACTTATTTGGAATTAAGAAGTAATTATATATTTTGGTGTAACTGGCCTCCTGCCAAACTACAGTAAGTCAGAGTAAAATCAAACGAAAGATAATCAGTCAACAAAGAACTCCATCACCTCCTTTGCTAAATTACATCAGGAACAATTTGAAAGCAATACATCTAAAGACAATCCTCTTATAAATGAGCCAGCTAATCAGAAGTTGATTAATGCATTTGATTAGTGCTAAGAAATCATCTGAAAAATAAAATACAGAATCTTGAGTTTATAAAGCCGCTTCCCAGTGACACGGAGGGTCCTCATACATTTTCTTCATTTTGATCCCACAAATCCTATGATTGAGACAGAACTGTAAGGATATTCATTAGATATTAAAATTCACTTACGACCAAAACCACTAAACGTAAAAAACCTAAGGAAACTGTCCCTGGGTTCCTGTTACGAACACCCAATCAGTCTCCAGGTTTCACTCAGAGGAGAATTATGCATATCAATAAAAGTATAAAAAAAATTCATGGCTATATGTTGCCTTTATAACATTAAAAAAAAAAGTGTCAAAATATAACACAACAAACCATGAGAATATAGAAGTGAACCTCCAGAGATAATGATCCCATAAATTCATAGATTTATCCCTGAAAAACGTTAAGCTAAACTCAAACTGTGATACAATCTTTAGCAGCAATTGTCACACTAGTCATGTTTTCACACCTAAGCTGGAAAGAACTAGGTGAAGACTCACGTTTCTAACTCTGAAAAAGAAAGTGGCTATCTTCAGAGAAGAAAAAATTTCTTCCTAGTCAGAAATTTTTTTACTTGTATTAGAAAAGTTAGGTTATAAAACGTTAGGTTATAAAACGTTTTGGTATAGTGAGTAAAATGCTTAAAATATAGTATCAAATGCACTTTCTCAACTTTTATTCCTTAAAAAAAGAGAAACACTAACTGCAGAGTTAGTTTTCAACTGAGAATGCACAGTGTGGTACATTTGCAAACACAAGCCCAAGACACCTCACTGCTACCACTTTCCCCTACCAGGGAAGGATTCTATGAAGCCTTAGCTGTATTTCTGTTTCTGACTTTTGAGACAGTAGGTAGAAGGATCCATTCCTGGGTTTCAACAGGTCTCCCAGAACCAAAAGTGATGAAGACACTACAGTAACATCCATTCCTACAGAGATTAGAAAACAGAATCATTGTTCTGCCAATCCAACAGTCAGACCTAGGAGAGGAGAAAGCCAAAAGATGTCAACTTCAAAGAGGGGTGACACCTGGCTTCTTGACCCTATGGCCTATGAGAAGAGCTCAAAGGAACGCTTCTTTATATAAAGCAAACACTGAAACTTTTCTAAAATTAGAAACTGTAAACTATATAGCTAATACTTTAACATAACACTTAGCATATTTTCAAAATTTGGTAAATAGATTTCTCATTCATTCTATTTAGGGAACAAAATTAATGAGCAAACTTTTACAATTAATTCTCTGGATGTTCACTATATAAATAATCTATCAATAGATCTGATAGAACAGCTACTGAACAACATTTTTCCCTATAAAGTCTTGGGGCAGGGCTCTATGGAAGAATATTTCCAAATACTCTAAGAGGAAATTAAGGTAACTAAATAAAGTATAACAGAAATGTACTGTGGTCATTTAAAAAATTCATGAAAACATGAAAGAACTTTTCAGAAACTCAGAGGCAAGAAGATTTTTCTAAACAACACACAAAACACTCAAGCCATAAAGAAAACCGATAAATTTAACAAAATAAAAATAGATATACTCATATACTCCACAGGCTAAAAAAATACCAAACACAAGTTCAAAAGACAAATTAAAATTTTTTTTTTTTTTTTTTTTTTTGAGACGGAGTCTCGCTCTGTCGCCCGGGCTGGAGTGCAGTGGCCGAATCTCAGCTCACTGCAAGCTCCGCCTCCCGGGTTCACGCCATTCTCCTGCCTCAGCCTCCCAAGTGGCTGGGATTACAGGCACCCGCCACCTCACCCGGCTAGTTTTTTTGTATTTTTTAGTAGAGACGGGGTTTCACCGTGTTCGCCAGGATGGTCTCGATCTCCTGACCTCGTGATCCGCCCGTCTCGGCCTCCCAAAGTGCTGGGATTACAGGCTTGAGCCACCGCGCCCAGCCGACAAATTAAAATTATCTGCAAAACATATGACTAAAGGCAAATCTTCTTAGTCTTTAAAGAACCCTTTAAATTATAAGACTGAAGCCCAACAGAAAAATGGAAGAAAAGGAAGAGGCACACTCACAGAAAAAGAAATAAATATGACTTTAAAGAAAAAAACTTCTCCTTAGACGAATTTTCAAATACATACAAAGTAGAGAAGCGATATAATGAGTACCCACCGAAACATCAGCTATTTTCAACAACTATCAACAACACATGGCCAATTTGTTTGTTTCTACTAACCCCTTTCAAGATTATTTTAAAGCAAGCCTCAGACAACACATCATTTCATATGTAAATACTTTTAACAGGTACTTTTTAAAAATAAAGCCACCATACATTATTGCCACACCTAATACAATTAACAGTAATTCCTTAATGTCATCTAATAAGAAGTGTTCAAATTTATCCAATAGTCTCAAAGGATGTCTTCTTACAGTTGACTTTGACTCAGGACCCAAATACTAGTCAATGCATCTGGCTGATGTGTCTTTGAGTCTCTTTGAGTGCCACTGTCCTCTTTTTTGTCCTTCCTCTTGTCATCTGTCCTATAAAATTTCCCATTTTGAATTTTGCTGATTGTGACCCTATACTGTCACTTAATCTGTTCCCTTGTATTTTTTGTTACTGATATTGTTGCTCAAATTACTCTACCTATTATCAATGCCCTTCAGCCAAGACCACCAGGAATATACCTATAATTAAACAAGACAGGCGTATTACTCATTGCAGTGAGTGAGAACACACACCACAGGGCACCATGGGGCATCTCAGTTAGAAGATGTTAAAATCTATTACACACTTTGGCCCTCAATTTGGTAATTTGGGGGACAGTCTTCCCCCAAATTCCCCTCTACATCCAATGTAGAGAAAGGAGGGGTTTCTCTACATTGGATGCTGTGAGGAAGTAGGGTAATTCGGTGGTTATATATCTCAATAAATTTTACCTAAGGGAGGGGAGCTGAGAATGAAGATAAAACTGTAATGGGTAAAGAAGCAGCAGTCATTCATTTTGGCTAAGTATTTTACAGGTGGCACAGTGGCCTTGGTTTTTGTCTATGCTTTGCCTCATTTTACCATGATCTCGGAGAAACTTTGTTGAAAGTATTCTGTGAGACCGCTCATGTTTAGTAGGACAACATGGCCTAGCCATGAGGCTTCTGAATGTCAGGGGCTGCTCATTTTTTTCTTTCCCACTGGACAATGGGCGCCCCTTCAATTTGGCCACTGTTTCCTGATACAACCCTACTAGTCGTGGAGCTTTTCCTTGCTTTCCTAGTACAAAATGTTCCAGGTTCCTTCTGTACATTTTCCTGTCCCAAGCCTAGAATCAGCCACTTCTACAAGGGGCCCTATTATTCCCTTTTAGTTGAAAATGGTATTCAGAGACCAAAATCTGGGCTCTAAGATATTATTTCTAGGTTTTTTGAGTGGACAGAGCAACAAGATTTTTTTTTCTTTCTTTTCAGACAGGGTCTCACTCTGTCACCCAGGCTGAGTGCAACAGCAGAATCACCGCTCATTGCAGCCTCGGCCCTAAGCGATCCTCCCACCTCAACCTTCCAAGCAGCTGGGACTACAGACCAGTGCCACCATGCCCACTAATTTGTTTTATTCTGTTCCTTTTTTTAGTACAGCGAGGTCTGGCTATGTTGCCCAGGTTGGTCTCAAACTCCTGAGCTCAAGTGATCCTCCCAACTCAGCCTCCCAAAGTGTTGGGATTACAGGCACGAACCACGGCACCCGGCTTTTTTTCTCACTTGTTAAAAACCTTGGTTCCTAACAATGTCAACCTAAATATTTAACTGATATATTTTCCTCTTTTTTTCAAATGTATAAAACATTTACATTTCCAAAGCCCAAACAATATAAGGTATTTTCAGATAATCCTAGATTCTATCCCTCCCTCTTTATTATTTTTCCCCTCAAATAACTGGTTTCATTCATTTTGGGGTTATCCTTCCTGTTTTCTCCTTTTAAATAACAAATAAAATATATTTATCTGTATCCCTCATTTCTTAGATGAGAGATAGAATATTATACAGCTTGTTCTTCACCGTGATTTCTTTCACTAACAATATATCCTGGAAATCAATAACAAATAGACTCAGCTTCATTCATTAATAAAATGCAAATTAAAATTACAATGAGATTTAATCTACAATTAAAATGACATTGTTTAGTTATCACATTAGTCAAATTCAAAAAATAAGAAAATGCACTCGGTTGGTAAGAGTACGAGGAAAAAGGCATAACAATTTGGCATTATCAAAATTTTAAATGCATACTCCCTTTTGCTCACAAAGTGCACTTTCAGTAATTTATCATGTAGGTATACTCACATACTGTCAAATATACATGGACAGTTACTGCAGCATTATATACAATAAAAGACTAGAAAGATCCTTAATTACCATCCAGAGGGGACTTTTAGGTTGGACCGCAATTACTTTTGCACCAACATAATATTAAATGAAGCATGGCATATCCACAGAATACAATATTATGCAGTTTTAAAAATAAGGTAGATCTACATACATTGGCATGGAATATTCACCAAGACATATCATTAAGTGAAAAATACAAGGAAAGAACCTTGTATTAGAACATTCCTATTTATATAAAAGGACCATTATATATACGCTGCATATATGCTTGAATATGTATGACCACACCCCTGGGAGCTGTGCAACAATGTATCCCCAAGCATGTACATACCGCACATTACTAGGAGGCTATATAATCAATTAGTAGCAGAGGATGCCTTAAGGGTGTGAAGCTTAATTTTCATTCTTGGCTCTTTTATACTGTTTAAATTTATTGTTGTGTGCATGTATTAATTTTTCAATTGAGGTATTTTTTAAGAATTCTTCATGAATAACAAAAAGAACTTTAGTAAATAAAATGCCAAGTAATTCTTTCCAATATTAGTCTGGAATTTACCAGTGCTTCTAAAGCATCAGAATCAACACAGTCAGCCCTATTAACTGCCACAAGTTAAAACACTGCAATTGACTACATAGAAAAATAACTCTCAATACCTCAATCTGCAGACAGGATCATACCTTCATGTTTTAAAGATAAAGATGAGGTCAGTCTTTAAACAGCAATAGTCTCTAGTCTTTAACGTAGTACAGTCTCTAAAAGACAAGTAACTGAAAATGAATATTGACATCAAGTTCTTACATTAATATGATCACTTATTTTTGCTCAATTAATCCTAAATGAGTAATCCATATCACGAAGAATCAATTAACCATTAACTAGAATTTATAGCTCTTATGTATAAATGAACTAATATATTACAATTAATACCATCAATATTCAAGCATCTATGTGGCAAGCTATATGCTGGGTAATTTAAACACATCATCTCTAATTCTTACGATAACCATAAAACAAAGGTGTAATGAGACTGTATCATTATATAAGGAAACCAAGGATAAGGGAAATTAAATAATTTGTCCATGGCCTTACAACCAGTAAGTTGCAAGGAAAGTGTAATTTTTGTAAAAATGCCTTTTGCTAATTAAAAGAGAGCACATACTGCAGAATAAATCATATGCAAAACAAGAAGTCTTAAGGTGGAAAAACATTTGCTTTAGTGACTAATAACATAGCCATAAATATAAATGCCATAAAAATAGTATAAAAGATCAAACCGAAACATACTTACATCTTACTATAAATACATATCCCATGGCCTAACTCTCTCAAGTGAAAAGAAATATGACTTCCAAAAATCCAAAGGACAAAAGTAATGAAATAAATCACTGATGTAAATAAAACATCTTCAGAAAAGTTTTTAGTTTTTTTTTTAATATACTAACACAAATTCAGTTGGAAAAAACTTGATGTATAAGCCACTGAAGAATATATGAAAAAAGCTAAGAAAATAATACATATATAATAATGGTGCACTTAATGAGACTATTTTCTAGTCCAAAACCCTGAAGATTCTAAAGTCTGTTTCTTCTGTAATCTCAGGGTTTGAATGATGGCATTTGTGTTATCATTTCTTACTAATTGACCCAAACAAAATCAACTACTCAAGAATCTAATTCTGCCTATATGCAAAAGAAAGTAAGGCAAAAATCCCAGTCAGCACTGAGCAGTGTTAAGAGCACTGGACTGACTATACATCCTTGTACGTAACTCACAGCAATTGTGATACTGTACAACCATTAGCTGTGTACATGTCAATCTCTTGTGACACAGTTTGTGATGATCTCCAAATCAGGGACCCTGTCTTACCATGGTATCCCTTCATTCTGACGTATCTGCCACATGATGTGAAACCAACTGATAGTTCTTAAGAATGGGCTGAATTAAAGTCATGGTCCAGGTCTACCTGTTGGGAACTTAAGACCTTGAGACCCAACTTCTCCAGGTTTTTTTTTCCTTACCTGTAAAATGAAAGGCTTGGATTAAAGTCAAAGCCAGGCATTTTACCCCTTGGTTTGCAGGGAAAGGAGCAGAGTTCAGTTTATTAATATAACCAGTATGAACCACAAATGATCTATTCCAATAACCAGCAGATATACATTTTCCAGTCTAAGGTAACTCACATGTATGTATGCTGCTAATGGAACCTGTTGCCAAGAAAATGTAAAAGGGCGGGAGGCCGAGACGGGCGGATCACGACGTCAGCAGATCGAGACCACCCTGGCTAACACGGTGAAACCCCGTCTCTACTAAAAAATATAAAAAACTAGCCGGGCGAGGTGGCGGGCGCCTGTAGTCCCAGCTACTTGGGAGGCTGAGGCAGGAGAATGGCGGGAACCCGGGAGGCGGAGCTTGCAGTGAGCTGAGATTCGGCCACTGCACTCCAGCCCGGGCGACAGAGCAAGACTCCGTCTCAAAACAAAAAAGAAAATGTAAAAGGGCTTGAAAACCCTCTTAACCATCCTGCTTAATACAGAAGGAAGAGTCTCAGAACAAAATGGAAGAAAAAGAAAAAACATTTTGAGTTAAAAATAAATCAGAGTGAACATTAAAAGGTTAATGAACTCAAAAAGACAACTATGCCAATGTAAAAATGGGTAAAGGATTTGGTCAGACATTTCTCCAAAACAGATAAACAAATGGCCAACAAGCAAACAAAAAGATGTGCAACACCATTAGCTGTTAGGGAAATGAAAGTCAAGACCACAACGAGATACCACTTCCTACCCACTAGGATGTATATAAACAAAAAGACAGTAACAAGTTTCGGTAGGATCTAGAGAGATCTGAATCCTTACATATTGTTAGTAAGAACATAAAACAGTATAGCCACTTTGGGAAAGTTTGGTAGTCCCTAAAAAACTTAAAGAATTACCTAGGCAAACTCAAGAGAAATGAAAACACATATCCACACAACTTGTACATAAATGTCCATAGCAGCACTATTCATAATAGTCAAAGAGTAAAAGCAACCCCAAAGTCCTTCAACTGATGAATGGATAAATCAAATATGGTACATCTACACAATGGAATATTATTCAGCAATAAAAAGAAATAAAGTATTAACACATGTACAACAGGGATGAACCCTGAATATATGTTAAGAAACCAGTCACAAAAGACTATATATTGTATGATTCCAATTATGTAAAATTTCCAGAATTGATAAATTTAGAGACAAAACAATTCATGGTTTCTTAGGGATCGGGTAGGGAATGGAGAATGACTGTTAATGAGTAGGGGGTTTCTTTTAGCACTGATGAAAGCATTCTAAAATTAGATTATGGTGATGGTTACAGTCCTGTGCATACACTAAAAACTACTGAATTATACCTTTTAATGAATGAATTGTATGGTACGTAAACTATATCTCACTAAAGCTGTTTGATTTTTAAAAAGGGGGTTAATGAGAGGAACAATGTGATAATAAGGATAACAAAGAATAGCTACAATTGATTATAGCATTCTGTGGAAACCAAACTAGATCTTTCCAAAGAAGGGTTAAAAGCACCTCAAAGCAGGCCACTAAAAACACAAAGAAACCAGCAAATGATAGATTTTCTGTTCTGTCATCCAGGGTTGTTCCTGACTCACTCTTCTTAGAGACGCAAACATATTACATAAACCTGATATAGTAATTTGGAATGTACGCCACTTTCCAAGATGGAAGACAGAATTTGCCGAGACTACAACTCACTGATCTTGAATGACTTCTGCTGACTCATGAAACTCTATGCTGTGTATGTGATTCTTAAAAGTTCAAGTACAAAACTGAAGGGACAAGTAAGATGAATAGTATGTGCAGATGACTTTCAAAAATGGAATTTGCTCCTTTCTGTAGGAGATAGCTAATTTTTTTTAAATGGAATTGGTGTCCTGTACCATGACTTACTAAAGAAAGCATGATGAGCTCCTGGCAAGGGACAGAGTATACTATACTAGTAAGATCAGAGGCTGGGCGCAGTGGCTCACGCCTGTAATCCCAGCACTTTGGGAGGCCAAGGTGGGTAGATCACTTGAGGTCAGGAGTTCAAGACCAGCCTGGCCAACACGGTGAGACCCCATCTCTACTAAAAATACAAAAAATTAGCTGGGCATGGTGGCAGGCGCCTGTAATCCCAGCTACTTGGGAGGCTGAGGTGGGAGAACTGCTTGAACCCAGGAGGCAGAGGTTGCAGTGAGCTGAGATCGCGCCACTGCACTCCAGCCCGGGCAACAGAGTGAGACTCCATCTCAAAAAAAATAAAAAATAAAAAAAAAAATCAGAAGAACAGGTGATCTTGGACTTGCCTACGTGACCAACAAAACTATCTTTCATCAGCAGCTAAGTTCTAGATGGCATATTTGAACTGGGGACAACATAAAGCTGGGAGATGTTACGAATATTTTAGGTAACAGAATCCAGATATAAGAAGATTCTAACAAGCCTCAACACAACTACAAAAGTAGGTAGAGATCTAGCAAACCACAGTCAGAATGAAAATCAGAAAACATTCCATTCAAATCCTTCATTTCACAAATGAAGCTGAGTCAAGAGGGATTTAAGAATATGCCCAAGTGCAGAAGGCTCATTAAAGATAACCTAAGGAGGAGAATACTGGAATCCTAACTCCCAGGCTTGTGCCCACCAGACCCAATGCCACCTGCTACTACTTGTATAGATTACCATATGAAAAAAGAAAAAGAAGCCTTGATCCCTACCTCACAACACACAAATTCCTGGGGACTTTGACCTAAATCTGAAAGGCAAAACACTAAAGCTTCCAGAAGATAACATAAGAAAATAGCTTCATCACCCTAGAGTAGCAAAAACTTCTTAAACACAAAAAAACACTACCCATAAAGGAAAAGATGGATACATTGGAATTGATTAAAATTTAGAATTCCAGTTCATCAAAAACACATTACGAGTGAAATGACAAGCCGTAAGACAGGAAGATATTTTTATAATTCACATATTCAACAAAGGATTCAAATCCAGATACCTTATAAACTCCACATTTCAATAAGAAAAAAGACAATCCAATCTGTTTAAAATGGACAAAAGACTTGAAGAGGAACTTTATAACAGAGGGTATCCAAATGGCCAACAAGCATAGAAAGAAGTACTCAAATGATCAGTCATTAGAGAAATGCCCATGAAAACCACACTGAGTTCTATACAGCCACTAGTGATTAATTTTTTGTAGTATTTAACTGACAATATCAAGGGAAGCAAGGCTGCAGAGTAACTGGAACTTTCATATGTTGGTAAAAGTATAAATAGGTACAACAAGGATGAAAAACAGTTTGGCAGTGTCTATTAAAATCAGACACGTGGCCGGGTGCAGTGGTTTACGCCTGTAACCCCAGCACTTAGGGAGGCCAAAGTAAGTGGATCACTTGAGGTCAGGAGTTGGAGACCAGTCTGGGCAACACGGAGAAACCCCATCTCTACTAAAAATACAAAAATGAGCCAGGCCTGATGGCAGGCACCTGTAATCCCAGCTATTCGTGAGACTGAGGCAGGAGAACCACTTGAACCTGGGAGGCAGAGGCTGCAGTGAGCCAAGATCACACCACTGCACTCCAGCCTGGGTGACAACGTGAGACTTCGTTTCAGAAAAAGAAAAAGAAATAAAGCTAGATTCATATACATTTTGACCAGGAATTCTACTCCTACATATATACCCAACCAAAATGAATATATAAGTATGCCAAAGGATACATACATATACATATGTATATGATTATAGCAACATTGTTCATAATTGCCTCAAAACAGAAACTATTCAAATACCTAAAATAGAATGAATAAATGAATTTTGCTATGTAATTTGTGGTAGTTTTAAAAAATGACCATAAATTCTTTGACACACCTCTCATAAAGATATGAGGTCTATGTCCCCTCCCCTTCAATCCACGCAGGCTGTGTCTTTGTCAAGCAAGAGAATATGGTGGAGGTGAGATTATATGACTTCTGAAGATAAGCCACTCTCAGAAGCTTCCTCTGGACACGCAGCCAACATGCTGTGAAAATCCAAAACCTCCTGACCCCACATGTAGGTTTGGTCAATAGTATCAGATGATCTTAGCCTTCTAGACTTTCCAATCACGGTACCATACACGTGAGTGGAGAAGCCTCTAAATGATTCTAGACCCCAACAGGTCTAGAATCTGTGGCAGTGATAAGCCATAACCACCAAATTCCCAATCCACAGAATCCATGAGCATAATAAAATGGCTGTTATTTTATACCACTAAGTTTGGAGTGGTGTGTTATGAATAACCAATAATCAAAACTAGTGTATTATGTAGGGATAGATAACCACAACTATAGAGCTATTTTTAAATATAACAAACTACATGCAACAACATGAATGAATCTCAGATACAACATTGAGTAAAAGAAGTCAGGCAAAAAAAAAAAAAAAAAGTCCAGAGGGCATTATTCCATTTACATATGAGTTCAAAACCAGGTAAAACTATAGTTATGTAAGTCAGAATCATGGTTACCTTGGGTGGGAGTAACTACTGTCTGCAAGATATCCCCACATAATCTGGGCTTCTGGGGTGCTAGAAAATGAATACCTTGATCTGGGTAGTGGTGATTACAGGGTGTTCACTTTGTAAAACTTTAAAAATCATTGAGCTTGATGCTTGTGCACCTTTTTGTTACACTTCAAAACAATTTTTTTAATCAGTGGAACTTAGTAACCCAAAGAGGCAAGGGTATGAGGGAGAAATAAAGGATGACTTCCAAGTCTTGAGGAATGACTGACCAGGCAGTTACACAAACTGAACAATTAAACAAAAACGGGGCAGAAAGCAGGGACCATGTCTTATTCATTTTTTATTCAAGTATCTACCACAGGACCTAACACAGAGTCACTCCAGCATTACAAGACACTCCTATTATTTTCATCCTAACTTTTTGACCACCACTTCTTGGTCTCCTTTCTTACTTCCTTTCTGCCCAGCTGCCTCTTAATATTGGTATTACCCAGGCTTCCATACTCAATCTCTTTTCAGTCTCACACACACATACACACACACACACACACACACACACAGAGAGAGAGAGAGAGAGATGGATGGAGGGGGAGAGAGAGAGAGAGAGAGAGAGAGAGAGAGAGAGAGAGAGAGAGAGAGAGAGAGAGAGAGAGAGAGAGAATGAATGACTTGTTTCTTTTGTATTTCCAGTCTCAGTGCATAGCATCATCACATACATGTTCTTTTAGGCTAGAAGCTTCCAATTAAACCAAGAATTAGGATTGCAAAATATCTTTAAAAGTTGCAGTTAGCTAAATTCAATAAAAAGAAAATTAACAAGACAAACATAAGCTCCCATGGTTGGACCCCAAAACTAATGCATACAAACAGGATGAAAAGACATAGCTTAGATAGATGCAGGGATTTTATTCAACTTTATGTTCAATGTATGATGTGGTCACAAAATGATATAGCCAATATTAATAAAAATATAGTATGTAGAAGAAGGAAGGTGATATCTTCCCGTAACTCACAGAAGAAAAGTGTTGTATCTAGAACAAGAGATACAACTCTGTTTCTCACGTATCAAGCCATGTCTGGAGCACAGAATTCAATTCAAAGCACTACAGTTTAAAATGAAATTTCTTTAAAAAGAGGAAAGCCACCAATGTGGTAAACTGACATGAAACCATGCCATGTAAGGAATAGCTAATGAACTGGAGATGTTTCAAACCAAAAAGACTGAGGATACTTGATGACTATTTTCACATATTTGAAAGGATGTTACGTGGAAGAGGGATTCAGCCTGTTCTACATTTCTCCAAAAGGCAGAAGTGAGTAGAAGAAACAAGTAGACTTCCACTCAGTGTAAGAAAGAACCTTCTAACGGTCAAAACTTTAATAAAAATAGGATATGCTGTCTCTAGAGCAACGGTTCTCAACCAGAGATGATTTTGTCTCTGTAGCCAGAGATGCCACTAAACATCCCACAGTGCGGAGAACAAACAACGACCCTGTAAAATGTCAACAGTCCCATGGCTGAGAAATTCTGCCCTAGAGGTAGTGAGTTCTCGGTCACTGGAGGCATTTCATTATAGACCAGACCATGTGATGATGTCACAATGGTGGGCCAGGCATGGTGGCTTGTCATTCCAGCTACTCAGGAGGAGGATCATTTGCGCCCAGGAAATCAAGGTGGCGGTGAGCTATGATCACACCACTGCACTCCAGCCTGGTTGACAGAGCGAGAAAGAAGGAAGGAAG
>NW_012116488.1:9172673-9213292 GCF_000951035.1 Colobus angolensis palliatus
GGAAGGAGAATGATGGGAAGTGAGAGTGAATTGAAAAAAGTTTTCTGTTTCAGATACCTCTCCAGAGAAAAATATCTTCAGGTATATCAAAGTGAAAATGATGATGATGACAAACATTTATTGAACACTTACTGTGGGCCAGACATTACACCAAATGACTCATGTATACATTTTGCAGTTAATTCTCTCAACAACTCTAAGATAGGTATTACTTTACCTTGATTTGATGCTAAATTGAATTGCTCTAATGTCACACAGCAGTCAATATTTGAACTAGATCTACCTGATCCAATTTTATATGTCACTGTCCAAAGCATAAACATCAAATGACTTTCAAAGCTTTCAAACTCTGGAAAAGAAATGAGCAAGCACATATTCCACAAGTATCAGGACAATGTCTGAACAGGTTTGTACTCACTGTAAACCTAGCTGGCTAGGAGAAAGAGGAAAGGATTATTTGAAGTAGTCCTGTGATGAAGAAGAGAACAATTATCCTGATTGTCCCCAATTGCCTGCTTCTGTAAGAGCCAAGAAGCTCTTATATACCCATGGAAGCTGGGATTAATGATGACATCCCTTTATCCATAGGCGTGAAAGCTCAGGATGGACAGACGTTTGAACATCCCCGACTGGGAATCCTGCCCTTAACAAATACACTAGATGCAGATACATGGTTTCTTGGCTGCCTATACTCACGCCCATCTGTCAGGATGGCAGTATGCCTGCTCACATGTTGGTCAAACTGTCACTAGGGCATAGGTGCCAAGCAATGATAGTTTTAAATGGGCAGCTTGCACAGCACTATAAGAGCTTGCTCTTCTGCAGAAAAAAAAAATCTCTGTGATAATACTGAAGGGCTGCAATCACAAGTGAAATATTCTTGGTCACTCTCAACATTTCAGTGGAAAAAAGATCTAGACAAGTAGAAAAGAATCAGACTAAGGAAGTTAAATCAAACAGAAAAGGTACTTTAAAAACATCTGAGTTGTTGCATGAAAGCTTTTAACACTGCCCTTCTTTCATTAACACGTGTCAATGGTAACCCCTTACACTGTAAAATCCTTGGCCCAACAAGTCAGCAATGATTTTTTTCTTAATCGGATGATACATTTTTCCATGTTCTAAATAGGAACGGAAATGCATTGATTTCTAGTAGTTCGACACTATACAGGTTCTATTTGTTGACTGATTATTTTTAAAATGACTTAAGTCCAATCTACAGCCATGATAATCTTTTAAATGCACAAAAGAAAGCAGAAACCAAATGAGATCCCCACAGATAAATGGTGGGGGAGGGGAAGGGTATAATTTGCCGGGAGAAAGAAACCAAGTGAAGTAGGCACTAACAAAATGGAAAGTGAGTACTTTCGCTCATGAATTTAACAGGACTCAAGGGCAAAAACACAGATCTGTTATCTTTTCACATCCCCCTGACTATAAGCAAAATGTTCCTATACTACATCTAGGTTTCTAGTGTATCCTTTGATATCTCACATGAAATACATAATGTCCTTACTGTCTGGAAATTCTTCCCTAAGACCAAAACCTTAAAGTTGCAATTTGAGCCATTTGTTCTTATACAGTCCTCAGGATTTTGAAGAACAGCTGGTCATCATCATTTTCCGTATAGTTCTTCACATACAAGTATCAGGACACACTGATCTAATAACCCCTGAGTCTCCTCTTTGCCATGATAAATAAATCTGATCCCATTAACTTTTCCTCATTGGACCGACTTATGAACTCTTTATGTTTTTATCATTTCAGTTGCTCAACTCTTGGACTCTTTTCAGGCCTGGTAAGAAACATCACCCACATCAACAATAAGCCAATGGAAACTACTCTTTTTCCTACATGTATAACTTAATAACAGTAGCATAAATATGAAACAGTTTGGAAGTCCCGCAGACTTCTCCATATCCATCACTGAGGACAGTAGCAAACTTTGAAATCTACCACTGCCTTCTAGAAAATACTAGGAATTTATAACATTCTGAAATAACACCACTTTTTTAGCTTTCTGGCAGATATTTGTAATACAAAGTAGTAAGTCAAGGGTCATGATTATATCCCATTCTTCCTACCAACGTATCACTGCCAAAAATTGTCCTAAAACAACTTCTCTTTAATACCATTTCTATCATACCATTTTCCTGCTTAAGAATATACAGCACCTTCCTAATGGCCAATGAAACTGACTACAAATGCTTCAATCTAGCCAGTTTATATACTCTTTCTTTTTCATGAACTAATGATTCTTCCTTTACTTCTCTACTTCCCTTCACTTGCGTAACTCCCCAAAACGGCCAGTTCTTACTTATTTTCTCTAGAACAGATCTTTGCCCATGTTATTCTCTAAAATGTTTGCCCACTTTTTCCAGACTCCAGCCATGTTATACCTTCAATAAACCTGTATTTATTCGTACTTAATTGCTCATTCATTTCTTCCAGTCTTTGTTTTGATATCTAATTTACAGTATATGGCCAAGTGATTTTTGATTTTTAAAACTTATTCAATGGAGAAAGGATAGGCTTTTCAACAAATGGTTTTGGAACAACTGGACATCCATAGACAAAAGGAAAAGAAAAATGTACCAAGATCTAAATCTCACATCCTGTGCAAAAATGAAACCAAAAAGGATCTAAATGTAAGACATATACGGGTAAAACACTTAGAAGAAAAAATGAAAACATCCTCCTGACCTAGAGTTAGGCAGAGAGTTCTAAGAAAGGCACTAAAAACACGATCCATATATTGAGAAGTTGGACTTTATCAAAATTTAAAACTTTTTAGATGCTAAAGACACTAGAAGAGAATGAAAAGACAAGCCAGAGACCGAGAGAATATATTTACAAATCATATATTTGGCAAAGGATTTGTATACACAACATGTAAAGAATGCTCTAAAATCAATAAGAAAACAAACCAATCACAAAACAGGTGAAAGGTTTGAACAGACAAATCACCAAAAAAAACAAAAACATGAATGGTAAATAAGCACATGAAATCATCAGCCATTAGGATGAAAATTAAAGCCATGAGGAGATACCAGTACACACAAAAAATATCACTGATACCAAATGGTAGTAAGGATGTGGAGAAACTCTCTCTCAAATACAGTAGCCCCCGCTTCATCTGTGAGGGATACATTCCAAAGCCCTCAGTGGATACCTTAAATGATGGAGAGTATGGAGAGTATCAAACCCTACATAAATATGCTTTTTCCTATATATACATTAGATATACATACGATAAAGCTTAATTTATAAATTAGAGGCAGTTAAGAGATTAACAACAATACTTCATTATAACAATAGGCTAGCAGCTGGGCACGGTGGCTCACTCCTGCAATCCTAGCACTTTGGGAGGCCAAGGCAGGCGGATCACCTGAGGTCAGGAGTTCGAGACTAGCATGGCCAACATGGTGAAACCCTGTCTCTCCTAAAAACACAAAAATTAGCCAGGCATGGCGGCAGGCACCTGTGATCCATTACTAGGAAGGCTGAGGCAAGAGAATCGCTTGAGCCTGGGAGGCAGAGGTTGCAGTGAGCTGAGATCACACCATTGCACTCCAGCCTGGGGGACAAGATCGAGACTTGTCTCAAAAAAAAAAAAATGCCAGCATCACTAGTCTTGCACTTCGGGTCATTACTAAGTAAAATAAGGGATTCTTGAACACAAGCACCAAGATACCAGACAGTCAATCTGATAACCGAGAGTGACTAACTAGCTGGTGGGTGGTGTATACAGTGTGGATACGGTGGACAAAGGGATGATTCACATCCCACCTGGGAAAGAATAAGAGGGCTCAAGATTTCATCATTATATGACCCAACAGTTGCACTTCTCGGCATTTATTCTAGAACAATTAAAACTTACAGTCACACACCAACCTGTATACTAATGTTCATAGCAGCTTTATCTGCAATCACCGAAAACCAGAAACAACCCACGTGGCCTTCCATTCCATGGGTAAATGGTTAAATGTGATACAGTCAAAAAATGGACAAGCACTGTGCAATTATCAAAAGCAGGAAAGTGACACTAATACAATATTCATCATTGAACTACTTATTGAAATGTCAGCTTTTACATTCTTTTGTGTGTCTAATTCTAGGACATTGTGTCATGTGTACAGCTTCATGTAACCATCACCACAAACAAGACACTGAACTGTTGTATCATCTCAAAGAAAGTCAGCCCTAACCCCAGCAAAACCGGTGTGTTCTCCATTTCTATAATTCTGTCATTTTGAGTATGCTATATAAACGGAATCATACAACCTCTGAGACTGGCCTTTTTCTCTCAATACAATGCCCTTAAACTCCATCCAAGTTGTTGCATGTACCAAGTTTGTTTCTTTTTTTGATGGTGGTGTTCTACTGCAAGACTATCACATTTTACTTAACCATTCACCCATTGAAGGACATGTGAGTTGTTTCTGATTTTTAGCTACTATAAACAAGGCTGCTACGAGCATTCATGTACAGGTTTTTTTGTGAACGTAAGTTTTCATTTCTCTAGGATAAAGGCTCAGGAGTGCAACTGCTGGATTGTGTATCAAGTGTATGTTTAACTTTTCGAGAAATTGCCAAACTAATTTCCAGCAATCATTTTAGATTCCTACCAGCAACATATGAAAGATAAATTTTACAATCAGCATTTCTAAAGTATTTTCTGCAAGTCTGAAAAAACAAGATTAAACTTCTTAAATGTTATAATCTGAACTTATTATTAAAAAATGAATCTTAGAACTTTGTTCCTGATTCCCAAATAACAGATTTGTTTTATTACCTCTAAGAAAAAAATGTATACAGCTGACCCTTGAACAACTTGAGTGTGAACTGTGCAGGTCCACTTATACACAGATTTTCTTCTGCCTCTGCCAGGTCCACTTATACACAGATTTTCTTCTGCCTCTGCCACTCCAAGACAGCAAAACCAACCTCTCCTCTTGTTCTTCCTCCTGAACCTGCTCAGCACCAAGACAATGACGATGAAGACCTTTAAGATGGCCCACTTCCGCTTCATGAACAAGAAATATATTTTCTCTTTCTTAGGGTTTTCTTAATAACATTTTATTTTCTCTAGCTTATTGTACTGTAAGAATATAGCATATAGTACATATAACGTACAAATATGCGTTAATCAATTGTTTATGCTATTGGTTGAGCTTCTGGTCAAAAGGCTGAGTGGTTATGCTTTTGAGGAGTCAAAGCTTATACATGGATTTTCAACTGCATGGGGGTCAGCACTCCCAACCCCTGAGTTGTTCCAGGGTACACTGTAATTACATATAATCTCTATGTTGATAGCTGTTGCCAAATTATATAGTAAACTGCAATAAAGTGTGAAAAAAGCAACTCTAAAGACTACAGTAGAAACGGTAAACGTTTCTTTCCCTATGTTTTCTAGACACAATCTATAAAGACTTAAGGTCTAACAGTTCTAACACTTAATATTGTGAAATGCAATCACAATGCATTAATACTTAGTGTCATCAAACGATGACTTTTCTTTAGCTGTTACTTGATAAACAGAGTTTAAGAAAAGCAATTAACCTGAAATAAAGCTATGGTTATCTTAGCTATGTCTAAAGTCATGGTTTAATTTTAGATATAAATGACAATTAGATAATGCAATCTCTTTTGGATTCTTAAAGCAAGTATCTAAGTCTAGAGCAGACATATCTGCCGACATACAAACACCCAGACAGATAGTCCTCAAAAAGAAAAGAAAATACACAGAAAGAAATTATAAGGTCCTCGAAACAGTAGAATGGGGCTGCTGGTGTTCCTAATGACTTTCAGTTCTCATGTTTAGTCCCCTAGAGGACCAACTATATTGTTCCTGATACTGAGCTCCACAAGACACGTGTCCTTCCATTATCAGTATAATATTTGCTTTAAAAGTGTATGACAGAACATTCCCAAATCTCAAATTACCTTGCAATTTAATTATTACTTCATCTAGTGTATCTTCCCATTTAATGAATAAGACTTACCAATAAACATTTTAGTATACACGTTTAATATTCATCTTCAATATTTGTCAGTGTGAACAATATCTACCTTAATTTTCAAATCCTAGAGCACTGGTTCCCATCCTATGGGCAAGAGACCCATAGAGAGATAGGAGTAACTGCAAAGAATCATCAAAATCCATGTACTTACCTAAAGACTAAATAAATATGATTCACAAACATATATTTTTCCAAGCTGACAAAGATGCTGTGGCTAATAAAATTCTTAATAAATTTCCTGAAGAATGTTGGTAAAAGTAGAGCAGTTTCTTCTCATTAGTACTTATTGATGAATACTAAAAATCTAACTCCTAATATGGGAGAAGGGCCATCGCTCATACCTCTCTAGATTTTCTAGAGAGCTTTTCTTTTTCAAAGTGTTGCCCATATGTCACTGAGAACAAGAGTAGTAGGATGTGCTTGAATTTGAGTGCAAAGATTTAAGACATTGGGAGAGATGGAGCAGGAGTAATTGGGAAAGTGCATGAAATTACTTCAAAATAGCAACTTCGGAATGCTGGGTGCTTAAATATCATTCAAGCACCAAAGGGAAAAAAATTGAAAGGACACAGCCCTCTGCATCTTTATAATGGCAATGAGAAATAGATTCACAGGAATTTTGATCAAAGGAGCCAAACTTATCCTAGGGTAAAATTACATCTTGGTTACAACACCTACCTAAATGTTTTATTAGGGTTCTATCACCCTTTTAAATTAATCTTGCACCTTTATTAAACATTTTCTACATTTTAACATTAATAGTACAGTTTTTCAAATGTGCCCTACACATTTATTGGATTATTCTGTGCTGGATGCTAGATAAAGTTTAAAACAAAAACAAAACAGACGCACATTAATATAAAATAAAGAAAACTTGCTTCAGCAAAACACTACAATAGCAAGAATAGACTTTGCACCTAGCACAATTCCTTGCAAATAGGGGGCACGTGATCTCTGGTGAATAAATGAGTCCATTTCTTCTCCGAAGAATAACCCTGGCAAGCATGTAAAATATCCAACCAGTCTGAAAAATATTCTCCAGTCCTATTCAGTTACCAATCCATTCTCAGAACCCATCAAGAGCAATTTTCATGAAAGCCTCACTCACACGCACAAAGAGGCAGCATTTAATTCCCATTAGGCTCACTGCCTGATCTATGGAGATACAAGCATTTGCACATTTGCATAAATTCAGGAGACATCCTTCATTTGATATAAGGTAAATCTTAAAGCTTCGCTTCATTTCCAAATAAGTTTTATTTTTCAAATCAAAAATATTTTTAAAGTTTTATTTTTCAAATCACAATCCTAATCATAGTACATTATATCTTATTAGGGATGCTTTTAAGAAAAAAAACTATAGCTGTCAAAATTAAAATCTTGTTTTTTCATCTCTAGACATCTGGGACATTTCACTTATATATTTATTATTATTTCACATTAGTTCTCAAAGTTAAAAAAAAAAGCTGGCCTATTTCCTTTAAGAAATTTAATTTTAGGGTCTGTCAACATTTTGAATGCATTACTGTTATTTTTAAAATATACACTTGCATACTGGAATAAAACTTAGCATAAGCTTTCCATATAACCATTTCCTGGGCACTTACTAACTTACTATATGCCAGGCTCTATGCTTAACACATTACTCCATTATCTCATTTGTTTAACAAATATCCTCTCATATTTTTTGCAGCACTGAGCATAACAAGAAGCCACTGCACTATAAAGCTGGTATTTGTACTAGATACCAGAACTAAATTGACAGTAACGCCTAACACAAGTTTATTGTTATTAAATTCAAGTTGTGTTACTGTATTAACACAGAATCTGATCAGCAATGTTGAGATGTAGAGAATACCATCTGTGGTAGCATCAACAGAGAAAGCTATTATTAAGTGACTAAGTTACATTCCCTTCTATAGGTAACAGATGAACATAATAATATCCACCCAGAAATTTAATTCCAATCACTACATGCCATTTTGAAGAACATAAACGTAACCTACATAAAATGACTATATAAAGAACCCTTGCTTCCTTCTGAAAACGCTTCAAAATTCTAGATTAAATTCTCCCCCAAAGTATCATGCTCAGCATGTCATAAAGAAAGGTTCCTTTATTGCGAACTCTTGAAAACAAATGCTGCCCTACATTTTTTTTACTCTTTTGAATTTCAGATTCAACAGATGGGCAATTCCAGTTTAAAAAAAAAAAAAAGAAAGAAAAGAAAAGAAAAACACACACACAATAATTAATGAGGTTCTTCAACACTTCCCTAAAACATCCTCCCAATAGCAAAACTGGTGTTTCCAAGTTGTTCCAAGAAAGGGACACAGGAGAGGGAAGGCAAGAGCCTAGACAAAGGAAAACAAAAATGGGTGACTTGAAAGAAAGGACATCAGAAAAATGGGTGGCCTCAATAGGAACCTATAGTGTCTGACTCTGCTGCTGTCTGTCGAATTTTAATTCAATCACCTGAGAGTTTTGACACGAGAACCAAAATACTATTTCGGTGGTAGGGAAAACTATGCGTTGCCCTTGAATGGACCTGCATCAGTAAAGGATGCCACCCTGCCAGGTAGGGACAGAACAGAGGAGGAACTGTCAAACGGGATACGAAACTCCTTTGCAAAACCCACAAGCGGCTCTAACTGCCTTGCATCAGACAGACCCTCAAGTACAAGACCACGGGGCCTCCCCGCGACGTGACAGGGAAATAACGGGCGGCCTCGCGGTCCCCAGGCCTGGCTGCTATCCTCAGGGGTCAGCCTCCCTCTTCCCTCTCAGGTCTCAAGTCAAAGGTCACATCCTCTGAGATGCCCTCCCGGATCACCTAACCTAGAGCCTCGCGCCCATTCCTCTTAGCCCGCAATTGCCTGTCCCGTTTCTAAGAAAGCATGTCCGTATCCGCAAAGCATCGCAGCTGCGTGTGTTGTTTCCCTTCTAGACAGAGAGCTCCGCGGGGCAGGGGCCTCGCCTGCGGTGTTCACCCGGAGCCCCGCCTGACAGACCCGGCTTCCCGGCGAAGCCCGAGGCGGCGTTTGCGAGCTCGGCCGCGACACCACGCGCGTCCAGAACGTGGAGCTCAGATGGGGGCCGACCTGGCCAGTCCAGGCATCCCCAGGATCGCCGGCGGGGCCTGAGCGAGACAAGCAAAGAGTGAACGCCCGCGCAGGCGGAAGCCACGCGGCGGAGCGCGGTCCGGCGGGGCGGCCGGGGCTGACGGCGCCTCCCGCACCCCGGCGGACCCACAGACTGCCAGGAAGGCCCAGTGCCGGCCCAGCCCCCGGCCGCCCTCCTCCGCGCCCCCAGCTCGGCGCGCGAGTCCTCGAGCAGTGTCGCCTGCGGCCTCCCTACCCTAAGCCGCAGACCCGTCACCTTCTGCCCAGTACGAACTTCCCGCCGCTTTCGCCGACTCGCAACCCGGCAGCGGCGCCGGCCCCTTCGCACCCTGCAGTATGGAGCCTTCCAATTGGCTCGGAGGCGACGGGGAAGGGCGGGACGAGCGGGAATGCGGCGGGGCGGGACGGAGGCTACGCTAGCCCCGCGCCTCCCCGGGAATGCCGGGAGCTGTGGTCCAGCGCTCCCAAGGCATCCTGGGAGTTGGAGTCTCTTCGCTGCAAAGAGAGATCCCCGTCCTTCTGCTCCCTAGCCTTCTAGGAAATATGGTTTACAGCCTTGTTCTTAGTAGCTTGATTTATTGTGTTGGCAGAGAGTTGGATGTAAAATAAGTTTCCTGTTTCTGTTAGGATTAAATGAAATAATCTATAGACAGTACTTTAAACTTAGTTGGTGCTCAATAAATAGCAGATAGTATTATTCTGCCCAATCATTGACATGTGTCTAAATCCTACTGTTTTTCGAAGCCTATTTCAAAGCCTATCTCAATGTCTACCTAATCATCTGCAGTGTTTCATCTGTAATCAACGTATGCCACAGTTTGCGTTGTGCTTATTATAATCAGCTAAGTCTCCATCACCCATGAGACTGAAAGCTTATTGGGCACTGGGTCACTGTTCTAGGTCAAAATCACTGAAGTCACAGGCAGAGGGAAATTAACAATGAAGCCAATGAAGCATAAGCTTCAGGACCTCACTTGCGCAAGTCCCTCAATGAGTTTACATAGCTTTTTGATTTTTTATTTGTCAATTTTACTTTTCTTTTCTTTTCTTTTTTTTTTAAGATAGAATCTCACTTTGTCACCCAGGCTGCAGTGCTTTGGCGCAATCTCGGTTCACTGCAGCCTCGACCCCCTGGGCTCAAGCAATCCTCCCACCTCAACCCCCCAAGTAGCTGGGATTACAGGCACAGGCCACCACTCCTGGCTAATTTTTGTATTCTTTGTAGACACAGGGTTTGACCATGTTGCCCAGGCTGGTCTTGCCCTCCTGAGCTCAAGCAATCCACCCCGCCTCGGCCTCCCAAAGTGCTATAATTACAGGCGTGAGCCGCCACACCCAGCTGATTTTTCTTAAAGTAGATCCTCCAAAATTATGTGAACTTCAGTCCCTACAAAACCTAGAATCACTCTGTCCATTAGACAGTTCAGTATAGTGCCTGATGTCTTACATTTTCCCCTCCAGATACCCTCATCTGCGTATGCTCCAAATACTTCTCCTGCCTGCCCTCTGCCCCAGGAGGCTGACCTCTACAAATTGCTTCGCACTCCCTGGGCTCCCTGGCTTTAGGGTGTGCTCAGTGGAGAACCCCACAGATGATTGGAGGAAAAAGAAAGGTCGGTTAGAGTAGGTTAGGCCCCTGGATCCTTACTGGCAAGGTCACCTCCAGTTGGCAGGTCCCTCAGCTGAAGGTCACTGCTCCCTGGCCCTCCCTCCAGTTTGCGGTAATAGCCCTTCCTTTGTGCCTCAGGTCTGGAAGTGATAACATCATGGCTGCTGCTGACCCACAAGTTACTGCTCCCTCTGTCGTGGTTCCTACCCCCAACACCATTGTAAATAGTCTCATTGCAAATAACCTTCCTCAAATTATCCTATTTTGAATTATGTCATCTGCTTCCTGTTGAGACCCTAACAGAAACACATGGGCAAGGTGAACACTTGGTAAAATTTGTCGGCAAAAAAGTCTCAAGATTTGCACATCTCATGGGTGTGGAATCCCCCAGCAAGACTCTGTGGCCAGGATCCACTGAGAGAAAGACACACACACCCACACCCACACACATACAAACACACACATGCTAAGAAAACTTGGAACAGGACTTATTTGTCACAGTGTGACCGTATTCCCCTAACCTCACAATAGACATGTGAAGAAATGTCCCTGCTTCCACGCTGGGTTGACAATTGGCTGGCCTTAAAGCACAGTTAAATCAGCAACAGTGTAAGGTGAGAATGGAATGTATTTATTCTGGAGCTCTTGGCCCTGGCACCCTTCATCTGATGGCTCACTGTTAAACACTCCTTACGTGCAACCATGTTCCAAGGCAGTTGCCAGCACCTACAACATCATCCACACATGCTGAGATGTCTTCCCAGTGCAGAGCATGGCAGGACACCAGTCCAAGCTGCGGTCACAGAAACAACACATCTGAAATGCTGTAGATGGGGATACAACTCTCGAAGCTAGGAGACCCTCGATACGTTTTTATGAGTTGATAGCTTGGTATCAAGATCAGGGTCATACATAAGATTGACCAGTGAGGACTTGCCGTTGGTGGGCTTTAGAAATTAAGAATTGATGGCTCGTGCCTGTAATCCCAGCATCTGGGGACGCCGAGGCTGGCAGATCATGAGATCAGGAGTTTGAGACCAACCTGGCCAACATAGTGAAACCCTGTCTCTAAGACACAAAAAATTAGCTAGGCGTGGTGGCACCTGTAATCCCAGCTACTTAGGAGGCTGAGGCAGGAGAATCGCTTGAACCCAGAAGGCAGAGGTTGCAGTGAGACGCGATCGTGCCACTGCACTCCAGCCTGGTGACAGAGTGAGACTCTGTCTCAAATAAAAAAAAAAAAAAATTAAGAATTAAACTAGGCAGAAAATGCTCATAAAAATAATCCTGCCATATATTCAAAATACCTATACAGTCCAAACAAATGTTTACAGAGCACTTACTGTGAGCCAGGGATTGAACCAAATTCCAGGGATTCTGGTTTAACTAATGTTTAAGGAGTCCCTACTATTTGTCAGGCACTGTGATTTTTCACACACATTACTTCCCCAATTCTTAGAGGGGAAAAAATCTCAAAGAATTTAGATGATGATTCTTGGTCCCCTGAATCTACTTCCAAATGTTCTTTTTACTGCCCCTTTATGCCCAGCATCAATACATGAGGACAATTCTTATAAAGAAATAATTTTAGCACAGTGGTGGAGCCTTGTACAGAATGCTGTCATAGGCTAGTACTGAGATTCCTGGTTAAGGGGTCATCATGGATGAAGCAGGGTGACTTCATGAATAAAAATTTTCTAGCTTCCCAGTAAAGGCAAACCAACTAAAAATTTATACATGGGATCTGTATTGATTTGCTGCATAGTCAGACCCCAGAGTTCCTTTTTTTTTTCATCTATGAGAGCCCTAACACAAAGGAATAGAAAAATAAAAATAATCCAGGCACTTTGGGAAAGTGTGAGGAGGTTGGTCTTGGCTCCACCATGGCAGAAACTCAATCTATAAACTTCAAACAAACGCCATAGTCATTAGGAAGCAACACTGTCCTAGCGGGCTGCCCAGCAGGCACTGATTCAACTTGTGAGTCAGTTTATGCATCCTTGTCCTTGTTGTTTTCACCTGTAGAATGGGAACAATCATTCTGGGCCAACCAGCTCTCTGCCACCCCAGGCTGATGGGAGGCAGATGAGGTAATGTTTAAAAAGGGCTTTGATCTATCCAGAACAAAGTCACTAGGGTGTCCTTACTCAGTGTAAATGGCCTAGGAAAAGCCCAAGGAAGTATCACTTCCTGAGAGAAAGGGAAGGAGAGAGGAGTGAGGGGCAGAATGTGATCAGGATCTGCTGAGTACCCTGACCCTGGTTTGTACTCCCCCACCCGCTCTTGATGCTTTATCTCATCCCAAGTGCCCAGAATCCTTATTTCCCTTTTAGCAAGGACTTTTGAGGATCTACCATGTGTCAGGCAGCATGTCTGATATGGATTGGCTGTGTCCCCACCCAAATCTCATCTTGAATTATAGTTCCCATAGTCATGGGGAGGAGTGAGTTCTCATGAGATCTGATGGTTTTATAAGGGGCTTTTCCCCCTCTCACTCACACTTCTCCTTGTTGTCGCCCTGTGAAGAAGGACATGTTTGCTTCCCCTTCTGCCATGACTGTAAGTTTCCTGAGGCCACCCCAGCCATTCTGAATTGTTAGTCAATTAAACTTCCTTCCTTTATAAATTACCCAGTCTCAGGTATGTCTTTATTAGCAGCGTAAGAGCAGACTAATATAGTCCTTAACACATTTATGATACAGTGGGAGAACCAGACATGTCCATGAATTCTAGTAACTATGATGTTTATGCGAACCTATTACATGCTGGGAAAACCATCTCATGTAACCTTGTGAGGTGGGTAATATGACTCCAGTGTCCAGATGAAGAGACAAAGCCCCAGTGAAATTAACTGATTTGTTCAAGGTCACACTGCTGGTGGCCAATAAAGCTGCCTGACTTTGAATCCATCCTGATATCAATCACAGCTGTTGACACAGGAAAGGGTAATGAGGAAAGAGCTAACTGGAGGTACACAGACTCCACACAGTCAGAATGCAGGAAGAAGAGCAAAGTGTTCTCCTAGGCCTCACAGAGAAGCCTGAGAAGGTAGAGAAGGTAGCATGAACCCAGTTACTCTGCTGAATTAATATGGTTCCTCCCACAATGGTACAGATAAGTTCTTTTAGATATTATGACACAATAATAGATTATTGTAATTATTCTGAGGTCAGAAGTGGATGAAAGAAGTTTTAAAAGCCTACAAAATGTTTCCTTCTTCTTTTCTTCCTCCTGATAATGACATCAGTGGTGGTGATGATGGTAACGATGATGATGATGACACTGACGATGGCAGCTTCCATTTATTGAGTTTGAAGCATTAGCTAGGAACTGCACTAATACTTTATAAACACCATTTCCAGAAATCTTTACAATATTTTAGGAGGTTGGTAACTTTACCCCCAGTGTAGAGATAAGGATATCGGAGCTCAGAGAAGGTAAGTCACTTGCTGAAGTTCACACAGTTAGTAAATGATGCAGTTGGGCTTTAAGCCAAAGTTTCTACTGACTCAGAAGACCAAATGCTTAACCATTCTACCGTGGGGTTCACCAAACACTCACCATTTGATATGCTTATATCTTCTGAGATGGTTTTCAAAATGCCATGGCTATTTTATCTCCCTGAAATCTTGAGCAATTAATAATAGAGGGAAATATAATGTATGGGCCTCCAAGAATGACTGAATTGTTTCACAGTACCCTGGTGAAATTCTCTGAGCTGAGGATGATGTAAGCTGCCTGCAGGTGGGTTGGTTTCTGCCGCCTTGTTTGGAGGTGTGCTCGATATGATCTGTTAACACTCAGCATCCATTTCTACTGCCTTCTTCTGTGCTTTCCTACTGCACAGGCTGCAAAACTAAAATTGCACTTCCCAGAAACCCTAGTACTTAGGGCTCTGGATTCAAAAAGTTCCATCAGTTAAAGTCCTCAAAGATTTGGAGGGCAGGGTGAGGTGGCAACATGGTCATGGTGTTGTCTTGGGAATTTTCCACAGCCATGTTCCACTGCCTTGTCCCTAATGTAATGACTCAGAAGACGCTCACATGTTGGGTTGGAAGCAGTATCAGCTTCCCGATATAGTTGTGAGTTTATGTAGTAAAGATATGGACCTCGCCCAAAGAGAGGTCTGGCCTTCATTCTCCGCAATTGAAAGCCCTTGGAATATCATGCTGGATAGAAGTGTCTTTGTTTGCCTGGGGGCCTTGGGTCATCAGATAGTCTGAATATAATTTAGGGTGGGGGCTGGTCACACCAGATGGTCTTAGGATGCTGGTTGCTCATGCCAGAAACACCAGCAAGGCAATTTAGGGTGAGTGCTTTGGGTCACACTGTGTCAGTGTGGTCCATAGGGACCAGAGACTGAGATCAGTCATATGGACAACCATACCTTCGTGACAGAGCCCCAGTAAAAACTCTGGACACCAAGACTTGGATGTGCCTCCCTGGTCCACAGCACTCCATGTGTATTTTCACAAAGTGATACTGGGAAGAAATGCCATCCTAACTCCATGAAAAGAAGACCACACAACTGTGAATTTGGAACCCTCTCTAGCCTCTGCTGCTTCTCTTGGCTGATTTTAACCTGTAACCTTTCCCTGTAATAAACCATACCCATGAGTATAACAGCTTTTAATGAGTTCTAGGAATCTTTCTAGCAAATTTTCCAAACTGAAGAAGGTTTAGAGAGCCCCTCAAATTTTGCAATTAATTTCAGAAGTGAGGAAAGTCTTATGGGTTATATTCTCTCCAACAGTACAGTTGGCTAAAACTCCTGCAGAGTTCTTAAACTCTCTAGTGCCAGTGGCAGCCTCCTCATTCTTCCCCTTTAGATTGTTGCAGAGCTGGTGGCTCCCCTGACAAGGCAGTTCTGCAGTGCTTGAGCTAGTGCCTACCAGCCTGGCCCTTCAATATTTTAATCCCTATATTAAGTCCCTTTGTGCTTTAAACATCTAGCAGGTTAACAGGTTAACAGGATACAGTTAACTATGTCCCATGTTAAACATTGACTAATACAGGAGAGAAAAGAGACACCAATAAATGCAATCTATCATCAATTCTATGACGAATGCTTTTCCTATTTGAATACCTCTGAAATCTGGATGTATGTTTCAATCAATGCCAATTATAATTGGCAGTGTTTTTTTCTTTATTGATAATACATAAAATAATGGGGTATCTAACACTTGACGGAGTCTTAGATTTGTTGAAATTCTAGGATACTTGGTGTTTGCTTCATCAGAAAGTCTCTCCAGATCATTTCTCCTCTTCATTTTACCTCTCACATTGCACACTGGATCCAATGCCCCCAAACCCAAGGGTGTGGATTTCCTCCTTTCTTTCACTTCACACTCTTTGAAAGTGAAGACAAATACCGTTGGAGAAAGAGAGGAGCAATGTGTTAATGCAATAGGACGTGGGTTTCGTGATTGAGAGAGGCCTGAATCTGAAGCTTTCCTCTACCACTTAATTGCTGTGTGACCTTGTGTAAATTATTAATCTTGCTGAGCCTCCTTTTCATCTATGAATGACGCTGGCTGTTGGGATTAAATGAGATAGCCTCTATACAAGTCTTGGCCCTAGTAGGCACTCAGTAAGGGCTTTCCCTCCTCCTTCTGCTCATCCTTCTCTTATTGCTCTCCTTCTGAACATCATGAGGTCTGCCTCTCATATCACTCCATGTGCCAGAGCCAAGCTGCAAGCAGCTGTTATCATTTATTGTCCGTGGCTAGACATAGACTCAAGTCAAATATACATACATGTTCATATCCAGTCGCCAACTTGCAAACTGGGAAAGGAAGAAGAGTTTTGTCAAAAACAAAAGCAAATTGTTGCTTTTATTTTTGCAACCATCCAACTCCTGTCGTGTTTTGATTTCAGGGCTGCTCCAAGATTCTGGGACAAAAGGCACTATATATAAGCATTATTATGAGACTCAAAGGGGGCTCTGAGCAAAACAAAATCCTTTTATTACAGAGAATTGGAAAGACTTGTTGCCAAATATAGTTACTGCATGGAAAATGCATTTTTCCCCTTTTTCCCCACATCATCACCATTGCCACCACTGTGCTGTAGCTAAACCCACACCCTATCCATTAATCTATCTACAAATATTTTAAATAATAATGACTAACATATTTTGGCAGTTACCATGTGCCAACCATGGTCCTAAGTATTTTATATCTCATATCTCATTCAGTCTTCTCAGCAGCTCTTCCTAGAGATAGGTATCTTTGTTAGCACATTTGACAGGTGAGGAAATTAAGCCTTGGAGAACTTAGGCAACTTGCTCAAAGTCATATAGCTAAAAAGAGGTAGAGTCAGGATTTGAATGCAGCTGTATGATGTCAATGATTATGTTCCTCCTCTATGTCAAAGGGAATATGGGATTGCACAGCAAAGATGGGTACATGTCCCTGATCCTCAGAAATCTGTAATCTGATTATCAAGATAAATGTCAAGTGACTGGCACACTAGCAGCTGTCCCAGCAGTTGAGGTGTCACAGAAATCTTAGTGAGCCAGGGTTCTTCGAGAAGACAAAATTCAGAGGCTATAGTCTATTTATATGAATTACCATGTCCCCTTCTCTGCTCCCCGACCAATTTCTCTGACCTCATGGTTTCCTCCTTGCTCAGGCAACAAGGACTTTCCAGCCTCATGCCTCAAGGAATGCCACAAGAAAGGGAACAAAGATGATGGCAATTCTTGGCTTCCAAATTTTAAAATACAATCTTGAAACTCATGGTAGAAGCAATGTATTTCAGAGAAGATTTTCAGAGTTTCAGAAATGTGTGCTTTGGCGTATCAAATGTCAAGGCCTTGGAGGAAAGGCCAGAGCACAGCAGAAGTTTCAGAAAACCTTTTTCCAGTGCAACAGTGGATATGTTTCCTAAAATGAGGAACAGAGAGAAGAAGGAAGGAAGAAAGGGTGTCATTACCAAGGTGTCTTTGAGAAGGGCCCTCTCTGTAGCTTGCCCCAAGACCAAATCCCAGACAGTGGAGGAGATAGAATCTCACATGGGATGCATTTGATGGGTCTCAGAGCATCAGGTCTCACCTGTGTCCTGGACTGTCTCCCTCAGGCACCGGTTTGGTGATGTTACAGGCTAAACTCCATCCCCTCTCATTCCTGTGCTGAAGTCCTAACCCCTAAAACGTCAGAATGTGACTGTATTTGGAGACAGGGCCTATAAAGAGGTGATCACTTAAAAATGAGGTCATAGGGGTGGGCCTTCATCCAGTCTCACTGATGTCCTTACACAAAGAGGAAATTCAGACCCAGAGACATGCAGAGGGAAGACTCTGAAGATGCAAGGAGAAGACGGCCATCCACACTCTGTGAGAGGCCTCAGGAGAAACCAATTCTACTAACACCTTGATGTTGGACTGTGAGAACAGGAGTAAACTGTGAGAAAATAAGCTTCTCTTGTTCAAGTCACTCATTGTCTGGTATTTTGCTATGACTGCCCTAGTATACTAACACATGACCATAGAGCTGCAGAGCTGCGCGGCTCTGATCTGGGCCAATCCCCACACCCCAGAGGTTGGCTCCCCCTGCCCCTCCTGAAGTCTGGGCTGTGGCTCCGGGCTCAGTGCTCCATTTCCATCTTGCACCAGCATCTTGCAGCCACCTATGTGTGAGCCCCATCAAGGAGTCCTTTCTTCTTCTGTCACTCAGATTAGAGGGAAACTTCTAAGAGACCAGAGCGTGAACCGAGAGAGAGAGAGAGAGAGAGAGAGAGAGAGAGAGGAGAGAGAGAGATGTTGATGCAACTGCTTTTAAATGTTAAATAGATTGACAGAATTCCTAGGAAAATAGCAGAATGGGACAGGAATGAAACTATGTTCCACATTGAATTCCTAAAAGGAAAAAAATATTAAATAATAAAGAAAAAATTCCACATTGAATTTCTAATAAGAAAATAAGAATAATAATAAAGGAATTGTGTTGCACTCCTATTATGGGAGGCCTGCGGACAATGCTGATTGTTTAACCTTCATTATCAGCTCTGAAAGACAGGTATGATTACCGCGACCTAACAGAGGAGAAACAGGATCTTTAGTTGTGCTTATGGCTAGTTAGTGACAGTGGGGTTTTATAGCCGAGGCTGTCTGACTCCAAAGCCATGATAACTCCACACTGCCTACTAAAATGAGGTAAGTGGGCATTTTCCCCTCTCTCTTTCTGCACAAATGTCTCTAGCTAATACATGAAGAGAGAGAATAAACAATCAGCAAGTTGATACATTATACTCACTTCAAGCAAACAAGCTAATTGTTGTTTGTTTCTCACAGGTGTGGCTTGATTGCTGACCATTAGTGACCCTTAATAAAAGAAACCAGGCTACCACACACAAGTATGTTTCAATTTCCCGGGACTTGCATTTCACACCAGGGAGCTGAGCTCAGCCAATATTTTCATAAACTAACACCTGCAAAAGAGACAGAAAGCATGATCTAACTGAAGTACCATTTATCTTTGGGAATTAAAATATAAACCAAAGGATAATTTGTGAACTTGATCATTCTTTCCCCTCACTGTCACTGGTCTCAGCTTAACACAGAGATAAGCCTCAGGTGTTTTGCAAATCTGTTAAGCAGCTTTAAGAGGAGTCACGACATATTGCAGGGCCTTTGGGTGCCTCCGTTGGTTTAATCTGACATTTATTCATTTACCATTGAACAAATAAAGACTGAGCACCTAGTGTGTCTCAGACACTGTGCTAGGCTCTCAGGCTAGGAATGAGCAAGAAAAGATTGCTGTCCTCAGGTGGCCACACTCTATGGGGGCAGACGGACACAAACTTATGGTGATAGGACAAGGGGACGGTGGCATTTTGAGGGGAATTTCTGCTCCCACCGGCCAGTTTTCATGAGGAAAGTTCAATTCCACACCCCAGGAGATGTACTCTTGGGAAGAAATTGTAGCCTCTCTTCCACTCACTCCTCCGAAGTAAAGAGAAGTGACTTGACAGATTAGTAAGACTTGGAGAAAGAATCCAGCATGAGGCTGAGTTCCCCTGACCCACCCACTCTCTCACTGTCTCTCTTTATCTGCTTGCCTGCCCCTGCCTCCAAGGTGTAAGAAAGCTTGGGCCGGGCGCGGTGGCTCACGCCTGTAAAGCACTTTGGGAGGCCGAGGTGGGCGGATCACGAAGTCAGGAGACGGAGACTATCCTGGCTAACACAGTGAAACCCCGTCTCTACTAAAAATACAAAAAATTAGCCGGGCATGGTGGCGGGCGCCTGTGGTCCCAGCTACTTGGGAGGCTGAGGCAGGAGAATGGCGTGAACCCGGGAGGCGGAGCTGGCAGTGAGCCGAGATTGCGCCACTGCACTCCAGCCTGGGCGACAGAGCCAGACTCTGTCTCAAAAAAAAAAAAAAAAGAAAGAAAGAAAGAAAGCTTGGGTCAGGCCCAAGACCTGCCTTCCTAACTCAGATCTGGAAGGACAAATCGCTCTCTGAAGGCTCAGAGGTGTGGGGCAGGGACTCCTTGCATTTGGCTGTGGATGGCTGGCCTCAGCAGAGTTGCCCCAAACTTTAGATTTGGAGCCAAAGTCTAAGGAAGCTCAGTCAGCCACAGGTCAACCCATATTCTCCAATCAAGCTTTACACATAATAAGGCTAACAGTTTGATATCATCTGTGTGGTTCTATGCCTACACTTCCATTTATTTCAAAACTCATAGGGAAAGAAAGAATGTTATTTAATCATCAGTAGTTATGACAGTGGTGAGAGGGAGGAAATGAATGAGCAAAGAGGAGAAATAGCCAACCCAGTGGAGGGAAGGGGCTGGTGGGTAAGGCTGGACCCTCGAGTGAGGTTCTGAAAAAGGAGTAGATATGACTCAAGCAAATAGGGATGGGAAGGGCATTCCTGGCAGGGAGAAGGGCATATGCAAAGGCATGGAAGTATGAAAGAGGCTCAGTGCATTTGAGAAATTGCTACCCTCATCTCTTGACTCTCCAGGGATAGCACCTCCTTAGCTCCGGCCCCTCTCTTTGGATGGATCTCTGTCTTCACTCCCTCATCTCCAGCCATACGTTAACCCTCTCTAATGCAGCATCTACCTCCTTCATACCACCAAAAGCATTCTTGCTAAGGCCACCCATGACCACGTGGTACTAATTATAATGACCATTTTTCAGTTTTTATCTCACCAGGGCTCTTTCGACATTCACCACAATTGACCATTCTCTTTTTCTTCAAGTACTTTCTTCTCTTGCCTTCTATAACACTGCTTTGTCCTGATTTCTGTTTTTCTCTACGAAAGCTCCTTATGCTAACATTTCTTCTTTGGCTCCAATTTCTAAGTCTTCAAGGCCTTTTTCTCTATATATAAATTAGAATTTTTTTAAAGAGATGGAATCTTGTTCTATTGCCCAGGCTAGTCTTGAACTCCCAGGCTCAAGTGATCCTTCTGCCTCTGCCTCCCAAATAACTGAGATGATAGGTGTCAGTCACTGCACCCAGCTTATGTTTGGATCTTTATGTTCAAATCTAATGGATATCAAGGAGTGGAGATGAAAACTTGGGAATTATTAACATCTGTTTGCATGCTGCAGATGGGAGTGGATCACCCTAAGAAGTGAGTGTAGATTTAAAAAAAAATCAGAGTCAGTGGTAAAGGTGAAGTAGCTTCCATCATACTAACCTCCCACTGGACAGCAGCCAAAAGCAGGCAGAAACCAAAGGGGATTTGACCCTTGAAAGAAGAAGCCACCCTGGGGGACAGCCTTGTTTATTTGACTTTTCTACTGAGGACACTTCCCACTCTGCATGCCACAGCGTGGCTAGAACTCAAGAAGAAAACTAGTCGGGTGTGGTGGCTCACACCTGTAATCCCAGCACTTTGGGAGGCTGAGGCAGGCAGATCATGAGGTCAGGAATTCGAGACTAGCCTGGCCAACGTGGTGAAACCCCGTCTCTACTAAAGATACAAAAAATTGGCCAAGCATGGTGGCGCGAGCCTGTAATCCCAGCTACTTGGGAGGCCGAGGCAGCAGAATAGCTTGAACCCAGGAGGCAGAGGTTGCAGTGAGCTGAGATCATGCCATTGCACTCCAGCCTGAGCAACAGGATGAGACTCTGTCTCAAAAAAAAAAAAAAAGAGGAAAACCACAGTTTTGTTACCCTGAGGAGTCAGGGGATGGTGTTCTGAACTGCTAAAACAATTGGAAACGAGGGAAGGCAGATGTCCCAGAATGGGGGTAGCCACAAGGGGCAACCTTAAAACCCCCATATATACATCGCTGAAATCACTGGCTGATTAGTGAATTGCACATGCATGAGCAAGATTTTGAGGAGCCCAAAGAGGAAACAATAATTGGAAGGCTAAAAGAACAATGCACAGATTTCAACAACTGCCCACTGTGGGGAAGACCAAGTTTGGGGTTTGGGTCCCACCGAGTTAGAGGAGCTTAATAAACATTTCAGGCTGTCCATTGAAAACCCACAAAAAGACCATGACTGAAGATGAAAGGCTATGTCCAAGTTCTAAGGAACTAAGAAACAGAGATGCAATGATGTCAAGTAGTTGTTTTAGGCACACAGTCATTGAGTTTAAGGCTGGGATTAAGATCCCCCTGGTCTGGCTTGTCAAAGTTGTCAGAATCAAAATGAAGTCATGGATATTAAGGAAATCCTAACAAAGACAGCTGGGGAAGGCCATAAAGAGAAGTTCCTCATGCTTGTATGTCTCTGACTAAAAACTCTCACGAAAGACTGCAAAAACCACAATCTTGCAAAAGGCCATTGCGGAAAAAAATCCTTCTGCAAGGACATCTTCCCAGCAACTGCCTGTCTAACCTCAGACTGGCATCACCCTTGTTATTGATCTTTGTAGCCAAGGATAATTATTTCCAAACAATTGTGTAATCCTCCTCATTTTTCTTCTTTAAAAACCTTTGTCTTCCTTTACCTTCCCGAGTATGCACGTAGTTTACCAGAGCATGCATTTCCCCATTCCAATGCTCTGTTCCCAAATAAACTGCTTTTCTTTTAGCAAGCCTCTCTCCGGTTGTGATTTAGGATGATAGACCCTATAGCCCATGCCCTTTCCACTGCCCTTCATGGCCTCTCTGTCTGTGCCCTGCATTTTTCCTTTAAAGCACCCATCACCAAACTCAATATCCAAATGTAATTGCATATATGGTGGTTTGTCTTCTGCTATAGGCGAAGATTCTTGGCTAGAGCGCTTACCTACCCCCTGGCACATGGTCCACATCCACTAAATATTTGTTGAATGAATAAATGAATCATTTGGTATGGCTGATTTACCAATGCCTGAGCACGTATAATGTATTAATATCTCTCTTGGTAGCAAAAATATATCATTGAAAATGCATCCATGCCATATGATTTCACCCCCTTGTGATCCTGGAGTGAATTAACTCACCAATAATCACTCTCGTTTATAGCTGGGTTTATTTGTACGTATCTGTTACTGACTATTTTTAAGCATGATCAGGAATTCCTAAGTGTAGTGTGAATGGCTCAGTATTTTGATTAATCAGCTCAGTAGGGAAAATTTCTATGGGTAATCAGACTGAACATAAAGATAGGGCACATGCTGAGAACAAATGAAGGGAGGGAAAAGAGGGAGAGAGAAGGACAGAGATAAGAATGCTTTTGTAGCCAGAAAAGCAGTTTGAGTCAGTGCCACTGAATGTGTAAAGTTTCTTTTTCTTTTCTCTCTCTCTTTTTTTTTTTTTTTTTTTTTTGAGATGGCATTTTGCTCTTGTTGCCCAGGCTGTAGGCTGCAGTCCAATGGCATGATCTTGGCTCACTGCAACCGCCAGTTCCCAGATTTTCAAGCAATTTTCCTGCCTCAGCCTCCCAAGTAGCTGGGACTACAGGCATGCACCACCATGCCCAGCTGATTGTTTGTATTTTTAGTAGAGACGGCGTTTCACCATGTTGGCCAGGCTGGTCTCGAACTCCTGACCTCAGGTGATCCACCCACCTTGGCTTCCCAAAGTGCTGGGATTACAAGCGTGAGCCACCACGCCGGGCCATTAAAGTTTCTGTTTCATTGTGTGTTAGGCTGGCAGCTGTATTAATTTCCTGGGACCGCTGCAACAAATGACCACCAACATGGAGACCTATAACAGAAGTGCACGGTTCTGGAGGCCAAAGTCCTAAAGCAAGGTGCCCTCAGAGCTGCGCTGCCTCCGAAGGCTCTAGGAGAGAATCTTTTGCAGCTGCTGGTGGCTCCTGGCTTTCCTTGGCTACTGCCTGCATCTCTCCAATCCCCGCTCTGTCTGCACATGGCCTTCTCCCCTGTATGTCTCAGATCTCTCTTTCCTTCCTCTTTTAATTAAACCAGTCACTGGATTTAGGGCCTGCTGTAAATCCAGGATGATCTCATCGCCACATCCTTTAACACCTTGTTTCCAAATAAGATCACGTTCACAGGTACCCAGAGTTAGAACTTGGACGTACCCTTTTGGGAGACACAATTCAACCCACTGCAGCCGATGTTGCTGCATAATTCCCTTTAATGGAAGTAAAGAGTGGAGACTGCCTTGACAGTCAACTTTCCGTGCCCCTGGGTGAAGCTGGGCATGTCTCCACGGCTACATGTTCTCTCCAAATTGGAGCCTGCTCTGGCCCAAGCCCGGTGCTGGGTGTCGTTTTATTCTCACAAGTACTCCAGAAGGTCCCCACTTTCCAGAGAAGGAAATACATACCCAAAGAGGTTAAATCAGCTGCTCAGGGTCACATACATGGAGGTACAAGGTTTGAATTCGGGGGTATCTTCTCCAAAGCCAGAGATATGGCCATCCCACACTGCCTGAAACACTTCTATTAGAGAGCCACTGTATTCTCAAAACTCATTTGTTAAAACACAGACACTTCCTGAGAGAGGTTACCCAAGCCTTCCTAGAAACCCAGATTGTGGAAGACTATATTAGATCATCTTCTTCTAGAACCTGAGAAACCCTAGGGGCATGCACGTAGGGAGAGACACTAAGATGGAGCTTTGGTATGAGGGTAAACTCACACATTGAGAAACGGATGCCCTGAGAGGTTAAGTGACTGGAGCAGGAGTCCATAGCAAATCAGAAATCAGACCTGGGAATCCTGATTCCACATCAGAAAACTTGGAAGGCATCGGTCAATTGAGAGATCCTAAACTGGCTGTGTTGAAGGACTGCTATCAATGGAATCAGTTTAAACAGCAAAGTCCCAGCCAGATTCCCCATGGTCAGCTCTTTCCGGGAGGCCTCCATAACTGAACACTTCAGATAGGAGAGTTTTAGCATGGAATGAGTGTTAGTGACCTGAGCTTCAGTAGTTTCAGTAGCCACTTCTCCCTTCTGAGCAGCAGCTTCCTCAACTCTCAGCAAAAACGTGGATTTAATAATCTCAAAAGTGCCTCTAGCACTAAATATGTATTATTCCAAAGCTCCTAGAGCTTGGGCAAGCCTCAAGGCCAACTAAAGCTAGTTCAAACCCCAAATAGACATTGGTTGTTTCCATTGCCTGCCACCGTTTCCCCCTTCCTCTATTACCTGCACTTCACCATTCCAGTGGGGAACCATCATCTATAACTTTTACCTTGCAGTTGAAAAGAGCTGACCACTTCTGCTCTGTAGTGAGCATGTGACTGAGGCCTAACCAATCAGAGCAGTTTGTACCCTGAAGATGGTGATTGGTTCAGAAATAGACATCCATCCAATCTGAGCCAATGAGATTCAGTCCAGAGGCTTTTGTTGCAAATATTGGGAGAAAGAAGTTCTCTGTCTGCTGGTATTGCCAAGCAGTGAGAATCCCACGATGTGAGCCAGGGAGGTCAGTGTAAAGGGGAGTTTGAGTATGGTAAACCGAGTCCTGGTAATACTGACATTGCTGGAGTGTCTAGATGCAACCTTGCCTGAGCTCCAAACACTCTTGCTCCAAACACTCTTGCCCAATCTCTAGTTTTAGTTACATGAGCCAGAGTAATTATATTCCTTTTTTTAATTTCTCCTTTTTTCTTTTTCTTTCTTTTTTTTTTTTTCTTAAACCACTTTATCACTTGCAACTAAGTTTCCTGATTGATACCAAAAAAAAAAAAAAACCTATTTTAAGGATGAGAAAATGGAAACCCAGAATGAAAAAGTAGCTTTTCCACAAAATCTGACAGCAGAAAGCATCTTGAAGCCCATCAAGTCCAATTCCCACTATTTACAGATAAAGAAACTGGTGTCCAGAAATGAGAAGTGGCTTGTTATGTGTATACAACACACACACACACACACATACACACACGTTGCAATGTGAGTTGTCTTATTACAATACTGAGAAACTCTGTTTATCATCAAACATTTCATACCTCCTATTACACGTGAGAGAATTATTATCTAGCCTGGTGCCGTGAAATGCTTTTTCCCATAATGGAATTTTACTCTGGAAGTGTATTTCGGTATTAAAAGGTTCCACTTTATAATGTCGATGGTTCAATCTGTGATCTAAAAGGCACTTAAATGCTTTGAACAAGAAGCATAAAAAGCTTTTATTGCAAAAGCCTTGCTAGATCTACCAATTTTGCCATTGATCCTTTTCCCCTGAAGACTGCTCTTGGAAGCAGCCATTGCAGAAGCAAATCCCATGGAGGGGTTGGGTCTCCTGCGGGTTAGTAAGACACATTTCAGAGGGCTGAGCTTTTCTGCAGGCCCGTATGCAGATACCAAAGCATTCTGGATGGACTTCAACAAAATGCTTTAAGTACATCACTCCAAGCAAAGACATCTGAGCCATCCAGAAAGGCCATGAAGCTTGAGTTTAACTCCCCTCATTAATCTCAGTGTGTTTCCTCTATTAGGTCACTTCATTGTAAAATAGGTTCAATAATACCAGTATCCAGCCCGGGTGTGGTGGCTCATACTTGTAATCCCAGCACCATGGGAGGCTGAGGGAGGGGCAGATCACTTGAGGCCAGGAGTTCAAGACCAGCCAAGCCAATATGGTGAAACCCCATCTCGACTAAAAAGAAAATAGAAAAATCAGCTGGGTGCAGTGGCATATGCCTGTGGTCCCAGCTACTTGGGAGGCTGAGGCATGTGAATGGCTTGAGCCTGGGAGACAAAGTTGCACTCCAGCCTGCGTGACAGAGCAAGATTCTGTCTCAAAAATTGTTATTGATAATAATAAAACCAGTATCCAATGTTCTTATAGGGATCAGTCAGTTCCAGTTTCTAAGAAACCTGATACATATTGGTGCTTGGTGAATGCAGGTTCCCTGTTCCTGGTTGGTGTGCTTCCTTCATAACTGAGGGATTCAGGTCCCACAGAGAACAGTGATGTGGTGGAAAAAAAACCCACACTTAGCACAGGGAGACCCCTGACATCCTAGCTTTACCCTGGTCAGTTCATTCACTTCTCTAAGCCTCCATTTCCTCATTGTAAAGGGGCATTTTAATATATCACAGAACTGTCATTGTCACTCACATTGTGTATGGGCCAATATGGCTGCCTCCAACCTCAATTCCTCATGGCCTTGCAGCTCAGTTGCCTGCCATGGAAAAGGGAATATGATCGGCACCTCCTAGTCATTGATTCACCCTTTACCAATACCTGGGGACCAGGGAAATTTGGTCCACTGCCAAGTTAGCAGGGGCTATAGGCAGGAGTATCCCATGAAGGGGCTGTGGGCAGAGAGGCAATGAAAAGCTGGAGTAATAGAGCATTCCCCAGAGAGTGCACCATGGACCAGTGCCCCTATCGGAGTTCCAAAGTGAAATAAGTATAGGAAATATTGCATCCAGCACTTTCTGCAAGATTTCCAATGCCCATCATTGTGTTTAATTTCTATGGTCAGAGGGGGAAAATAATTTTGTTCAATCTTAGACTTCTCAAACATATTTCACCATGGAACACCTTTTCCCAAGCACCATTTCACAGCACTGATGGAGGGCAGAGCACACTTGAGGGAGCAGGGCTCCAAGATTCCAGAAGCTCAAGTGGAATTTTTGAGATATTTCCTACATTGGATATTCCTACTGACACTTCCAATGCTTGCACTTGGGTATTCCAATGCCAAGCTATTCTTTGACCACACCAATGACTGTTCTCAAAGCATTCATTGATCTGCACATGTAGTCACGTTGACAAAATGCACTCCACTTCCCATGTACTCTCCTAGGCAAAGAGAACACCTGCAAAAATATGACTCCCGGCTAAAGGGAAGGTAGACACCAGCAAACAAGAGTGAAAAGGCTCATAAGATAAATGTGTGCCTGGTGGAGGTGCAGAGGGTTTGGGGAGAAGCCTTGTTTGAAGGATGAGTTGCTGCCCCTAGGAAATAGTCAAGGAAGGCAGGATGCAGCGCAGGCTATGCATGCAAAAGCCCAGAAGGAAGATGGCAGAGGGGATTTCTGGAATTACAAGGAATTAAATTGGGATAGAGAGCCAGGGATAAGAGGAGAGGAGTGGAAAGGTAAGTAGGGGTCAGGCCATGAAGAATGTACCGAGCCGTGCTTGCCAAGGGTATCCTTAAGTATCCTCCAGAGGCAATGGAATAGTCAAATACTTTTTAGTGTGGAAGTAAGGTGAAATGGTTAGATTTGTGGCTAACAACAGTCCTAAAACCCTATGGAGGTGGGCTTGGAGAAACCACCCAGAAGATTTGATAATGGCTGATAGGCAAGATATGCTTAGAAGGTTAAAGATGGCTGCAAATTCCTTGTCCATCCCCTGGTTGAAAGATGAAGTTGATTTCCCCTCCCCTTTCCTCTGGACTGGACTTAGTGGCTTGCTTGGCCAATAGAATGTGGGAGAAGGGACTTCCAAGCCTAGTCATAAGTATCCTTGCAGTTTCTACCTAGGCTTCTTAGAATACTCACTCTAGAGCAGTAGTGTCCAACCCTTTGAATGTGAGGACATTTCATAGTGTGTCCTAATTTCCTCTTGTATTAAGCGTATCAGTTATGATGTATTAGGGGCCCACCTAATGATGGTTTTTTAGACTGGTTTTTTTCCACCACATGGTGGAATCCCTCTGTCATGAAGGAAGCACACCAACCAGGAACAGGGAACCTGCATTCACCAAGCACCAATATGTATCAGGTTTCTTAGAAACTGGAACTGACTGATCCCTACAAGAACACTGGATACTGGTTTTATTATTAATAATTATTCACAGATTTTTTTTTTTAGCTAAAAAATCTGTGATCAGCTATCATTAGTGTTAGTGTAGTTCATGTGTGGCTCAAGACAATTCTTCCAGTGTGGTCCAGGGAAGCCAAAAGTTTGGACACCCATGCCCTCGAGAGAGTCAACTGTCCAATCCCCCTAGGAAAGACCACACCGCTCTAAGGTTAGCCTGAGCTAGCCACAAGGAAAGGTGCATATTCAAAGAGACCCACTGTGCTAGCCATCCCAGTCAAATCATCAGACATGTCAGTGCAAATGCCATCTTGGGTAATCCAGTCCTAGAAAACACAACAAGGAGACACATTAAATTCAGCCAGCAGCCAGAACCAAGACCCCAATAACACAGCTCCAGTAGGGTCCCTCAGCCGTCTCTTATTGTTCAGGTCATCCTAGCTGAGGTGGAGCCACTGTGAATCAGAGACCAGCTATCTTGCATGCCCTGCCGCAATTCCTAACCTACAAAATTGTGCATATAATACAATGGGGCTATTGTTTTATGCCACTCACTTTTGGGGTGGTTTGTGACACAGCAAGAGATAAACATGATACTGGACAAATTCAAGTTGAAGTTCATCTGGTGAAACCATCCTGTGAACAGAAGTTACTGTTCGATAGCTACAGAGTTTCCCTTTGGAAAATGAAGAATTCTGAAGACGGATGGCACTGACGGTTTCACAACAGTGGGAATATGCTTAATGCCACTGAACTGTCTGCATTTAAAAATGGTTAGGATGGGAAATTTTGTTATGTGTATTTTACACAATGAAAAATTTCTCTGTCTTGTGAAAAGATTGGGAGTAGTGCATAGGCATGCACACACACACACACACACACACACACGTGCGCACACACACTTCTCAGACACATTTCCTATTTCACAGCACAATCTTACCATGTCCTCTTCCCTAGCATATGTCACTTCATAGCCACAATTCTGAAGCACTGAGGGCAGGGTCCCTTGAGAAGGAACATGGCCCTAAATACGGAGAACCTCATTAGTAGGTGGGCTTCACTAATTAACGAGATTTCATACAATTCCAGGAGCCAGGCAATACCACCACATTAGTCATCTTGTTCTCATGGCAAGACCATCTTTGCAGCGATTTCTTATGTTCCTGGGTCAAATCTAAGACCTCACTGCAAAGCCAGCCAAAGCCTCCCTTCAAGGAAGGCACTTTTGGGTACTTCAAGACATTCATCTTCTCCCAAGGCTCAAAGTCTGCCTAGGCATTGCTGAAGATGAAGCATAGCCTCCCACTGCCTTTCGTATTGGAAGTGCAGGGGAGATGCTGAGGGGCCTTGGGGAGGGGAAGCCATTCTGCAGGAAAGAGAAAGGGTTTGGGGAGGCTCCTAGAGTGAGCATCCTCACCAAGACGCTGCCAGAGAGGAGCCGAGCACAGGTCTCTGATCATATTTCACTCATGTTTCAGAGTGTTTTGTTATGTGTCACTCACATTTCAGAGTGAAATATAATCAGATACCTGTGCTCAGCTCCCGGTTCGGAACCTAACAGTCTCTGTGACATTATGAGGGTTTCTCTGTGTCATGATGGGGGCTTCTCTGTCTCAGCGGCAGGCATCACAGGGTCACACTGGGGTATTAAACTTGCAAACTATCTATCAGGTCTGGGAGAAGGAGCCTTACCATGAGCCTAAAGGATTGTTGTGGTTGAATTTTGTCTCCCCAAAATTCATATGTTGAAGTCCTAACCCCCAGTACCTAAAATCGGAGCTTACCGATTGTAATATAATTTGTTAAGATGAAGCCATACTGGAGTAGGGTGGGCCCCTAATACATCACAACTGATACACTTAGTACAAGAGGAAATTAGGACACAGATACATACCCAGGGCGCATACTGTGTGAACATCAGAGTCTGCGGCCACAAACCAAGGAGCTACCAGAAGCTCCAAAAGAAGCCTGGAACAGAGCCTCCCCTAGCACCTTCAGAGGGAACATGGCCCTTCCCACACTTTGATCTTGGGCTTCTAGCCTCCAGAATTGTGAGACAATAAATTTTTGTTGTTCTAAGCCAAGCAGTTTGTGGTACTTTGTTACAGCAGCCCTGGGAAACTAATACAAAGTTGATTTGTTTCGCAAACATGTCTTCCCGGAACTCCTCCCATGTCCTGGGCCCCATGTACCGAGATGGGTAGGACACATGTCTCTTTGTGCTCAAGTGTCCCCTTGAGAGAAAAACTCATCACAAAGTGTTATGAGCAAATTGTGTTCCCCCAGATTCAATATGTTGAAGTCCTAACCCTCAGATTGTGACAGTTGATTTGGAAATAGACCTTAAGTTAAAATGAGTCCTTGGGGTGAGCCCCGATCCAATAGGACGGGTGTCCTTATAAGAAGGGGCAATTAGGACGCAGATACACACAGAAGGAAGACAACTTGAATACACAGCAAGATGTCAACCGTCTGACTGGGTGCGATGGCTCATGCCTGTAATCCCAACACTTTGGGAGCCCGAGGCAGGTGGATCACAAGGTCAGAAGATCGAGACCAGCCTGGCTAACACGGTGAAACCCCATCTCTACCGAAAATACAAAAAATTAGCTGGGCGTGGTGGCATGCACCTGTAGTCCCAGCTACTTGGGAAGCTGAGGCAGGAGAATAGCTTGAACCCAGGAGGCGGAGGTTGCTGAGCCGAGACTGCGCCACTGCACTCCAGCCTAGGTGACAAAGTGAGGCTCTGTATCAAAAAAAAAAAGAAGTCAACCATCTATAAGCTGAGGAGAGAGGTCTCAGGAGAAACTAGTCCTGCTGACACCCTGATCTTGGACTTCTAGCCTCCAGGGCCATGAGAAAATAAATTTCTGTTGTGTAATTCCCCAATCTGTGATACTTTGTTATGGCAACCTGACCAAACCAATGTGAAAAGCAACGTGCTAAGTTCAAAATGAACACAATGCAGAGAAGAGGCTCCCAACCTGACCCAGGGAATCTGGAAGGGTTTATGAGAATAAGTGACATCTAAAATTTGGATAACCCCCAGGACTGTGAGGGACAAGTTCTCCGTTCCAGAAGTATCCCTATTCTGTTTCACTTTGGGGATTCTGGCACTGGGCTTACTCTCTCCTATCTGAAGACAAAACCCAGAATGTCTGGATGTGACCAAGACAAGAATCTCCTTTCCACAGAAGGGTTCTCGTTAGCAGAAGAGCAGCCAGGTTGCTGGGGAGGGTCAGCCAGGCCTCTTATGATTCCACAATTCCACATGAACTCCACTGGGCAGGGAGGGATCTCATTTCCCTGACTCTACCCCCATCAGGATCCATATTACCTAGCAGGTTCTCTGAAACTGTTCATTGAACAGAAGTGAGAGAAGAGCTGAACTCCAGCCCAGCCTATTCCTGGGGTCCAGTTGCCACAGTGGCCTTGAAGTGTTTGCACAGCTTCTGCAGACAACTGGGACACCTGCTCCTTCACACTGGGGCATGGACCTACTCATCAAGTCAGCCCATCTGTGACCAATGCAATGGGTCACGAGACAGGAAGTTACACCGTGCAAAATGGCAGTACACTGGGCATCTCATGCAAGCTGAACCAATCGGCCCCTTCTTTGAGGATTCTAAATTGAAGGGATGGGGAAAAAAGATGGTGAAAGAGAGACAGACACAAACAGAACCAGGGACAAAGTGACACACACACTCGCGTGCACACGCACACACACACATACAATCCACACAGCCTTTGTCCCTGGTTTGAGTCCCTTCCTCCCTTCCAGAGGCTGACAAAGCTCACCTCACAGTGATGGGAGTTGAAGATTCCTATTATCCCTGCCTCCAACCCCATTGGTTCTTCCCAGGAAGAATACTTAAATATGCCTACCACCAGGTGCCTTGGAGGGTTATTTCACAACAACACAATGAAAAAATAAGAGAAATCTTGGCAAACTTTAAAGAAAATACAGTTAATTGCCACTGACATTCTCTCTTAGGTTGCACAAGCAAGCCCTGGGCTTAATCACATGCATTATTGCAATCAGCCTGCCAATCACATTTTGAAATATTTCATTTTTGACATAATTACAGTAGAATACCCACAACCCATCAATAATATGGATAAGGCAAGATTGATATTGTGTTTCCATGAGGGGCCTGACAAAGGCATCGTAGCTTTTGTTCAGGGAAGAAAGACAGGAGGGAGAGCATCTCCCTCTCCCTTTACGACTGGTTTAGCCAGACTGTCTAGAACGTCACTCACAAGAGGCTGGAAAACCCCGCTCGCCGGAACCATAATTGGGAATTTTCAATTATTCAAGCCTCATGTAGGTTATTCTTATGGAGTAACAAATTCAAAATGAATGCTATAACCTGGGGCCTTTGTGCTTACACGTTATTGTGAAATGGAAGCCTATTGTGAATTGCTCTTTTATGTTAATTTACCTCATTTTACTTATTAGATCCTTGCTGTAGATCAGTTGATTCATGTGTACGATTCTCAAAAGTAAAATGTGCAGAGAGAAATTGTAAAATTCAGACTTCCAACATACCCAGTAGCTTGGCCATGGGCCCCCTACCACCCCTCACACCTTTTGTCTTTTCATCAAGGTAGGGCTTTGCCTTTATTCCCAACAGCGGGGATTAGAAACCTCAGACAAACCCTCAGACAAAGTTGTTCAAAGAATGACTTTTTTTTTTTTTTTTTTGCATACAGAGTTCAGTTCTTTCAGGAGAACCCGTTATACACTTAGTTGAAGTGCAGAAGTTGAGAGAAGGAGAAGGAAGCTCAGATCTAAGGAGAGCATTTTCCTACTCAAACCTTTGTTCTAGAAGCTTTGCTTACGATGGACAAACCACTGGGCGTGTTTGACCAACAGGGGGCATGAAACCTCTCACAAGCACAGCCTGGGGGTCTGGCATGGAGATGGGGGTAGAGTCCTGTGGGTCTGCAGCGTGGCTTTGAAGCTATTGCGCCCATCCTGGGCTTTCCCTTTTCAGAAAGGCCCTGGCACCTGCCAACTGGCCCTGCCCACAGGGCCGACTTCCCCACCAGGCAGCGCAGGCCCAGAGCCAGGCCCCTCATACTTTCCAGGGCCTACAAACATGTCTGACTTTCTTTCACAATTAGATGGGGGGAAAAAAAGAAGTTTCAGATCACAGAAAACGTTTTAATATGCAATGTTAATATATTTGTCTTTATACTCATGCATTCATAAAATATAGTTTAACACATTTAAATTTTTATTGTGATAAAATATACATAAAATTTATCATCTTAACAATTTTTAGTGTACAGTTCAGTTGTGTTAAATTCATTTACATTGACGTGCAACCGATCTCCAGAACTCTTTTCACTTGCCAAACTGAAATTCTATAGCCGTTATACAATTCTCTACTCTCCTCTCCCCCAGTCCCTGGCAACTACCATTCTCTTCTCTGTCTCTATGAATTTGACTAGTATTGATACTTTATATAAGTGGAATCATACAGTATTTTTTGTTTGTTTGTTTTAAAGAGACAGGGTCTCAATCTGTAGCCCAGGCTGGTGTGCAGCAGCATGATCATAGTTCACTGCAGTCAGGAACTCTTGGGCTCAATCAATCCTCCTGCCTTAGCCTCCCAAGAAACTGAGACTATAGGCATACACCCCTACACCTAGCTAATTTTTAAATTTTTTGTAGAGAGAGGAATCTCATTGTGTTGCTCAGGCTTGTCTTGAACTCCTGGCCCCGGTAGTATTTGTATTTTTGTGTTGGGCTTATTTCACTTGGCATAATGAACTCCAGGTCCATGCATGTTGCAGCATGTGTCAGAATCATCTTCCTCTTTAAGGCTGGATAATATCCCATTGTATGGATGGACCACATTTGCTTTCCAGTCGTCTACTGGTGGACACTTGGGTTGCTGCCACCTTTTGATTATTGTCAATAATGCTGCTGTGAACATAGGCGTATAAATATCCGTGAGTCCCTACTTGAAAGTCTTTTGAGTATATACCCAGAAGTGGAATTGCTGGGGATCATATGAGAATTATATTTTTAATTTTTTGAGGAACCACCATATTGTTTTCCCCATCAGTTGCAGCATTTTACATTCCTACCAATAGTAGACAAAGATTCCAACTTCTCCACATCCTTATCAACACTGTCAATTTCTGTTTTTGGTTTGATTTGGTTTTTTGATAGTGGCCATCCCAATGGGTGAGAGGTAGTATATTTAATATTTTTTCTTGGAGGAAGAGACCCACAAAGGCTATAGTGTCTCAGACTCATGACATTCAGAGTATGGCCCTGCTGGCCTCCATCAGCCTCTTGGGGGTCTCCTGGCCTCTTGGTGCCGCAGCCAGAGTGGCCTTTCCCATTCCTGCCTGGAGATTTCACTCCTCTGCTTCCTACTCTTTTATAGTGTTCTGCATCCAGAATGATCCGATCCCCTACTTCTGTGCCTATCATGCTGCCTGAAAGCACCAGGAGACAGGGGCTGACTCGTGAACAGTACTTGGAAAATACGGACTGAAGAACAGATAGCATTGCCCTGTCATGCATTCAAGAATGCACAGTAGCCCCCACTGAGCTTGTCTGCAACCCACAGCAACCATTCACAGGTGGGCCCTCAGCACTCCACGGAGGTTGCCTCGATTAGTTCCGTGTTGATTCCTGTGGCTGTTATAACAAATCACAGCACACTGGGTGCCTTTAAGCAACAGAAGGGGAACCTCTCACAGTTCCAGTGGCCAGATCTCTGAAGTCAGCATCACTGTGCTGAAATTAAAGCTCTAGAGGAGAATCTGTTGCGTCTCCTGGCAGCTCTTCCATGTGGCTGCCCACATCCCTTGGGCTATGGCCGCATCACTCTAATCTCTGCCTCCATGGTCACATTGCCTTCTCCTTTGTGTGTGTGTCACATCTCCTCCTGACTCTCTCTTACAAGGACATAGGTGATAGCATTTAGGGCCTGCCAGATAATCCGGGATGATCTCCTCATTTTAAGGGAGTAACTCTATCACATCTGCAAAGACGCTTTTCTAAATCAGGTAATGTTGACAAGTTCCAGGGACTGGGTCCTGATATATTTGGGGGGCATTATTCAGGCTACCACAGTTCCCCATACAACCCCATGAGGCATGCACTGTCTCCTGCATTTTGGAGGTAAGAAGCTTTGACTTGGGAGGGTAGGTGCTTAACGAGTGACAGGCTGAGGTCACACATCTCCTTTGAGTGAGATGGTTAATGCGCCAGATTCCAGAGGCTTAGCTCTTCATGGGGCTTCTCAGAAACAAACCCCAGCTTCTAGGACTCCAGCTCTGCCTCACACAACCCCTACAGTCCTGCCCCTGGACCTCAGGATGGTAGAGACCCCCCTGCAACCCAAGACAGTAGGTAACTGTCTTATTGAGTGCCAAGATTCTTTTTGCTGTGCTGTAGAGGGCGATGTAACTATTTGTTTTAGGAAGATTTTCTGAAATAAAAACTACTGTAAGAATGGTTTCCACATTACCCAGTATTCAAGGCAGAATTGTATCCCCCTAAATTCCTATTTTGAAGTCCTAACTCCAAGCACCTCAGAATATGACCTTCTTTGAAAATAGGGTCATAGCAGATGTAATGGCTGAGGGGAGGTCATACTGGAGTAGGGTGAGCCCTACCTCAATATGTACTTATGAAAAGAGGAGACGTGGACACAGACATACACACAGGGAGAATACAGTTTGAAGGGAGCTCTGCTGCCACAAGCCAAGGAGTTACCGGAAGCTCAGAGACAGACCTGGAACGAATCCCTCCCGAGAGCCTTCAGAGGGAGCACGGCCCTGCCCACACCTTGATCTTGGACTTCCGGCCTCCAACACTGGGAAAGCATGAACGTCTGTTGTTTAAGTCACCCAGTTTGTGGTGCTTTGCGACAGCAGCCTTAGCACATGAATACACCTGGTAAGGCAGATCACTGAACTAACCAGAAACTTCATCCCCTTCTGCCTCTCCGTGCCTAGGTAGGCAAGGCTGACCTGCTTTTAGTCTGGGGAGTGCTGTTTTGTACCACTCAATGCAGGCACCAAAGTGTGCTTTCTATGGCCTTCCTCACCAGCTGTGACCATTATCATCACAACATGAGGTGTGGCATGGTATCTTGTATAATATGACCTGGGAAAAAGAAAGAAGAAAGGGAGGGAGGGAGGGACAGAGGAAGGAAGGAAGGAAGGAAGGAAGGAAGGAAGGAAGGAAGGAAGGAAGGAAGGAAGGAAGGAAGGAAGGAAGGAAGGAAGGAAGGAAGGAAGGAGGGGATAGAGGAAGGAGGGAAGGCAAGAAACAAGGAAGAAAAGAAAAAAGGAGGGAAGGAAGGAAGAAAAGAAGGAAGGAGGGAGGGAAGAAGGAAGGAAGGAATGAATATAGGAAGGAAGGGAGGGAGGAAGGAATGATGATAGGAAGGAAGGGAGAGAGGAAGGAAAGAAGGAAGGGAGGGAGGGAGGAAGGAAGGAAGTAGGGAGGGAGGGAGGAAGGAAGGGAAGAAGGAAAGAAGTAAGGAAGAAAGAAAGGAAGGAAGGGAGAAGGATGGAAGGGAGGGAGGGAAGAAGGAAGGGAGAGAGAGAAGAAGGAAGGAAGGAAGGAAGGAAAGGAGGAAGGATGGAATGGAGGGAGGAAGGGGAGGAAGAAAGGAAAGGAGGAAGGATGGAAGGGAGGGAGGAAGGGGAGGAAGGAAGGAAGGGAAGGAGGAAGGATGGAACAGAGGGAGGAAGGGGAAGAAGGAAGGAAGGAAGGGAGGGAGGAAGGAAGGAAGGAAGAAGGGAGGGAGGGAGGAAGGGAGGAAGGATGAAAGAGAGGAAGGAAGGAAGGGAGGGAAAGAGAGGAGGGATATAGGGAGGAAGGGAGGGAGGGAGGAATGGAAGAAAGGATGGATGGAAGGGAGGGAAGCAAGGCTGGGAAGGAAGGAAAGAAGGAGGGAGGAAGGGAGGGAGGAGGAAGGGAAGGAGACCAAGGGGAGAGGGGCTTATCTACACTCACAGGCAGACTTGTGCAGTCTCTGCCCTTTATCTCCTTTCAGCTGACCTCACTTCCTCTGTTTTCCCCTTCATTCTTGCAACTGTAGTGTGCCTTCCTGGTTGTGCCCTCCGTGGGCATTTCTCCAGGAGTGCCTCCTTGATATCATGTATAAATGTGGGTCCCCAAGGTCCATTCACTGCTTTACCACCTTGCTTTCCATCTGTTTCAGCTTCTTTCATTGACTTGAGACCTTCATGACGTCCTCTTCAATTTTCAATCTAAACAGAAGAGCTGCTTCTTGTCCGATTTTTTGCCCCAAATCCCCCACTATATTAGGGTCGATTTCTTTTTTAATTAGATCCTTTATTAGCTTTCTTTTTCTGAAAATAAAATGGTAGTTTAAACTACATGAAACTTCCATTTGCATAAATCAAAATTGGTCAAATACCAGCATTTCAAATGGATCAGCCTAATGACAAAACATAAAAATAAAAATAATACATGTAATATTATCTCTACATGAAATAGAGGAAATTTGAAGAATTCAAAACGTATAATGGTAATAATAAAAATCACTCATTTCATGACTGGTCACGGCAGCTCATGCCTGTAATCCCAGCACTTTGGGAGGCCAAGGCGGTCAGATCACCTGAGGTCAGGAGTTCGAGATCAGCCTGGCCAACATGGTGAAACCCAGTCTCTACTAAAACTACAAAAATTAGCTGGGATGGTGGCAGGTGCCTATAATCCTAGTCACTGAGGAGGCTGAGGTAGGAGAATCACTTGAACCTGGGAGGCAGAGGTTGTAGTGAGCCGAGATTGTGCCACTGCACTCCAGCCTGGGCAACAGAGTGAGACTCTGTTAAAAAAAAAAAAAAAAAATCACTCATTTCAGAGAGGATCAAAGTGAACAATTTGGTGTTTTGCCTTCCAATTATTTTCTATTTTTATCTTTAATATATATTATTAGAGCATTAGTAATGTATGTCTTTCAAACATATTTAAGGTGTAATTGTAACCACTACTACTAATACTAGCAAGCACGTACATTAATAACTGCACAGATACTGTGCTATGCACTCCACAAGTATGAACTCATTTAGTCATCATAGCAACCCTACGAGGTAAGTACTACCGTCAATCCCATTTTACATAGGAATATTATACATATGGGTACAATTTTGTACCCACTTTTCTAACTTCATTTGTGGTTCTCACACAGTTAAAAATTCCTTGAGATCATATTCTTCAATGTTAGCAGAGTTCTTCATAAGTTTGTGCTATGGGAACAGGAAACTTTTCTTCTGAAGGGTCAGATTGTAAATATTTTAAGCTATGTGGGCCAGACAGTCTCTGCTGTAAGTACACAAGTCCACTGCTGTATTGAGAGTTACAGCCAACAGGCAAAGAAATGGGCGTGACTGTGTCCCAGTGAAAACCCATTAACAAAACAGGTTGCCAGCTCCCAGGCTGCAGTATGTCACACTCTGCACTATTATTAGTTCACTGTTTTCTATTGTTGGACATTTAGTCTTCTTATAATTTTTAACATGAAAATGAGAATTTCAATCTAGTTCAATCTATTCATATTTTTCTTCGGCTTTGTTTTCGTTACTTTACAACTCAGAGAGCTTTTTCCATTTGTATTGAAGTCCTTATCTGTAGGATTTCTGTTGATGCCTTTAAAACAACATTGAATGTTTTCAGTCATTGTGGATTTCTTTTGTTGTTCAGCAAAAGAGGAACTTCCATTCTCAGGAAAATTTCAATTTTTAATAAATTGCATAAAGTTGGAGCGAGGTGTAGTAATAAGCCCATATGCACATTTCTTCTGCCACCAAAATCCCTAGAAATTATAGGGAAAAATGTTAATAATGAAAAAAAAAACTACATAAAACTCTGAATACAAGAAAGAGAACACTGCCACTTGCTATGGTCTAAATGTTTGTGTCTCTTCAAAATTCTTATGTTGGAACTCTAATCCCCAAGATTACAGTGTTAGGAGGTGGGGCTTTGGGAATGGCATCAGTGCCCTTTTCAAGGAACCCCAGAAAGCTACCTTGCCCCTTCCACCATATGAGGACACAAAAGAAAGCCTTACTTATGAACCAGAAAGTGGGCCCTCACTAGACACTAAATCTGCCAGTGCCTTATCTTGGACTAACCCAAATGGAATGCTATATCACCAGCGTAAACACATACGTAAAAACCCTCATACACTGTACAGTATGTTTTCTATGGTGCATTAGCTTTCTATTGTTGCATACTGCCCTAAAACCAGGGGTCCTCCAACCCCCAGGTAATGGACTAATACGAGCCCATGGCCTGTTAGGAATGGTCCACACAGCAGGAGGTGAGTGGCAGGCAAGAGAGCAAAGACTCATCTGTATTTAGAGCCTCTCTCCATTGCTTGCATTACCATCTGAGCTCCGCCTCCTGTCAGTTCAGAGTCTGTATTAGGTTATCACGGGAGCAGGAATCCTATTGTAAGCTGTGCATGGGAGGGATCTAGGTTGCATGCTCCTTATGAGAATGTAATGCATGATGATCTGTCACTGTCTCCCATTACCCCCAGACGGGATTGTCTAGAACAAGCTCAGGGCTCCCACTGATTCTACGTGATGGTGAGTTGTATACTTATTTCATTATATATTACACTGTAATAATAATATTAGGTTGGTGCAAAAGTAACTGTGAGTTTTGCCATTGAAAGTAATGAAATAGCACAAAGTGGACCTAATAGACATCTACAGAACTCTCCACCCCAAATCAACAGAATATACATTCTTCTCAGCACCACAT
>NW_012116488.1:9214897-9215267 GCF_000951035.1 Colobus angolensis palliatus
TCTCAGGATACAAAATCAATGTGCAAAAATCACAAGCATTCTTATACACCAGTAACAGACAAACACAGAGCCAAATCATGAATGAACTCCCATTCACGATAGTTTCAAAGAGAATAAAATTTACAAGGGATGTAAAGGACTTCTTCAAGGAAAACTACAAACCATTGCTCACAAACAAATGGAAGAACATACCATGCTCATGGATAGGAAGACTCAATATTGTGAAAATGGCCATACTGCCCAAGGTAATTTATAGATTCAATGCCATCTCCATTAAACTACCAATGACTTTCTTCACAGAATTGGAAAAAACTGCTTTAAAGTTCATATGGAATCAAAAAAGACCCCGCATTGCCAAGACAACCCTAAG
>NW_012116488.1:9216707-9236336 GCF_000951035.1 Colobus angolensis palliatus
CACACCAACATGGCACATGTATACATATGTAACAAACCTGCACGTTGTGCACATGTACCCTGGAACTTAAAGTATAATTAAAAAAAAAAAAGAAAGTAATGAAATAAAGTGCACAATAAATGTAAAGGGCTTGAATGATCCCAAAATCATCCCCCACCAACCCCTGGTTTGTGAAAAAAAATTGTCTTCCATGAAACTGGTCCCTGATGCCAAAAAAGTTGGGGACTGCTACCTAAAACAACATCCATTTATTGTATTAGTTCAGAAGGTCAGGTGTCATGATGACATTGTGGGACTCTGCTCAGGACCTCGCAAGGCTACACTGAGGGTGTTGGCTGGCTGCTTTCTCATCTGCTTTCACATCTTGGTGTCCTCTTCCAAGCAATTCCTGTTATTGGCAGAATTCGGTTCCTTGGGACTGTAAGTTCTTCTTGGCAATCACCTGGGGGTCCCCTCAGCTTCTTGTGGTTGTCCTCTGGTGCTTGTCTATGGCTCCCTACACAGGGATCCCTTACATGCACAGTTCTCAATAGGGTCCACACTCCTGTGAGAATCTGAAGCAGCCACCTATCTGACAGGAGGCAGAGTTCAGCTGGTAACGTGAGCAATGGGGAGCGGTTGTAAATACAGATGATACTTCACTTGCTTGACTGCCACTCCTTCCTCCTTCTGTCTCCTTCCACCACAGGGGTTGGGGACCCCTGGCTTATATGAATTAAATGTAGGCTTAGCGGTTATAGCAAAACCCAAAATAAGTGGTTCAAAGAAAAGAGAAACTTCCACTCACTTAACTGTCTAGGAGCTGGCATGGCAGCTTCATGGCACTAAGAACCCAGGCTCCTTTTGCCTTCTGGATCTGCCACCCTCACTTGCTACCTGACCCATCTCTCAGTCCCCTTTCAAGGCAGAAAATTGAGGAAAGAAGGGGAACATTTCCACATTTAAAGGCATGTGCCAGAAGTGGCACACAAACATCACTTGTCTTCACAACTGAAAATCGGAAACTTTTCACAGCCTGGGCTTTGAAACTTGGCCACCTTCAGCCACAGAGAAGCCGGGAAAGTGTCTCCTTCTAGGCATTTCACTCAGCTACAAGTCAAGGGTTCTCTTATCTGAGAAAAAGGAGAGAACCAAGGTTGCGGACAATTAGCAGTCTCTGCCACAGTAGTCAAAGATCTGTCTCTTTTAAAAAAATCACCATGTCAGATCGTTTTGAGAACAAATTCCCTCAAATCTTTAAAAAATAGTTTTAGATCTATTGACTTTTATAGAGCATAGGAAGCTTCCCAGCCCATACTTTCAGGCTGGCATCACCCTGATATTAAAAACACAAATAATGCACAGATAAAGAGAACTACAGGTCAGTATCACTTATAAACACAGAAGCAAATCCTAAATAAACTATGATCAACAGTCTGTTATGGAAATCACACAAATTAATCAAGTAGAGTCTAATCCCAGAAATGCAAATATGGTTCAACATTAGGAAATTCACTTTATTAACAGATCACAATATAAAATAATATGGTCACCTCAAAATATGTTGAAAAATAATCTGGTAAAATAAAATACCTAATCCCAGATTTAAATTTTTAAAAAACTTTCTATTACCTGGAAATAGAAGGAAATTTCCTTATGTTGATAAAGAACATTGTGGCATTGATTGCTCTAGTCCCACATCATCCATTCTCACTTCCTCCCTTTTGTAATGGTCCCCAAACCCTAGCTTTAGGTAGGTACGTGGTCCCTAAGTTACAGACTACATTTCCCAGCCTCCTTTGCCATTGAGAGTGGTCAGGTGATTAATTTCAGCCAATGGGGTGTGAATAGAGGGCACACCTACAATTGCCTTGTTACTGCTTGAAAGAGGAAGCTCAATATCCCTTTCCCATCTCTTGCTAGCTGGAAAACAGCAATGACTGATCATGTTTGGAAGCTATCTGAGGAGAATAGCAGAACCAGCCCTGTGCTGCCTACCCTGGACTATCACTGTGAACTCTTATGTAAGAGATCTCAGTTAGCTTCTATCTTATTTGTGCCATAGTATTTTGGAGTCTTTTTCTTGCATCATTTAGCCTATGCCCTAAATCCCCACAAACATAATTTCTAATGATGAATCATTAGAAGCATCCCTATTAAAGTCAGGAACATGAAAAGGATACTTGCTATCATCTTTATTATACAACATTTTGCTGGAGGTACTAGTCAAAGCAATTAGGTGAGAAAAGGGATAAAATAATCAATATAAGAAAGCAAGAAATTTAAATTCCCATTTTATGCAGGCAATATGATCATTTTCTTTCTAACTGAAGAAGTACTAGAAAGAATAAGAGATTTCCATAAGTTTCTGGAATATATATAACAGGTTTTCTTTTTTATTACTTATTTTTTTAAATTTTAAGTTCTGAAATACATATGCCGGATGTGCAGGTTTGTTACATAGGTAAACTTGTGCCATAGTGGTTTGCTGCACCTATCAACACATCACCTAGGTATTAAGCCTCGCATGCATTAGCTATTTATCCTGATAATAGTTTTCCATACACAATGACCAGTTAGAAAATATAACAGGAAAAAAATCCTGTTCACAAAAACCAAAAAACAATAACATACTGACAAATATGTAGGAAGAAACTTGACAAAAAATGTGCACATTCTATTTTTAAAAACACTATAAGCTTTTCTTGATGATATAAGAAAGCTTTAAAAAATGAAAAGCAGACCATTTTTAGATGGTGTCCGCCACTATAAAGATGTCAGTACTCCTCAAATTCACTTTTAAATGTTATATATTCCCAATAAAAACTTTATAGAACTTGATAAAGTGATTTTCAAGTCCATCTGTTTGAGTCCAAGAAGAATAAAAACATCAAACATCTTACATGTTCTAGTAGCCTAAGTGCTAGAAACAGACACAGAAACAGACAAATAGATCAATGAAATAAGAGAGAATACAAAAAACAACCGCTGGATAAATTACAGTTTTGTTGGTGGTAAAGATGGCATCTTAGGTTGGTGGAGAGCACAGACTATTCGAGAAATAACCTTGAGATACTTGGCCCTCCATTTAGAAACAATTTTAGAACTTTACCTCACACCATATACAATAATAGATTCTAGTTAAATCAAATAGCTAAGAATAAAATTTTAAACTACTAAAGTGTGTGAATAAAAGATAGGGGAACATTCTCTAGAATGCCAAGTGAGCAAGACCTCCCTCAGCAAGACGCAAAAGAAGCCATAAAGTGGCAGATCTCAAATCTTTCCCTCTGTTCCAGCCACACTCCTAGCAGTTCCTGGACATTGCAGGCATGCTCAGCTCTTGCTGTTCCTAGGCCTGGCTGTCCTTCCCCCAGGCCTCTGTTTCAATGTTATTTTGTTAATGAGGCCTTTCCTGACCCTTTTCGAAAAATAGGCTTGGCTGGGTACCATGGCTCATGCCTGTAATCCCAGTGCTTTGGGAGGCTGAGACAGGAGGCTTGCTTGAGGCCAGGAGTTAAAGATTAGCCCAGGCAACACAGTGAGACCCCGACTCTACAAAAATAAAATAAAATAAAATTAGCCAGGCTTGGTGGTGCACACCTGTAGTCTTAGCTACTCAGGAGGCTGAAGTGGGAGGATCACTTGAGCCCAGGAGTTCAAGGATCCAGTGAGCTATGATTGTGCCACTGCACTCCAACCTGAGCAGAAGAGCAAGACCCTGTCTTCAAAAAACAAAAAACAAACAAACAAAAAATAGGCTTTAAAAGTAAAGTAAGCTTCTACTGCAATTCTGTGCTGAAATATAGCTCTACAACATGGTGGAATCAGGGGCTTTCTTGTTGGAAACATCTAATAGATTAGTTTGTCTCACAACACATTTAGGTCCTGAAGTCTCTCTACAACCTGTGCTTAAATGCTTCCGATGTCAGGGAAAGCATTATCCTCCAGGAGGATCTGTTCTGTCAATCTATCCACGAACCCATCCGTCATCCACCCATCCATCCATCCATCCACTCATCTATCCAGCCATCTGTCCAACAGCCCACCCATCCTTCCTTCCATCCATTCCTTCCTTCGCTACCTCCTCATCCTTCCATCCATCTTTCCATTCATCCATCCATCTACCCACTCATCCATCCACAGCAGCATGACACAAACATTTACAGAGCATGTATTATGCACCAGGCATGGTGGTAGGCACTGGAGTTTTTGAATTGAATATATCATGGTCAGGCTGTCAAGGACTTCAGAGTCTTGTGCATATAAACAAATAAGAGTAACACATTATGACAAGAGCTGTAATAGAGTTCTTTTTCAATTGCTATGGAAGAATGAAAGTAATAACTTCTGGGGGTGTCAGAGAAGGTTCCCAGCAGGGATAGCACATTAGCCAGGAGCTGAAGAATGTCTAAGAGATATCCTCCAAGCAGAGAAGGGAAGAAAGGCATTGTAGATGGCGGGAAAAGAAACAGAATGCAAACATGTATACATGAGAGCTTCATAAAATTGCAAATAGGAGGGCAGGACAGGGAATGCATGAGATGGGGGAGAGTGAGGCAGGAAGAGAGGCATCAGGCAGTGTGTCTGGAAAGGCGACAAGAGATGGATTCTGAAAATCTTTGCAAATCTTGCTTAGGTTAAAGTTTTGGTGAGTAGAACATTCTCTAGAAATCTCCGTAAAAAAAATATGCAAAGAATCCCCATGATGTTCTTACATTAATCTGTGCTGCTGGCTTGGGCTTAGATGCAGCTTTGCAGAATATATTTTTTAAAGTTTCATTATGCCACTGTACATCAAAATAGGCCAATATAAATTATAATACGGTCATGCCAATAGGACTTGCAAACACGATATTTTAAGTTTATATTGCATTCCAAGACCCATAAAAATTATTCCAAATGGCTGTTTGCTTTTTGAAGCCAAATGAAAAGGTATTTGCAATTTGATTATTAACAAATCAAATCACTGATATGATATTGGATTCGGTACATCTCAAACTGACTGAGAGTGAAAAATCCTCAGTGGTCAATTATGTAGCATGGCTGGTTTATAGTTTCCTGTGTGTCATTAAGAATAAGCACCACAGCCAACTCAGATTTTATTTTGATTTATTTTAACCATTTCTCTACTCTGAGAATTTCTCTTCTAGCCTCTAGCAGGCATAGCAGCTTTGCCCTAACTGACATTGGTGTGGGAATGACCTGTTGGATAGTTGACTAAGTGAACAGATTAAGGGGTGGATGCCTAGGTGAATGAATGAATAAATCGAACGAAGCATTATCACATGGATGAGGGAATTCATACCACTTACACTGCACTCCAGATCGGAATAACTGGAATCTCAAGAACCGAGTTGCTTTCATAGTGGAAAGAGTGCTGGTTTTCTGACCCACAGCATGTGGTTGCCCTTATTTTTGATATTGCTTTGTGGTTTTGCCCTGTGTCCTTGACTAATATAAAAGTTCCCTTTTTTAGATATGTTTAAAGCCTTTGGAGAATAATAAATAAAGAAAAAATAATATGTCTTCCAGTAAAATTGATCATTCTAGATTGAGCCTCCTGTGCAGTGTCTCTGATTCCTCTGCAGGTTCAGGGGAAACGTCCTCCTTCCAGCAAAGATATCTCTGTCCTGCCTCAGTAGGATGTGCTTTTGTTTTTAAGAAAGTCTCTTCTCACTCACTTCAATGTGAGACCTTCATTCCTGAGAATTCTCGGATGACCTAAACTCTGCTAATGTGCAGAAATGCATGACTCCAGAAAACACAGGATACACGTCTCCTGTTGAGAGGTCACTCCGTTTTGCCTTCTGATCAGAAACCTTGGGTTTTAGTTCCCCTCCTCTCTATGAAAAGGATTTGGGTTTGGCGCAGTCACACCTTGTCCTGCTCAGTTTTGAGCCATCTCCAGATGGCTACTGGTGCAAACAGTCCCCCACTCCCAGGTAGACACTGCTTCTGTGACAGCTTTCACAAGCTTCTTGCTATGCTGTTTTCAAACCTGAGTCTTACAATGAGTTGGGCAGGACAAACTTTAGGAAAGTTATGTGTCTTACACAGGGTCACAGAAACGGACACCTACTTGTGTCTATCCAGGGTCCACTTCCCCTCAGAATAGATATTTCCCTTAGATATTTTTTTTTTTTTTTTTTGTGGAATCTCTCTCTGTCGCCAGGCTGGAGTGCTACGGCACAATCTCAGCTCACTGCCACCTCCGCCTCCCAGGTTCAAGCGATTGTCCTGCCTCAGCCTCCCGAGTAGCTGGGACTACAGGCGTGTGCCACCACGCCTAGCTAATTTTTGTTTTTTTAGTAGAGATGGGGTTTCACCATGTTGGCCAGGGTGGTCTCAATCTCTTGACCTCATGATCTGCCCTCCTTGGCCTCCCAAAGTGCTGGGATGACAGGCGTGAGCCACCGCATCCAGCCTACAGATCTTCCTAAGAGATATCTTCCCCCACACTCAGGACTTGATTTGGGCAGAGCTCATGCCCATTCCATCTTGGAGGGGTAGAGAGTGTGCCTTCCATACCGCTCCCTTCTGGCCACATCAGGAATGTTTCAAAAAAGAGCCTGTTACCAGCCAATGAGGTGTCTTTCCAGGACTTTTGTTGAAAGCAGTGAGCAAGAGTAGTTTGTTCACTGGCATTGCTGGAAGCAGGGGTGAAACCAGTCTGGGAGTTCTGGGGGACAGCCAGTGGAGAGAGGTGGTTTAGAAAAGAAGCCAGCACAAGACAGCAAGACATGAGACAGGGAAAGAACAACACCCAGAGATAGTCTTTGAGCTCCTGGATCCAGCAATGCCTGAAACTAAATCTCCCTGGACTGTTACATTATATATGTATTCTGACTCTTCAAATGATCTGTCTCAAAATACAGCGGTGTAAAACAGTCATTCATTATTATCTGCATGGTTCTGTGGGTTGATGAGCTCAACCAGGTGGTCTTGCTCAGGGTTGTCGACACTATTGTGTTCAGATGCCAATCAAGCTGGATGAGCTGGGGACTGGCCAGGCATCGCTCTCCATGTGGCCTCCCACATGTGGACTTCCTCGTAGCACAGAGGTCTCAGGAGAGCAGGACTTCCTACTTAGTGTTTGGCTTTCCCTAGAGTACGTGTTCCGAGGGAACAAGGTGAGAGCTGCAACTTCTGCCTTGGAGGCCAGCAGCGTTATTTCCATGGGTTACCAGCAAGTCTCAGGGCCAACCCAGATCCAAGGGGAGGAAGCTACACAAGGGCATGTATACGGAAGACATGAGTCATTGAGAAGCTGCCTTTGGAGACCCGCTACCATGATATGCCAGCCAATACATTCACTTCGATGCCCGTAAAGTTAGGTTTCTGCCACTTGCAACCACAAGCAAGTTTGCCACGCACAGCCATAACCACAGCCTAGGTTAGGATGCAGCCCTGCTCTCCTGTCTCCCTCTCCAGCCCAATTCAGATGCCACTTCTTCATGCACCCTCCTCCATCCTCTTCCCCATACCAGAATTAATCTCTTCCTTCTTGAAATCCAAAGCTCTGTTGGAAATCAGTAGAAAGAACTGAACAAATCTGAGTCATCAATGAGGCTTAACACTCTACTGGGGAAACTTAAGCTGGGGAAACTGAGACGCAGAGAGGCAACACCAAAGTCACTCAACAAGTTTCTGGATTCAGGGAAGCACACAGAGCCCTTATCACATTCTCTCTATGGATATAATGTACACAGCTGATTCTCTGCACTGGACTGTAAACTCCTGATAAGCAGAGATTGTGCTACTTCCTCTCTGTATCCCCCACCACACCTTGGATGGGGTTTCAACAGGGACAGCTGCAGAACTTGTTTGCTGAAGCAACTTTTACCTCAGGACCTTCCCAAGTCTGCTCTGCCCAAAGCTATCATCCAGTTTCTGGGGAGCCCTCTCTCAGCCCCCACTAGAAAGTAAGGGCAGGAAGGACAAAAGGCAGCATGATGCAGCAAAAAAGCAGCACACAGGCTTGGCATCAGACAGGCCTGCATTCTATTTTTTTATTTTATTTTATTTATTTTTTTGGAGACAGAGTCTCACTTTGTTGCCGAGGCTAGAATGCAGTGGCGTGATCTTGGCTCACCGCAACCTCTGCCTCCCAGGTTCAAGCGATTCTCCTGCCTCAGCCTCCTGAATATCTGGGGTTATAGGTGCATGCCACCATGCCCAGCTAATTTTTGTATTTTCAGTAGAGATGGGGGTTTCACCGTGTTGACCAGGCTGGTCTCGAACTCCTGAACTCAGGCGATCTGCTTGCCTCGGCCTCCCAGAGTGCTGGGATGACAAGTGTGAGCCACAGCACCTGGCCAGGCCTGCATTCTAATACAGGCTCTACCAATTGCCAGGTGAACCTCCATTTTCTTATCTGTAAAATGGGACGTGATAATTATGCTTGCCTCCTGGCCATGTGTCTGTGCAATGCAACAATGTATGCAAAAGGGCTTTGAGATTCTAATAAGCTACATCAACGCAGGGGGTTGGCATCATTAATAAAATTGGATGCACAGAAGCCCATGTGCTGACTGGGCTGGGGAGGGGATGGTGGGGCACCACAGCCCAGATCCCCAGAAGAGCTGTCCCCTCTGCCTTCCCTTCTTGCCCACCCCACAGCTTTTTCCAGGCCCAGGGAAGAGCAATGGCACCAAGAGCTGCCCCTCACAGCCCAAGGCCAAGGAGAGCCTGAGTGCCCCTCAGATTTCTGCTCCCCCTGCAGATTTCCACCCATTATTAGCCCCAAGTGGGGAAAGAGACATGACTAATCGTGCCCACAGTTGCCTCCTGGCATGGACAATTAGCCACCTGCATCTAATTCTGAGGCACCCAGAGGCTAATTGCATCTGCCAGACCCCATGGGCATGTGAGTGTGTGTGTGTGTGTGTGTGTGTGTGTGTGTATGTGTGTGGATTCTTAAGCTACCAGTGGGCACCAAAACAGAGGCTGTTAAGATGAGTGGGTGTTATTGCATTCAACACTCACCAAGAGCCTGCTGGCCCCTGAACACAAAGGAACCAGGGCATGACATTGTCCTTCCCTATGAAGGAGGGACAAAGGAGGCTTTCATTGGTGAATGAGCAGAGCACATCCCCTAGCTGGTGAGCCTGCTCTGACTCACTGTCTGGGTGGAGGGGTTGACTTCAGGGTGGCCACTGCCATCGGAACTACGTGCCCCAGGGTTCCGGAAAGATGCCATCCTGGACCCTCCTCTAAACCCCTCTCCTCCCTTCAGAGCTCTGAGCATGCTGTATTTCGATGCAGATACGTTGGCCTGTATGCCTTCCCCTCTCTCTGGCTCAGGGTTGGGCACACAGTAGGTGTTGAGAAGATGTGTGTGGATGAATAAATGAGTGAGTAAATGAATGAATGACACCTGCTGCCTCCATCAGGGCATCCTGGTTTCAGCCTGTTTTGTTAGGGCACCCTGGCATATGCCTTCTCATTTCATGCCCATCCTCACCAAGCAGCACGCAGAGATCTCCAGGGGGTTTGGCTCTATGGGGCAACACTGACATCTCCCCCGATTCCAGCCTGCACCTGCGTTGATCTGGACGCAGGCCAAGTGCCTGACCTTTACCTCCAACCCCTGCTTTCACTCCCTCTCCTGCAGCAGCTGCTCCCCTTGGCTGCTGATGACTCTGGGCCCCATCTAGAGACTTCCAGCTGGAATTCCCAGTCCTTGGCTCCACATCCATCTCCTTTGCATCTGCCTAGGGGGCGGGCCTGCCCTGGCTGGTCCCATGGGACTTAATCTTCTCAGGCCACCTCCCCTGACCCCCTGTGGGGCAGATGGAGACTACACCCTCTGAGCCACTTGAGCCTATCCCTGCCCAGGCCTCCATCTGGCCCCATTCCACTCCTCCACAGAGCCCTTTGCCTAATGTGGCTCAGTTGTTTGCAGAGGATGCTCAGGGCTGGCAGCAGAGAAGTGGTTGTTAAGGTCAAAGTAGACCACTGCTATGATAAACTCCCACCTCTCAGAGGCTCCCCACAATAACACACAATGTAGGCCTTTCGCAGTGACTCACACCTGTAATTCCGCAACTTAGGAGGCCAGGGTGGGAGGATCGCTTGAGCCCAGACCAGTTTCAACAACATAGTGAGACCCCGTCTCTACAGTTTTTTTTTTTAATAAGAAATAAATAACACGCAACACAGCCCAACATGGGTGGTTGAGGGTGTTCTGCTCCATGCAGTGATCCCACCAGCCAGGACTCCTCCATCTGGGGCTCAGGGTCCCGCACTGCCCCATCTGCATTCAGCAGGCAGATGAAGGACAAGGGAGTATGGAGGATAACAGGGAGGTTTCCATGACCTTGTCTAGAAGGAGCATTCCTCATCTCTCCCACATTCCATTGAACTCAGTCATATGGAGGCACCTAACTGCAAGGAAGCCTGGGACTTGTACTTCACTTATGTGCCCAGGAGGAAAAATGAACAACTCACTGGTCTCTGACACTCCCCACCTAGGATCTTGAATATAAAGCAAAGAAAATGAGCGATTAGGTATTTCCTCTGTGAAACACCACGACGTGGTATCCAAACTCCCTGCCTCATTCCTTGGCCTTCCCTCTCCCCGCTTCCACACCCTGTGTATACTCCAGCCACTTCAAAACCAGTGAGTTAGGACCCTGAAGCTGCCCCCAGGCTGTTGGAAAGGTCTGTGGTTTGCTTATTTCATTTCCTCTGCCTCGGGTGTCCTCTCCATGTCCCCCACACTCTACTCCACCTTCAAGACCCCCCTCAAGGGCATGCTTCTCTGCAGAACCGTCCCCGGCCTCCTTCCCAGAAGAGGTGGCAGCCTGCTCACTCTCTGCCACCATCGTGCTCTGCACCTGCCCACACACACTTTCTTCTCCATGGTCCACCTGGCAGTCCACCTGCATGTGTTAAATTGTGTCCCCCAAAAAGATACATCCAAATCCTGACCCCTGGTACCAGTGAATGTGACCAAGTTTGGAAATAGGGTCTTTGCAGATGTAATTAGGTTGAGCATCTCAAGATGAGATCATCCTGGATCTAGGACTTGTGCCCTTGTAAGAGAAAGGAGAGGGAGATGTAACACAGAGACCCAGGAAGGCCCAGGGAGAAGGTCATGTGAAGATGGAGGTAGAGGTGGGAGTGACACAGCGCGAGGCAGGAACACCGAGGACTCCTGGCAGCCACTAGAAGCCAGGAGGGAGGCGTGGGGCAGATTCTCCCACAGACCCCTTAAAGCAGCAGTCCCCCATATTTTTGGCACCAGGGACGGGTTTCATGGAGGACAATTTTTTCACAGACTGAGTAGGGGGATGGTTTTGGGATGATTCAAGTACATTCCATTTATTGGGCACTTTAGTGCCATTGTAACATACAACAAAATAATTATACAACTTACCGTCATGTAGAATCAGTGGGAGCCCTGAGCTTGTTCTCTTGCAACTAGATGGTCCCATCTGGGGGTGATGGAAGAGACTGACAGGTCATTAGGCACTAGATTCCCATAAGGAATGTGCAACCTAGATCCCTCAAATGCACAGATCACAACAGGGTCCACACTGCTGTAAGAATCTAATGCCGCCACTGATCTGACAGGAGGCGGAGCTCAGGCAGTAATGCTAGTGATAGGGAGTGGCTGTAACTACAGATGAAACTTCCCTCACTAGCCTGGCACTCACCTCCTGCTGGGTTGCCCAATTCCTAACAGGCCATGGACAGGCACCAGCCCATGGCCTGAGGGCTGGGGACCCCTGCCTTAAAGAACCAGCCCTGCTGACACCTTGATTTCAGACTTTTGGCCTCCATTACTGTGAGAGAACAAATTTCTGTTGTGTTAAGCCACCAGATGTGTGGCGATTTGTTACAGCAGTTCTGTGAGTCAAATACACCACTCACGTGGCCTCTGACCACTAAAAGCCAGCTGCGGATGTTATATCCGGAGCCACAGCTCCAACGTTTTGAGAGGCCAGGCAGGTGATGTGACTATGTGTAGGACCTAAGAGAATGCCTGAGCCTGTGTTGAGCATGAAAATATACGCCTCCCTGGAGAATACTCACGTTTACTTTTGTTTAGAAAAGAAGAAAAACTAAAAGACAGCGCTATGACAGTGAAACAAAACAGTGTTAGGAATTTGGCGTGTAGCTAGGTGACCATATGTCCTCATTGTCCTGAGACGACCCTGGATTATCCCTGTTGTGCCCGTGTAATTTTTCGTAGGCCCCTTGACCCTCAGAAGCATCCAGAGTGAACGGTGAATGGCGGGCTCACTCATGGGCCATGAGTTCTCTCCCGCCTTCAGAACAAGCATTCAGAAAAGATCTGCCTTACCCCACCTCCAGTCATGTCCCCATCCCATGGAGCGTTTAGATGATTATTCAGCAAATATTCGCTCCCTCCTGACCCCCAGTTCCATGGGAGGAACTTTTTTCCCTATCCAGCAGATGCAGGACTTGCCCTTGTGACCGCTTTGGCTTCACGGTGGGCAGAATGTGCTTCTCTGCTGCTACATCTTGGTCCCAGCCCCATGATTTGCTTTGGTTAACGGGATGTTAGCAGAGATCACTGAGCCGAACTGAAAAGCACTTGCACAAGTGAGACATACCCCTTACACCTGTGGCATCACGCGGAGAGTTTCTCCCAGGTACTTGCTGCTCCTTTTTAACATTTTATTTTATTTTTTAACTTTTATGTTAAGTTTGGGGTACATGTGCAGGCCTGTTACGTAGGTAAACTACATGCTGCAGGGGTTTGGTGTACAGATTATTTTACCACCCAGGTACTAAGCATAATACTCAATAGGTAGTTTTTCAATCCTCACCCTCCTGCCACCCTCCACCCCCAAGTAGGCCCTGGTGTCTGTTGTTCCCTTCTTTGCGTCCATATGTACTCAGTGTTAGCTCCTACTTGTAAGTGAGAACATGTAGCATTTGGTTTTCTGTTCCTGCACTAGTTCACTTAGGATAATGACCTCCAGTTGCAATCATGTTGCTGTAAAGGACGTGATCACGTTCTTTTTCATGGCTGCATAGTATTCCACGGTGTACACGTAACACATTTTCTTTATCTAGTCCACCGTTAATGGGTATTTAGGTTGATTCTATGTCTTTGTTCTTGTGAATAGTGTTGCAATGAACATACAGGTGCATCTGTCTTTACAGTAGAACAATTTACATTCCTTTGGGTATATACTCAGTAATGGGATTGCTGGGTCAAATGGTAATTCTGTTTTAGTACTTTGAGAAATCGCCAAACCATTTTCTACAATGGCTGAACTAATGTGCATCCCGACCAGCAGTATATAAGCATTCCTTTTCTCTGCATCTTTGCCAGCATCTGTTGTCTTTTGACTTTTAGATAATAACTTGCTGCCCCTTTAGCCTGGACCCTGGGATGAACACCCTTGGAGCAGATCTGAGCCCAGTCCTCAGAGAGAAGCCAAACCCAGCCAAGTCCTGCTTACATCAGCTGAACCCCCACCAACCTGCAGAGGTATGTGAGAAAAACAAATGCATATTGTGGTACGTCCCTGAGGATCTGTGATTGCTTGTCACTCAGCGACAGCTGACTTATACAGCCACACACTACCATCTGATGCCACTGTGTTTGTGTTCACTCCCAATTCCCTGGGTTCCAGCTCCAGACTCCAGGCCCTGACTTCAGTAAGGGTCTCGTGCCTCTCCACCCAGCTAGGACCTTGGCTGATCTCTCCATCCCACCTCTGGGGAGGCCTCCTCATGTCAGACTTCAGCAGTGGGGCAGAGGGGTGGGGAGGAGATCTGGAAAATCACAGGATTTCCCTTGTTGTACTGTATTAAATTAATGACATGTCTGCAAACCTTCTAAGCCAGCACTGTCCAACAGAAACAGAATGTGAGCCAGGTATATAATCTAAAACTTTCCAGTAGCCACATTAAAAAGTAAAAAAGAGGCCAGGTGTAGTGGCTTACACCTGTAGTCCCAGCACTTTGGGAGACTGCAGGGCAGGGAATCACTTGAAGCCAGGAGTTCAAGGCCAGTCTGGGCAATAAAGTGAGATCCTGTCTCTACAAAATATTAAAAAATTAGCTGGGCATGATGCTGCACACCTGTAGTCCCAGCCACACAAGAGGCTGTGGTGGGAGGATTGCTTGAGCCCAGGAACTGGAGGCTGCAGTGAGCTATGATCGCGCCACTGCACTCCAGCCTGGGTGACAGAGTGAGACCCTGTCTCAAAAATAAATAAATAATTAATTAGTTAAGAAATAATGATAGTATTTTTTTTAAGTAAAAAGAAAGTGAAATTAATTCTAATAATACATTAAATTTAGCCCAATACAGCCCAAATATTATTTCAACATGTAACCAACATTAATTATTTAAATTATTATATGTTTCTAATATACAATAAATATGCATTATTTAACAGATATTTTGCATTTCTTTTCACACTCAGGCCTTGAGGTCCAGTGTGTATTTAACAGGCACAGCACGCCTCACTTCAGACCTGCCACATCTCAGTGCTTAGCAGCCACATGTGGCTCACGGCTACCATACTGGACAGAGCAGCTCCGAATAATGGAAGGCAGAACTCCATGTCACCAGTGCGTAACGTGGTGCCTGGCACACAGGGGCCAGTCAGTAAAGAATTCCTGAATGGATGAATGATAAACACACAGGCATTGCTTTAAAGCTGAGAACAGGTGGGCAGACCTGTTATCCATGGGGGGGAAGAAAACACACCTACGGCTTAGACTAATCAAATTTTCAACATAACGGATGGTGGTGTTTTGGAAGGTCACGTTGGCTGGTGCTGTGTCTGCGTCCTAAGCAGACTTGCTCAAAGGGGTCATATGCGATGAAAATATCATCTCAGACAGCATTTCCCAAACTTGTCTGACCACTGCATGTTATTTAAATTGTTCTTTTTTTTTTTGTCAGGATGCCAATAGAGGCTCATGTGATACTGTTTAAATTAAAGCAGACAGAAAAAAAAGTGGTCTCAGAGTTGAATTAATTGCTGTAAGAAATGATCAAAATTTGATTCATATGCTTAATATAAAGTAAACATTGAATAATTGCACCAATAAAATCATGAGATAAAATGCATAACAAAGACCGGCAATTGTCAAATAGAAACACACACAGCTTGGCAGTGAGAGGCAAAATATACAACCTGCTGCCCAACCTCACGCTTCCTGCCTAACGTGATCTGTCAGGAGACTTCCTATTGTCAGGTGCAGGGCACCCTTTCCCAAAGGAAGACCAGAACTTAAAAATAAAAACTACGACCAGCCTGGCCAACATGGTGAAACCCCGTCTCTACGAAAAATACAAAAATTAGCTGGGTGACGTGGCACACACCTGTGATCCCAGCTACTCAGGAGGCTGAGGCAGGAGAATCGCTTGAACCTAGGAGGCGGAGGTTGCAGTGAGCCAAGATCACACCACTGTACACCAGCCAGGGCGACAGAGTGAGACTCTGTCTCAAAAATAAAATAAAATAAAATAAAATAAAACTAATAAAAACTGTCACTAGTCAAAGATGTATCATGTGTCAGTCACTGTTCTAACTCTCTGAGGCTGATACCACAATCAGGGTCATTTTATGGATGAAGAAACTGAGTCACAAAGAGGTCAAGTAATTTCCAGGTCAGGTTGAACCTGGGGATTCTGGTTCCAGAGCCGCTGCTCTTAACTGTTATACCACACAGCCTCTCTTGTTAAATCATTAGAACCACTCTATACATTTTTTGCATTTTTCTAACGTACACTTTAAAATGAATTTAAGACGAACAATGCCACCAGCTGTGAACACTCCTGTCCTTTGGAATACCGTGAACATCTCATGGAACCTTTGTGTGCCATGGAACGGAGTTTTGGAAATGGTGCTGGAGAGATATATGCAAACTCTATTTAATATTGCCAGAAGCTATTTCAAACCATTTACTGATTGATTTCATCACTCCCCTTTCTCACCACCCCTCTTTCCAGAAGAACATCTTACAATAAAAACTGAGTAAATTCAAAGCAAGCAGGAAGGTGTAATATTACAGGTAATGCTATAGAAATTAAGGCCGAAATCTTGTTCTGAGCTTCCCAACAGCTGGAGTCTGGAGTGAAGGCCGGCTGGCCATGGAGTTCTTACTGTCTTAGAGGTAGGACCAGCCCATGTGTCAAGAGAACCAATTTTTCTTGGCCCAGCGCCCTAGAATGCATTTGTCATAGAGACATTTGCATAAGTGACATTGAGCAGTGTAATGAATTATATCCCCAAGAGTCATTTTACAAAAAAATAAAAATAAAAAAAAATGCAATGGTGCTCCTTGGATGGTTCTTGCATCACCATGGAACCTTTGCTGAGGGCAAAATGTTAAAGTTTTGCTCCACAAAAGCAATTCTACAGGGGAAATCGAATAACTCCGGCACCTTCACTCTAGGCCGAAAGGAAAGCGGAAGTAAATCTGGAATTTCAGCTTAAGCTGCTTTCCAATCTGTTCTTCCATCTTTATGCCCACAGCCTTCTTCAGCATTGTCTCCCAATACCCAGCCCTGAGCACTTCCTGTCTTGCTCAAAAGATTGCAACCATTCTGCAAGAATGTGGAAGTGACTACCTGGTCTGTTTTGTTTCTCTCCATGCACCAGCACAGGATAGACGCTCACTGAGTGTTTATTGCTGAATGAAGGAATCATTCAAAACTTAAAAATAATAAAAAAAAAAGGTCTCACATCACTCCTGCCAACTTGCTGGTCCCCAAACTCAATGTGCCCTCGCCTTTCTCTGTGCCTTCCCTGGCCTGGCCCCTGCTGTTAAAATCATACTCAGACGCCAACTCCTCTATGAAATTTCCCTCCTTGCCTCCCGCGGAAATGTATACCATCTTCTCCATTCTCCCTGGCACCCAGCACAGACGGCTGCTTACCCGGGGCAGCAGGCAACAACCGCTTTTGATGTCAGGAAGCCTGGCTTTGAGGGGCTCCAGTAAGGCACTTAAGCAAGACTGAGCCTCGGTTTTCTTGTCTATAAAATGGCCAATCGGGAAGGAGGAGAGCTCTCTACATTACAGAGAGCTACGTTAATGTGCATCCACCCAGCAGTGCCCCTCCAGCCTGCAGGCGGCTTTACAGCAAGGTACTCATCAGCCTCACCTCTCCATCACCAAAATGTCTAGCAGTGGCCTGGCTCAGAGGACTGAATACATGCTGGCAGATTTAAATGCAAGGGTTACGATACATGTGCTTTATGGCTGGCATGCTAGGTCTCCAACCCAAATATTCTGGGCAATATTCATAAATATCTAGAATTAACTCCCAACACTTCACATTTCTTTGATTTCATGGTTCTAAGAATAGAAATAACCTTTCAATTTTAAATAGAAATTGCAGAGCTGAAGACAAGTGACGAAAGTCTTCCAAGACATGCAGGCTCAACTGCAGAGTTCAGGCAGGGCACGGAACACCGAGGGGGAGGTCTGTTTGACAAATCTTTGAGCGAAGCCAGAGTTCCGGAGAGCGAGGTCTGAGGTGGGCTCCGCTGGAGGCAGGCACAGCCTGGGCAGAGATGATGATTAGCAATAAACGGAGAACACCTCAGGGGACCCTCCTACAGACAGTCTGTCACCCAGTGTTTTTACCATTCCATTTCAAAGTTTAATTAGATAATCACTTTCCAATGCCTAGATGCAATTAACCCCTTTAGAGCAGCCCTCGTTCACAGTCAACTTTCACAGGCCGCAGAAGCTGAAATGCCCATGACGAGCCTGAGCGTCGCAGATTTCAGGAAAACATTTCTCAAGGAGAAAAATAACTAACAAATATTTGTGGGTTTTAAAGACAGAACTTCTTTCTTCAATGCCAGAAAGAAACCATTTCTCATCCAAGAGTTCAGCGTGAACCATCAGTCTCCTTCCTCGTATAAGCCCATGGACAGAACCATCTTCAGGCGCAGCCAGGCTGAACTCTTCTGTTGAGGAAGAGAAAGGGGCTTGCAGCCTGTCCTTCAAGGCCACTTGCCCGGCCAGCTACACGCGCAACCCCCTCTCCCTTCCTTGCAGGATGCTGTGCTTGTCCCATTCGATTTAACACACTGGGAGAATGCAGATTCCCTGTGGTCCTCCTTCGCCCATGTGATTCACAAACCCAAGACGGCAAAAGGCCAAACTGATTTCACAATGTCCCTGAACTTTCTTTTCTTTTTTTAGAGATGGGGTCTCACTGGTCTCAGTCTGCCCAGGCTGGTCTCAATCTCCTGGCCTTAAGCAATCCTCCCACGTCCGCCTCCTGAGTAGCTAGGACTAGAGGGGCACACCACCATGCTCAGCTTCCCTGGACTTTCAAAAGCAATTTGTTTATTTGCATGGTCTTTTAAAGCACTCCTATATTTCCCGTGACCCTTCCACTATCCCCATGCGGCGGACAGGAAAGGGACTGTTATTTCCATGTGACACACAAGGACACTGACTCACAGAGAGGTCAGATTCAATGTCTCACAGCTGGTAAGAGGCAGAGCAAGATTCCAACTCACGGCCCCAGATATAGGCTCCCAGTCACACATTCTTTCCACTACGCTGTCTTTATTTATTCCACACCTCCTTATTGATTGCCTCCTATGTGCTAGGCCCTAGGGATTCAGCACCTCACAGGTCACAGGAGCTGCCTATTCTCAATAGATTATGAAACTAATGGAGGAAGCAGACATAAAGCTGAAGCATGAGAGTCCAGTGAGAACTGGAAGCCCTGGAAGCCACAGAATCCCAGCCCATGAGCCCAACCTAACACTGGGAAGCCAGGTGAATAACAGCAGAGCCAGGACTGGGGTGAGCAAGGCTGGAGGAGACACTCAGTCTGTGGGGCATGCAAGTCCTGGCCCTGTGACTCATGGGCACACTGGAAAATATTTAATGACTGGCTCTGGGGGGAAACAGACCTGTTGTGTGGTGTCTGTCCATTCCCATGGTGTAAACGCTTCCACAGCAGCTGATGTCAAGCTGCCAATGTGAAGTCACTGCAGGTTGGGAAGAGATGCACACGTGTGCTCCTGCAAGCTGGCACAAGCTGGTGGCAGCCAGTGGAGGCCGACTCCAGCATGTCACTGAAGTGACATCTAGAGCAAGGCCTGAAGGGCTAATCACAGGGTGGACACAAAAGATGGATTTGAGTTTGAGTGAGGCCAGAGGCAGAACTGAGGACAGGTTTTTACAGAGCTGTGCTGTCCAATCTGTACTCACTAACCATATGTGGCTATTTGCTTTAGACTAAAATTTATTACAATTAAAAATTCAGTTGTTTGGTGGCACTAGACACACTTCAGGCGCCACCTGTGGCTAGTGGCAATCACATTGGATAGCACACATTTTAGAACATTTCCATCCTCATTGAATGTTCTATTAGCTAGCACTGTAGGGAAGGAGGGAGGGAGGATGAATTTCTAGCAAGAAAAGAGAATCTGTGACATGGAAGATGAAAGGTCAGCTAAAATAAGTTTCCTCAATATCCCAGTTTTACCAAGGATCAGCCTCAAATGAAGGATGCATTGAATGAACGAAAGAAAGTTAAGATGTTGAGCTCCTCTACTGTGATAAGCCTTTTCTTTTCTCTTCTCTTCTCTCTCCTTTCTTCCTTTCTTCTTTCTTCCTTTCCTCCTTTCCTCCTTTCCTTCCTCCCTTCCTCCCTTCCGCCCTCCTTTCCT
>NW_012116488.1:9236528-9241528 GCF_000951035.1 Colobus angolensis palliatus
TTTTCTTTTCTTTTCTTTTCTTTTCTTTTCTTTTCTTTTCTTTTCTTTCTTGTCAGGGTCTCACTCCGTCACCTAGGCTGGAGTGCCATGGCATAATCTTGGCTCACTGCAGCCTCGACCTCCTGGGCTCAAGCCATCCTCCCACCTCTGCCTCCCAAAGTGTTGGGACTACAGGCGTGAACCACTGCACCTGGCCCCGTAGTGAGATTCTTGCTGGGTGATCTGCTCCCTGCCCTTGAGGAATTTACAGCCCTGGTACACAGTAGGTGCTCAATACATGTGTCAAGCATTTTGAACCATCTCCGGGACAGCGTTCCATGGAGCTTGCTTTGGGATACACCTGTCCAAACACAGCCCTGTGTGAACAGGTGGAGGCCAGGGCTAAAGCTACTGCTTAGGTGCTCAGGTGCTCAGGTGCTGGCCCACAGAGCATCTGGCTTGGGTTAAGACACCCATTGGGAAGTAGCTTTCTCTCCGAGAATGTACTGTGTATGTTTCTTGTTTCATCAGCATATAGGAGCATGGTGGTGACGATTACAGATACACAGTGATCGGGTCAGCTGCTGAGAAAACCAAGCCCGTGTTTAACAGCTAAGGCAGCAGCAAGCCTTTGGTGGAGCCCAGCACTGCCCCACCTCATGGAGTGGGAGCCGGACTGGAACCTAGCTCCACTTTTCTCCAAAACCCATGCTCCGTCCCTACCCTCTACACCTTCGCCTCTTGATCACTTCCGTATCATAGCTGCTGTTCATCCGAGAACCTGGTTTCCTTCCCAGCAGTCCTTCTTACCTCTCTTCCCGGAGCCCGTGTCACTCTCACAGCCACTCTAAAAAGGAAAAAGAAAGGTGACTTTTATTCCATTCTAAAAGTAAAATCGCACTCTTTCAAGAAAATTAGAAGGTAAAAGAGAAGTGGAAAGATAAAGGAGGAAAAACTTTGCCCATCGTTCCAACCGTACAGACACAGGCACTGCGCAGGTATTTTCCGTGTAACTTACTTTGTGTAGCATCTTTTTTGTGATCATGCTGTGGATTCAGCTTTGAATCCTGCTTTTCGTCTCAGCACATGATCACCTGCACTCCCAGGTTACTGTACATGGTACTCCATGGCAGCATCAATTTTACGTGGCCGATGGACCCTGGTTTACTTAAACCATCCACTTTTGTTGGACATTTAGGTTATTTGCAATTTCTCTTTCATATATGGCAGCTTGGTTTACTTCTCCAGACACAAGCTTTTTCCATGTTTCAGGTTATTTCTTTGGGATAGATCTTCAGCAGTGGAATTACTGGATCAAAAGGTATGTTACCTGGCTGGGCGTGGTGGCTCACACCTATAATCCCAGCACTTTGGGAGGCTGAGGCGGGTGGATCGTCTGAAGCCAGGAGTTCAAGACCAGTCTGGCCAACATGGCAAAACCCCGTCTCTTCTAAAAATACAAAAATTAGCCAGGGGAGTGGCACATGCCTTTAATCCCAACTACTAGGGAGGCTGAGGTAGGAGAATCACTTGAGCCTAGGGGCAGAGGTTGCAGTGAATGGAGATCTCACCACTGTACTCCAGGCTGGGCGACAGAGAAAGACCCCATCTCAGAAAAAAAAAAAGGGTATGATTATCGTAAAGGTTCTTAATACAGATTGTCACATTTTTTTTTTTTAACCAATTTATGCCCCCAAAGCTCTGTATGCATCCTGTCTTCTCTCCTCTCTCACCAGCCTTGGGTTTTATTGTAATCTTTCCTCACTTCCTAGGTTCATGTACTAACTCATTGTTTTGATCTGAATTCCTTTCACTATTTTGGTGATGGAGCCTTCTCTCAAATACCAACAACCTTTGAAAAGTTTAGTGGCCACTAAAACTGGACACATCTTTAATAAAAGTGTGCCAGGTTCCAAGGCTGCCAGATCAGCAGGGAAGACGCAAGGCTCTCCTGGAAAGTCCAAACTCTGGGAGCTTGGGGAGGATTCTCCGTGATCGCTGGCTCCTGGGCTCCGGTATGCTGTCTCCATCACCACTCCATTCCTACACTCACCTAATGCCACCTCTTGAATGAGGACAGTGAATTCCAAATGAACGTCGATTTGTCTGTGTTTATAAAGCAAAGGAAAAACGAAAACAAGCCTGGCCAGAGTGAGCTGCAGAAGGCACCTGTGACCCTACACACCAGAAGCTCAGGCAGCAACGTCCGGGGGAGACTAATTCCAAGACGTTGGATATAAAAGAGGTGGCTTGCATTCTAGATGACTGTGCTAGAGGCCTGTGATTCTTCTGTGAAACTCCCTGGGGAGCAGGGGGCAGAAAGAATATAACAGAAATATGAAGCTGGAGGCTGAGAAACAGAAAAGGAGAGAAAAGGCAGGGCCTAGTGGCTCAGGCCTGTAATCCCAGCACTTTGGGAGGCCAAGGCCGGCAGATCACTTGGAGGCCAGGAGTTCCAGGCAGCCTGGCCAACATGGAAAAACTCCGTCTCTACTAAAAATACAAAAATTAGCGGGCATGGTGGCGGGCACCCAACAGTGAGAAGTGGGATAGCGCCACTGCACTCCAGCCTAGAGGGAGACTCTGTCTCAAAAAGAGAGAGAGAGGGAGAGAGAGGGGGAGAGAGAGGGAGGGAAACAGGGAGGGGGGAGAGAGAGAGAGAGAAGAAAAAGTTACAAAGAAGAAAAAAGACAAATGGCAAGAACGCTGTAGGATGGGGAGAGGCAGAAAGAGGAAAGCGGAAGACAGAAATGGTGATCCGCTGCTCTAAAATAAATTAAACAGGGAGAAAAGAGAGACTCAGGGGTATGCGGACAGAGAGTGGAATGGGGAGGCACAGGACGAGGGAGTCCCCCAGGCCGGAACAGGCCAGAAAGCCAGACCCCAGTCGAGGGGACGGGGCAAGCCGAGGGGTGGGGAGCAGACGGGAGAGAGGGCGTCGCTGAGCCTCGAACACCCAAGGAAAAGCAGCCCCGCCGCGCCACTTCCGGGGGTCCGGGCTTGGGCCACTCGCCCCATGCCCAGGGTTCGGGGGCGACACCAGCGGGCGGCCACAGCCAAGGAAGGGGCTCCCCAAAGTTTGCAATAAAATCACCCACGCCCGCCTCCATCTCGGAGGGACCTCGTGCAAATGCACCAAGCCCGGGCGCCCCCTCGGTCCCTCGCCCGTCTCGCCCACCTCGCCCCCCAGCCTTTGCTGCAGCCGGGGCTGCTTCTCCCGCGGGCGGGTGGTGCTTGGCGGCGGCGGCGGCGCGTGAGCCAGCTCGAGGTAATCCCCGATGACGACGCTAGAGGGCGCGCAAGGGTTGCTGCGCCGCGCCGGGTCCGCGAGGAGCGGCGGGTAGAAACGCAAAAAGCGTAGGGTCTGCGGGTGTCGGGACGAGCAGTCGGGTGCTGGGGGCTGGACAGTGGGTGCTGCGGAGCCGGGTAGTGGGGTGGTGGAGGCGCTGGCCCCGATGGCTGATGGGAGGGTGCCATGCAGGGAGGTGTTGCGCACTTTATTTGGAGAGAGGTTGCCCCTGAATTAAATCTTTGCAAGACTGAAACAAGCCGGTGCAAAACTAAATGAGAGACAGGTGGAGGCAGGCAGGGCAGGAGATGCCCTGCACCTTGCTCCCTGGGTTACTGAACCCCCAAAACGGCCTAGAGGAAGAAATAGTCTGATCTCACCAGTACTCACCTCTCTCCACACACGTACACGTCCTTTCAGAATGGGGTTGGGCGGGGGAGGTGGTGAACTTTAAAAGGCTTTTAAAGCAAAAAAAAAAAAAAAAAAAAAAGAGGTTTGCACGAGGCTGAGGTACTTGAAACGATTTTTGTGTTGCAAATTGCTATGCTTTTACTGAGGCGCTGATGAAAATAAATGAAGCTCCTCTCTCTCTTTTTGCTAATAAATGAAATGAAAAAAGCGCCATTATTATGCCACCTGCTTCTAATTCCTAATTGTGGTAACTTAATTCTCAGATTGTTGTTAGCTGCTTAATATCGCAGGCGCACAAGCAAAAATAAAAATAAAAATATGAGGGCCGTTTGGGTCTTTTTTGGCCGACGAGGTGGAAGGTGCTTGGACTCAGTTTTTTGTTTAGTTTGGTGGCAGTTTCCACAGTGAAATGTGCGCACGGTATTGGAAGGGAGAAATCTTTATTCTGTTCAGCATCCCAAGGGGAGCTCAGAAGCAATAAAACGGCTTCTGAGATGCTCAAAACCTAAATAAATAGTCCATGAAAAATGATCAGTGACAAGGTCCATATTTTTTCCGTCCTGAAATAGAATGTTGCGTATTTCCTATAAAAGAAGAAAACATTAATTTTTATAAGCTGGTTCCTAAATGCCGTCTATGAACCTCTGAACCACACAGCTCCCAGCCTGGGCATTGTAGCTGGGTCTGAAAAACCTTTCTTTTGGGTGTGTCACAGATGACAGGTAAACTCCTTTCCAGTCATTATTTCCAGGCCCTCCAGTCTGGGGAGGTGGAGATGGTGATGGGTCGGGGCCGGGCGGGGCCGGGGTGGGGAAGAGACTCTGATTTAAAATTTCTCCCAGGCAAATAGAAATTACCAGATCTGAATCACGATTTTGCCAAAGTCAAGAGCTATATTTAGCTTCTTCTCTTATTTTCCATTAAAACCAAGTTTTTTTGTTTGTTTTCCATGGTCTCTCTTATTGTTGGGAAGTTCCGGAGTATCAGACGTGTTAGGAGAGTGTGAGAGAGCCCCAAAGAATTACAAATTCAGGAGAGAAAATGCCATGTTTCTCTGGTACAATTATGAAAGGATAGAATATTGCCTTACGCTGTAACACATTTTTTTTTCTTCTCTAGTTCTAGGCAAACAGCTAAATAAACACGTAAGAATAATAAGCATTTAATCAAGAACAATTTGTCACGATGTTGCTAGTCAACAAGACAGAACTGCCTTCTGTGAAACCGAATGAAATCAACTTAATACTTCATGCCCTGGCCTCCTTGGCCTTTGAGTTTTTCACAAGAGATGCGTTTGTCCCTTATGGCCGTGAATGAGAGT
>NW_012116488.1:9244028-9249039 GCF_000951035.1 Colobus angolensis palliatus
AAACACCCCCTTCCAGACTGCGTGGGACAGGCCTGGGATGGAAATGCATTCCAAGTGTTAAGCAATGGAGTCGAGTCGGTTGTTCACCAGAGGGTCGATCTTTCTAGGCAATTATAGCTGCAGTGACAGGAACACTCGCAGGTTCATTGTGGAAGACACACTGGCAGTTAGGTTTATCCCTCCAGAGGAGCCAGGTACGTGAACACATCCGTCCAAGTGATTAGGATTTTCAAGTAGAAAGATTTCCTTCTGCTCACATGAACATCAGCAGAACAAAAACTCGTGGCAAGATGCAACCTTGGCTGTTTGTCTGTCTAAGGGTGGGGGACTAAGAGGAGAGAAGCTGCAGTTTAACCATGTGTTATTTCAGTCTCACCTGGTCATCAAAAGAGGCGTGAGAATCGCCAGATCCACAAAAACCAACGAGCTTACAGCCATCGTTGCCTAATAGGGAGGGGTTGAACACAGGAATGCAAGGGACAGTTGCCTTTTGTAAAACATGGATGGATAGATGGGCAAATACATACAGAGATACGCAGGTTTCATCTGCAGTGGATATTTTGGCTTTTTATTCAGCTGTGCATTGACACTATCATCAATTCGCTGGCACAGACACCGTGATTGAAGACAGGCTCTCCCCGCATCATCCCTGCACAGAGTCTTCCTGCGTTTCTGTCTCTGTTGCCGAGGTTTCTCATATTTCATACCTCTACAGCCCTCCCGTAAATCAGGGGTTAATTGTGATTCTTTCAGACCCATGGAAATAAGAAGCCGAGACTTCTGAAGGATCAGTTGCAAGTCAGGAAGGGTTCGAAGGGAGGGGGCTACTTTCTGAAATCCAACTTTACTGCTTTGACCGAACGATTTGTTGTGCATGTGTGTGTGTCTAAAACATACATTTGGTACAAATGTTTGAAAGCCTTGGTGCGCTTTAATTAATAAAGCCACTTAGGACGAGTGCAAATCATGCACGCGGAGATGTGCACAGCCCAGCATCTCTCTGACATCCAGCCCGGTTTGTTTAGTGTAATAGTCAAAACATTTTTTCTTCTCTCGGGTCATGTTGATCTGTAGAATAATTTGAATTCTCAAGCTGTTATCCATACATCACTCCCAATAGCATCCAAATGAAAGGAAACAATTTTATATTCTATAATTAAGCAACACCAAGAATGCAACAGGCAGAAGGCGTTGTGAGGAGGGGGTGGGGGAGTGGGTAAAGGACTGAGGTCTGAGCCCCAAGCCCACCAGGCGCGACCCCAAGCAGGTGACACAGCAGCCTCACCTAAAAGACACCCTTCACCTAAGTATTCTCCATATTCAGCCGCAGAGCTCCCACCCGCACTGTCTTCCCTCCTGAAACAAAATCTTTCTGGAAAATTCCAACATGTTTGACAGATTTATTCCACTGGGGATCCTCTACCCCCCTTTTTAAAGGAAACCACTTCTGGGGTGCGCAGAGCAACCCTATATACCATGCGCTGTAGAAGGCTGAGCTGATTCCTTTCTTTTAATTTTTTTTTTCCCCCGTAACAGGAGAGGGTTTGAAGAATGCTTCTACCATGGATACCAGAGAGGGGAATTTTAAGTAGGCAGAATGTAATCACCCAAATTGGAACTCAGCCAGGACACTGCCAGGGCAATTACTCCTCCTCTCATGCTAAATACCAGGGGAGCATAAATGACCTGCGGCTTTGCACCCTCCTGCAAGCGGAGGGGCTCCCAGGGGCAGGAGCCCGGGAGCTCACCTCGGACAGACCAGCAGCCCTAACTCATCCCTGTCTTCAACTTGCCCTGCTCCAGGTTTCTGTAATTCCAGGGGTTTTTAAGCTGAGGTCGGAAATCACTTTTTAAAATAATATTAATTAGCTCCCACCCCTGGGGTGCCTTCCCTCTCCCGGAACCTGAGCCAAGGGTTCCCTGTGTCCTGTACGATGCAGCCCACCTCCCAACAGCTCTGGGGACATGGCTTCTCTTATCCCACCTCCTGAGGAAAAACTGAGGACCAAGGAGGTGGTAACCTGCTCAAGGTCACAAAGTAGGGTTTCAGCATCGTCAGACCCCAGACCGCACATCTGGGTCTTCTTTGATGGAAAAAGAAGAGACATCTCTGCTTATACTTTCTCATAGAGCACATTTCTCTTTGAGGGCAAGGATTTATTTTCTAAACCGGTCTCAGTGTTATAAGTAGGATTGTAATGAACATCCTTGGTATACTTGTCTTTGCACACTTCTCTATGTCCTTAAAATAATTTCCTAGCAGTGGCGTTGTTGAGTCAAAGAAAATACAAATTTTAAAAAACAACATATTATTAAATTGCCTTCTGGTGAGGTCTGCATGCTGGCCAGTGGTGTGAGAGTGTCTCCTGAAAGTGTGGTTCTTTTAAAGCTCATTGTATACACATCCAGACTCCACGTGGACCCCGACTTTGTGAACTCTCACAGTGACTGGGACACCTGACTATCACTACTGCATTCATCGGCGGCTTTATGTGAATCTGTTGGTTGTTCCAACGGGAAGGCGAGCTCGCTGAGGTCAGGAATCGCGTTTTACGCATCTCTGTAACCCCAGAACTTAGCACAGAGCCTTGCACATAAAAATGGCTCCATGAATGCTTGTGCCGGTGAATTTGTAAAGCCCAGGGCTGTTCGAACAGAGAACACACCTGTGCTGAGTGAGAGACAATGTGCTCAGTGGAAACAAACACAGGGGTGGGAGTCAAGGCCACTGAAGTCCCAGTTCCTCCTCTACCACAACTGGATCTGTGGCCCTTGAGCAAAATCACTTAGACCAGTAGAGTCCCACTTCCCCCATATATAAAATGGAGCTAACGTGTCTGCCGTGCAGTGCTGCTGTCAGGAGTAAAGGTCAAGTATGGTAAACACCTGGCTATAGGATTTTTAGCCTTCAGGTTCCTATTCACAGCAGCCCATGACTCACGGGTGGTGCTGGTTTATAACAAGTTTTCACTAACCTGCAGCCAGATGAGAACGAGGAAGATAACGTGGAGTTTTTCATAAAGCAAAATCCTTTCCATCGGAAGGGCTGTTTTATTGTGAGATGATGTCATTTCTACTTCTTCTTTGCTGTTTAAACATCCTTTTGTTTATGAAATGATGGTGACAGTATGCGGAAAGCTGTTTTTGTGTTTTTCTCTTTCTACATTTTCAACTTTGACAAGATTCAAAAGTTAGCGACTCTCTATTAGCCTCTCTCATCCCAAATTTGTTTCATGTTTTTCCGGCTCATAAACATAAAGGGCTTAGAACAAATGGCTGAAGCTAAGCTTCATTCAGATTTCTGATCAAATCTCCCAATTCTACACCCTCATTGAGGGTAAGAGAAAGAAGAACTGGGAAGCAAAACTGCAAATGTCCCCCATAAAACTACTCACAGTTACTTTTGAGTGATACAAAGAATAAAATTGAGTATTTTTTTAGAACAAAAATGTGAGAATTTTCAAGTGTGCATGTTGTTCCCTTGGCAGCAGTGACTCTGGGGGACTCAACCTCCATGCCACATTCAGAACCGCTTTCTACTTTGTGCCCCTCCTGGCTTCCTCATCTGCCATCCTTCTTGACTCCAAATGGTTTCTCCAGCTTTTTGTCATCCATCTTAGGAGCTGCTTTAGTCCCCCATGGCTACTGACTGTTTCTAAAAATCAAATCTACCCATAAAGAATTGAGATTTGCCAAGGTCCGGGAGATTCAAAAGAGGAACCGAAGCTCTGAAATGTGAGCAAAGCTACATTACTTTTGATTACCTTCTGGGCCTGTGCTTTTTAATGTATGGCCTCAATATCTCGGTGGGTGCCATTCCGGCTTGGCTAAGAGACTCGGGACCCCAGCCGTCTTGGCCGGATGCCTCAGGCTGGGATGCCTGGTGGGAAGGCTGGATGAAGAGGCAAGTCTAGAAATAGCCCTTGAAGGAGACAAAGTGTTAAGACCTGCTCTGAGAAGCATGTAGGTGACTGTGAAGCCCCAGCACTGGGTCTCACCCTGTGACCAGGGTTTGAGGAGTAGCCCCAAACGCTACAGCTTCAAAGGCTCTCAGAACCAACAGCCCCAGAACAGCGTGGTTTGAGAAGGTGCTTTGTCTGCTCACGGGGCAGGGGGTAGGCGGGTAAAGATGGTGGGTAAAGATGGCGGGTGGCGCTGGTATGGAAGGCAGCCACAGGAGGGGTCTCACGGTGGATTGAACAGAGACTCCCAAAAAGCCGTGTCCACATCCTGATGTCTGCTCTGAATGTGGACCTTATTTGTAAAAAGGGTCTTTGCAGATGTAATTCACTGAAGGATCTCAAGATGAGATCATGCTGTATTATCCAGGTGGGTCCTAACTCCAATGGTAAGGCCCTAGAAGAGACACAGAAAAGAGAACAGACGCCAAGAAGCCGTGTGGAGACAGAAGCAGAGATTGGAGTGATGCTGCCATGAGCCGTGGAACACCAGGAAACTCCAGGAGCCACCAGAAGCTGGAACAGGGAAGGACAGATTCTCTTCTAGATCCTTTGGAGGATGTGCGGCCCTGCCAACACCTAAATTTTGGACTTCCGACCTCCAGAACTGCGACAGAATAATTTTTGCTGGTTTAAGCCACTCGGTTTATAGTATTTTCTTCCAGCAGCCTCAGAAACTGATACAGACTTCTCTGGGCAGAGGTGAGCTTTTGTCATCTTAGGAGATCAGGGCAGCCCAAGGTAGTGGCTGGGAGGAAGAGTCCTTGATGGACACACATAGAGAGTGGAGGGGGTGCTGGGATTACAGGTGTGACCCGGCATTCTGGGAGGTTGAGGCTGGTGGGTCGCTTGAGCCTAGGAGTTCGAGACCAGCTGGACAATACAGTGAAACCCTGTCTCTATAAAAAATAAACAAAATGGCCGGGTGTGGTGGCTCACGCCTGTAGTCCCAGCACTTTGGGAGGCCGAGGCTGGCGGATCACGAGGTCAGGAGATCGAGACCATCCTGGCCAACACGGTGAAACCCCGTCTCTACTACAAATACAAAAAAA